>NC_059336.1:110903165-111207831 GCF_018350155.1 Leopardus geoffroyi
ATTTAAAACATTTGAGGAAACAAAACAAAACAAACAAAAAACAAAAAACCCAGCTTTGTGAAATGAAGAGTGGCAAGAATAATCTAAATTGCTGTATTACTTAATATAATGCGATTTTAAGTATGTCTAACTAGATATTTGACCACTAACTACGTCTATCTCCCTGAAAGTTTACGTACACTAAGATAGGCTAAATACTTTTTTTCCTGGAAGGCAGTGAGGTAGGGACAGGGGTGAGGGCAGAGCCACAAGACAATGAAAACAACTTAGGGAACATGCTGTCTAACGTGATGATGTAGATGAGAACACGTGACATGGTTACTCCTAGGCTTCTTACTGACCAACTGCGTGGAGCTCAGTTCTCCAATTCTCAAATTTAAGGGCCAGACTAAATGGTATCTACCTAAGACTCTCTGCAGTTCTAAAATTTTATTTCTATTGTTTCCTACTATAATCTCTTCTAATGATTCAGCAGTATTGGTAATTACAAAGAGAAATTTGTACTTCTGCTATTTTAGAGGCTATTGTAAATTTCTTATCCTCTATTATCATTTAATAGGAGTTGGAAACTTAACACAATTCAAAAACGTCAGTCCTGCTGTACTGCCCTCATGAGACCTCACAAATCCTTGGTATTCCAAACCACATTACCAATCTCTCCATCTTAGAATGACATCATGTTCATTCAGCTCTTTTCTTTCTTTTTCTCATTCAGCTCGTTTTTCCCCCCTCTAGAGGAACCTGGAGCTAGAAGAAAGTTCCATGCTGGTCTGGGGCAGGGCTGACACCCAAGCCCAGGCTTTACCCTTTGTTAATCCTGGTTGCAAGCCATGGCACCAAACTCTCTGGGCATGCCACCCATGATTACTGTAGTTAGGAATCATACTTCCAACTCTCCAACCCTTCGTCTAGGTTTTATGCAGCAATGTGCAAAAGTTATGGACTGTATTAGTATAGTTTTCTTGTTTGTTTTTTAATTTTTTTAATGTTTATTTATTTTTGAGAGAGAAAGAGAGAGAGAGCAAGCGAGAGAGAGAGAGAGAGAGAGAGAGCACGCGCACAAGTGGAGGAGGGGCAGAAAGAGAGGGGGAGACACAGATTCCGATGCAGGTTCCAGGCTCTGAGCTGTCAGCACAGAGCCGGACACGGGGCTCCAACTCAGGAGCCTTGAGATCACGACCTGAGCTGCAGTCAGATGCTCAACCAACTGAGCCATCCAGGCGCCCCTAATTTTCTTGTTATTTTAGTGTAATTTCTGACTTCATTTCACAGGTGAAGCACCCAATGACCCATCCACACCGATGTTCAACGTAAGTGTTCAACCATCACCGTGCAATCCTCCCGTCTCTGCTAAAGAGATACACATTCTTGCCAGATGAGCTGCGTTTCTAATTAGCACCCTCCTCATGGAACATCACGCTATGGTAAATCAAGCCGAATGGACCTGGTGACGACAGATGCCAATCTCAAGCACACCACTCGTGAAATCATCCATTACGCAGAGGTGACCCAGGCAAGCTGGCACGGACCGCCCTGCTCATGCGACGACAGCACTACCCCATTCCACGGCATCCAGGAACACAAATGCACGTGTGCACACAACACACACATCATCACATCAGCACCCAGTCAACTTTCTGCATTCTGTTTGCGGTTCTAAAAGCTACCAACCTCTGCAAGTGTGTCTCTGCCTCTTCAAGCTCAAACACCACCACCACTCGGAGTCACACGGTGCTAGGCCTCACAGTTGTAAAAAATCAGTACTTACCTTCAATCCTCTTCAAAGCTGAAAGGCACATATCCTTCCTCAGAAACTCAAAGGGATTGTTGCAGGTTCGAATGGTGTCACATTCGCATTTCCCATTGATTATATTGCAGCCAGACACGAGGTTTTCGTTGCAGGGTTCAAAACCAAGCAGTTGGTCATCGTCCCAGTTCTCATCTGTAAAACAACGAACAGCCACATAATATTTGCTTGCAGCTTCATTCAAAGGCCTGTTTGAGAGCAATAATGTGCAAAGATGTCAAGATTAACACCTGATATTGACACCTCAATTTATGAAAAGCGATTTGGCTGCAATTTGACAAACGAATGAAACCCAATATCCTAGTAAGCGAGAAAAAGGAAATACAGCCACACGTGTAGACATTAAATAGCCAGTGTTTTGGGATCAAAAACTGCCACCTCTCTTATGTGTTATTTTAAACAAAGATTCCTGGATTTTCCTACTTTCAACAAAATCACAGGAGTCACATTTGTCAATCTACAAAATGAATAAATCTACACACAATTTTTTTTTACTCCATCTGGTAGAGACTAGCTATAGGTTTAAAACAGCTCTGCAACTTAACACATCAAGACAGCTAATAACCATAAAAACGAAGACCACCAAAAGAATCGAGAACGGATACCACGGTGGATATTTCTCCAACGCATTTCAGTTCGGATGCTCATGTCCACCAATGCCCAAAACCAAAGCCAGGGCCACAGTTTAGTGAAAGGCTAGGCTAAGATCAAATCAGTATCCTGGTCATGGAATGGAGTCAAGTATAAGAAACAAAGGAGATCTCGGACCTACTTTCATGGGATTCAGCTCAGACAAATGAAACAAGCATGACAGAATCACAGGCTGACTCAATCTTTAATGCTACTCTTCATAGTTCAAACACCTCTTCTAGGAAACCAGACTCTATGAATCTCTGGGACATTTTATCAGTTTCCCCCCCTTAACATTATCTTCAATAGATGCTTTATCGTGCCTTGACCGGGTACTAACTGTTAAAGAGTAAACATGTTTCTGATAACCATATCTGGAGTGAATTTTTAAAAGTGTTTGAATTTAAGATACCTTAAATATGTTGCAAACTACGGCAGGTATAAAGCCATCTTCCGAAAGTGTTTTCCTAGAAGACAGTGTAAACAAATGGCTATAAGTTTTTTACAGCTAAATTTTACTTCTGGTGACATCATTAACTCATTGCATAAGTTAGGCAAAAGGCAGTTCTCCCTCACTGAAATAATCTTCCTGTCAATGAGTCTTTAGAAAGGCATCATTTACAACATAAAGAGCTTCATGGCAATTCTTTGAAAACAGAAAATAGAAAACCTCCTCTCTTCTGATTTCAGATCAGGCTCACTTATTTGATCCACGTCTCAACTCTTAGTAAAAACGATTTTAGAAGTTTCAACAAAAACACCACTTATCTGTTTTAAAATCTGTTTTCCTGTTTAGCCTGTATTTGCATTTAGAAATAACGTGTAAACACACAAAGGTGCATTCCTATCTTCGAGACAACAGTAAAATTACTAAATTGCCCTGAAAGGAAAATCAGAAAAGAACACAATGAGACAACACGGAAACGTAGGTGATAATTTAGTCTTCGGCTACAGTCTAGAATACGTGGCAGCTGAACATGCTATTAGTACCACTCCCCTAATCTAGTTCAGTGACATTTGTCATGAAGACATTTTGGGGACTTTATATTCACATTTGTAACTCCAAGTTAGTTCAACCCTAGGAACTTAAAAACTTATAAGAAATCAAGTAACATCTGACCCACTAGAAAACTACCTCTTCTCTTCTATCTCTCCTTTATTTCTATTTCTCTTTTCCCCCATCATATTCTAAAAAGACATTTTTATTCCTTTTTTTATAAATATGTACACAGTTTATCTATCACCAAATTGAGTGGATTCCAATTTTCCCCCACAGTAAACCCCCCTTTCCTCCATTAGAACTAGAATTCCCTGAAGACATCATTGTCCTAAAAGGACTGCAACATCCTCTCTCACCTGTCTCCCAGCCACCATCCTCTTGTCCCTCCATGGCCCCATTCCTCACACCATCACCCCAGTCATCGCCCTCAAAATACAAACCTGCCCCGTGGTTCTCTCTTGCCAACAAGGAAAAGCCCAAACTTCTTATTGCAGAATAAAAGGTTCTTCATCGTACGGCTTCTACTTCTACAGACTTCTCTTTCACCAAGCCCTCACATACTCCAATGCCCTAGGCACACTGCAGTTCTCACTACAAACCCTTCATCACTGCTTCCACACCTTTGCTCATGGAGTATCATCTGCCTAGAACCCTTCCTTTCCCTTCCGCCCATAACTCCTATTCATCCTTGAACACCCAGTTCAAACATCATCTTTTTGGAGAAGTCTTCTCCATGCTTCCTCAGGCATGTGCGCCGACCTCTGGTCCCCTATGACGATGGCTTTATGTAAGTCAAACTTCCCCACTAGGTAAGAGTCCTTGTGTGTAGAAGTCAGATCTCATCCAACTTTGAATCCCCTTGGCCCCAGAACTTAATACAGTGTTCAATAACTGTATATATAGTACTGTAACGTATATGTGTGTGCATGCGCACGCGCGCGCACACACACACACACACACTATACTATACTATAAATCCAGTCACGTATTTCATGTCATTGGTCTGGTCAATGTTATGCTCCATGTGTTTTCGAGGAAGACCATTTTCCCTGAATGTGGAATCACAATTAAAAAACGGCCGTTGACACTCTTCCTGGCTCCTTACAGATTCCTGCTTTGTTCCCAGGAGAAGCCTGTCGGCAGCAGCAAGAGCCTGCTCGTGAGTGTGCAGAGGGAAACCTGACCATCTCCTCAAAAATGTTAGGCCACCATGTCCAGTTAGGAAGCACTGGACTCTGAACCCCAAGATGTCTTATATACCGTTATTTTCTTTTCTGAGGAAAGTTTTTCAATTCTATGCCCCCGCTCTAATCAATACTTTTTCTTTCTTCTTGGCAAATAGTTCCCTTAGCAACCACTGCTTTATAGGATCAAGTACAACATGCTTTGGAGACAAAGACTTTTATGTTTTTCTATTACGGGACATCATACTTTAAAATAATTTAAAGGCCAATCAACAGGGATTCAAAGCAAAGATTTAGTGAGGTTTGATTATAGAAATCAAATCTGGGCCCAAGAGCTCTTCTGACAGTGCCTGGCAAATTTGATGTTTTTAAATCTCTCTTATGTACATCCACATATATGACCCAAGGATCAAGGCTCTAATTCTCTGATTCCTGATTTCTCCTTGGACCGGTCAGCAGGTGAAAAAAAGAAGTTAAAAACAGGAGTACTGCCCTTTAAATATTTATTTCAAGTAGTTTTTTTTTTTTTTCTTTTTTCTGGGTACTCTCCAGGTGACAAGATAGCCTCCTAGCCTGAAAAGATCACTGAGATACCTCTGCAAATGTATCTTTTAGTTTGTAACTCCTGCAAATTACCAAATCAGGATGTTGAATTATTTTTCTAAATAGGAGAGAAATCTAATGATTTTACGTATGAATTAAAATTCATGCATGTTCAAATATGTCCAAATACATTAAGTACTGCAGCGAAGAGACAGGTACATATAACTGCTAATGGGACATCTCCACTTGGATGCTTAAAGACATCTCAAAATATGATGCTTTACTTCGAGACAACCACTGTATTTCAGGTATTTCTGAAACAGAATTACTTCACGCACTTGTCCCATTTCACCCCCTAGAACAGTAACATGATACGTAAGAAGACGTGTAATGAGTGGCAGGGACATACGTACATGGTGTCACGTTAAGATGTCAGCAGCCTGATTTGCCTTTGCAAATGCTGTCACACAAAATAAAGGCAATATTTTTATACTGCTATGAAAACAGTTTGGACCTCATGTATTACCTGAAAAGGTCTTGGGATCGCCCAGGGGTTGCTGTCTAAAGAGCATGTCTTGCTGATAACACCTGGGCCAAGACAGCATAGGCTCCAAGTCTGAGAGAGAACAAAGGACGTCGGGTACCTCTTCTCCTGACGGTTACGCTAAACCATAAACAGACATACCCCTTTAGTGGGATTTAGCCATTATGTAATTGGGAAAAAGGAAAACGAAGTCAATAAAATGCAAAAGTTGCATGGACTCATACCTGATTGTTTTCAGCACATAAATGCTATGAAAAGACCAAGAGCAAGTTTTCTCACAACGAAAGGAAAAGTCTTAGCAATAATGAACACCTTAAGAAAAGGCTGATGATCTTGTTTAAATTTCTTTTTTTGGTACAAGAAATGACTGCTCTAGTGGCTGAACTTTCCATGACATTAAACTACGCAGGCAGGTTACAAATGCAAATGAAAAAACTAGAGACATTTCCCCTGTATTTAAATATCATGATGAAGAAACTACCCTTGGATCTTAGGTTTAATTCTGATCAACCTGGTCTCTATTGGAAGTGACTGTCTGCAAGGTCCCAGGCCCTGAAGGAAGCAGGAGGAGCCTGGGAGTATGTAGGGCTGCAAGCAAAGGGTGGGCTGTCCGGGCTCCAGGTACAAATGCTATGGGGGGCTTACCTGTGTCAGTATTTTTACTTGGACTCTCATTGTCTGTATTTATCTTCTCTGTACACAGTTCCATAGGTTTTGACTGACCCGCCCTTAACCCGATCTTTCCGAACATCCCTCTCGTTTTTAGTGTAGTAAATGATTTTGCAGAATGTGTTTTTTAAGAGTGCACACATGGTGCCAAAGCAAAAACACCTGTCCTTCCAACAGCCACATTCAGTCTTGTCTTGGATTGGTTCTTTCTATTCCACAAATCATCTTCTAGGATTCTTGATGATGCTTGAAATTCCCTCCTTCCACATTTGACGTAAAACATTTTGGGGCGCCTGAGTGGCTCAGTTGGTTAAGCATCCGACTTCGGCTCCGGCCATGATCTCATAGTTCGTGGGTTTGAGCTCCGCATCAGGCTCTGTGCTCACAGCTCAGAGCCTAGAGCCTGGAGCCTGCTTTGGATTCTGTGATTCTGTGTCTCCCTCTCTCTCTGCCCCTCTCCCACTCATGCTTGCACTCTCTCTCTCCCTCTCAAAAATAAACATTAAAAAATAAATTAAAAAAAAAAAGATTTTTAAATGCAAGGGCTAGTTAGGAGTTTCAATCCTGAGGGTAGGAAAGAGGGCATTGGGGAAGAGGATGTGGAAAACATCCAGAGTATGGAGACATCCAACTTCACATCTGGGAAACAGCAGGTCCAGGAGCTCTAGGAACCAGCCATGGCAACCCTGGCCTGACTAATCCTGGATCCCACCTCTCTGCCCTTCAAAATATCTTTCCATCTGCGTGCTGGTGTCTGAAATTCCACTAATACGGAATAAAATGCTTCAGGTGTGACTGCATTTACTGGACACAGTACTGTGTGTTCACCTAAAATCTCTGACTTCCTG
The DNA here is from genome assembly GCF_018350155.1 of Leopardus geoffroyi. Taxonomy (NCBI): domain Eukaryota; kingdom Metazoa; phylum Chordata; class Mammalia; order Carnivora; family Felidae; genus Leopardus; species Leopardus geoffroyi. The sequence goes on from NC_059336.1 coordinate 110,910,391, forward strand.
AAGGCAGAGGCATTTGTATATTCAAAGCCTTACCTTTTCTACCTTGTATCAGCTTAGGTTAATGGAGTTTACTCCAAACCAAGATATAGCTGCACCCCATTATGTGGCAATCCACTTACCAGAAATATGCTATACCAGATATTAAAAGGCGAGAAACAAACTCACAGTACACACTCAGAAGCTCACAGTAATGGAATTCTGTTGGCAGAGGAGAAGCTTCTGGGAATATATATCAAATTAATTCTCCAGCTGTTCACATATCCCTGTGGCTACAGTAAGATGCAAATAGCTAATACTGGCATCTCTTTCCATGCCAGCCTAGAAACTCCAGTGTACTGTAAAATTGCTGCTCTTAACTCCCCCAGCTCTGGGCTGGCTGTTATCAGGCATTCAGTTCTGCTCAAGGAGGAATCTAATGCAGTGAGTTTTCATTCTCTCTGCTTCAAGCTTAAGGCGGATGTCCCAAAAGTCAGTGCTTCCCTCTCCCTCTCTTCCTGGTGCTGTAATCAGCACAAAGCAGGAAGGGCAAAATTATGGTTATCGGTAGAAATGATTCATGTCGCAAAAATCTGTTTTACAGGCATTTCCACAAAGTGAAACCATGTTAGGCACATGTAACTGTATACCAGAGTGGACAAACCCGAGATCTAAAACAATGGAAATACTAAATTACGCTCACAAACATTTTTGGAAGACTAGCTTCTTAAACTGATGCAAATCTCTAAATATAGAGCAAACAAACATGACCACTGATTCATATTATGTCCAAGTGAGGAATTCTCTGAAAAACGAACAGGATCCAATTTACAAAGTTAATTTATGATAAGTGTATGTTCCACTGCTGTAATTTTTGTCAGACACCTTACAATAACAAAAGAGGACCAGAGATGAACTACAGAATGCAAATTCATCCATCTATCCATCCATCCATCCATCCATCCACCAATTATTCGTTCCTCAAACAGATAATGGCATCTATTACACACCAAGAACTAGGCAAGGGGCTATGGATCCAAGATGCTAGGAAGCAGGAGTTTACAGTACAATTTTCTACCATTTCAACCAAAATCATACTAAGCGTATGAATAAAATAATAATTTCCTTTTTGATAGCAGGAAGCTACTAGGAAGAGAGAGAAGCTTAAGAGAAGAAGTGTCTCTAGAAGCAAAGAATTCGTGCAACAAGAAGGCAGCAGAGCCTAGGACTACAGAATGCAGTTCCCCTATTTCACAATTCTGCCTAAATTAGGAACTGTCTGAAATTGCATATAGAAAAACAGACAGCCCAGACATCTGTTCTCCTCATGGAGACTGCCTGACCCAGGAGACCACAGCCCTAGCTCTGTTGTTAGTTTGCAAAGAAACCCTGAACAAGGCATTTAGCCCTCAAGGCTTCAGTGTTTTTCATTACAAAAAAGGGGGTGGAATGGACAATTCATGAAGTCCCTTTAGAGTTCATGCTCATGTTTCCTCGATTCTGCCATCTTGGATGAAATTGTACAATGCTAACAATTTATTGGGAATGCTGTCAGAATCACATGCTTTGAGTAGTCACAATTCAAATTTAAAATAGTTTCTCACTGGGGCGCCTGGGTGGCTCAGTCAGGTAAGTGTCTGACTTGGGCTCAGGTCATGATCTCACGGTTCTTGGGTTCGAGCCCCACGTCGGGTTCTGCGCTGACAGCTCAGAGCCCGGAGCCTGCTTCAGATTCTGTGTGTCCCTCTCCCTCTGCCCCTCCCCTGCTCGCAATCTGTCTCTGTCTTTCAAAAATAAATAAATGTTAAAAAAAAAAATTTTTTTTAATGAAATAAAAAATAAATAAAATAGTTTCTCACTTATCAGACCAGTCTGAGGTTTGGAGAACAGTCACTATGCATAGGAAGTCAAGCCAGGGGCACTTCTACTACAACAAAGATCACTTTGCAGGACCTTTCGAACACCTCAATCCTAGAGGATGTACTAGCTGGGGTGTCAACACACTAAAACAGGATTGGCCGTGAATTTATAACTGTGGAAGTTCTGTGGGTTTATACAATTGTTTCTACTTCTGAATAGATTTGGAAATTTCTATGATAAAAAGTTGGGTGGTTTTTTTTTTTTTTTTTTAATGGAAGGAGATTACAGGTAAATTAAATAAATACTTCAAATGAAGAACAATAGAAATACTCTGTCAACATTGCTGGGAAATAGCTAAGGCAGTGTTTAAAGGGAAATTTCACAGGAAATAAAGTTAAAAAAAAAAAAAAAAAAAAAAAAACATGAGCAGAGCATTCAACTGAAGATATTAGAAAAAGAGCAACAGGGCAAGTCCAAAGAAACAAGAAAGATGGGCCTAATAAATATATGAGGGAAATCAATGTAACAGAGATAAAAGCAAGTTAAAAACTGGCTCTTCCAAAAAGATTAAGACATCTCAGAAATATGGGTTATGAGTAACAGTCCCATATAGCATGTCAACTCAAGTACTGTGACATATGAATATATTTTTTAAGTCAGTTTCTCTTTGATGGTTTTACCAGGAAGTTACTCAAAGTCAGACATTAAATGGTTACATTTTGGAAATTTTTTAAATAATGAAGGTATTTGATTGCTCACGGAAACATTTCCTGAGCTACAATTACTTTGTACCCTATGGTGGAAAACTCCACCCCCTTATATTTCCCCTGCTTTGAGCCTAGATCCCAATATTTTTTAAGGAAAGTCTCAGGCCTTATCACCAAGCCTATGTTTGTGCACAGCTGAACTGACTTTCTATTCAGTCAGATGTTATTATTAAGCAACACAGTCTTCTCTGGGCTTGAATATCTATTAAAACATGTAACTCCATGTTTCACCAGCTTCAAAGAATATTGGTTTTCAGTTACCAAATGTGCTCCTGCTTAAAAATGAATACATCTTGGTGGAGGGAAAAAATATCTTGCAGAGGTGCTCAACAGCGTCACCTTTCCTTTCTTCATCTAGATACTCTAAAAGCCATCGATGGATTAAGCCAGGTAATCAGCCATCTCTTATGCAGAACATAAGAATAGAACTTCACAGAGTTCCATTCGCCTACAGGGGTGTGTTCATATAGGGATGTTACAGAAATAGCCCCATCAAACTTAAGGATATGGAGTTGGGAAGCAAGGTCTCCAAAATAAAGTCCACCAACTTGCCAGCCAACTCTTGGGCATGGAAGACAAAGTCTGTGTAGATTTGGTCCTAACCCACTTCAACCTCAGCTGTTCCACTCCTCCCCACTTCCTCCAACAATGCCTACTGATTACGTGCTCCCTGAACGACCCAGGTTGTTCCCTGACACCATGGCTGTCTACAAACTATTCTCTCTGCCTAGAAAAGCTGCTTCTCTTTACTTGCTTTGGAAGTTTCTATTCAGTAATTAATCCTTTCTCCAGGCATCATCCACTCCATAGGGACCGAACTGTTTGTTCCCCTGAAATACTTTCTATTATACACCTATTAAAATTACTTCACTTACGGCAGTATAATGAAATTGCTCATCTAATCTCCTCCACTAGAAAGTGGGTTCTTTGAAGCTAAAGAAAGATCTAGTTTTACTCTTCTTTTCTTTTTATCATTGGGTGACTATAGGACTTAGCATAGAGTAGCTTAACAAAATAAGTATCTGCAGAGGGAATGAACAGGAATAGGCTAGAAGGCAAGAGCAATTGCAATCTTTCAGTGCCATAGTTTTTTTGGAAAATGAGTTCGGTGGTAGGGGAAGAAAGTCAATTACTCAGAAACATCTTTGGATGCCAATCCTCCTACTTGTAAAATAATAATTCTAACTCAAATTTTCTTTTAACCTCAACATTCTGTTAACCAGAACTCCCACAGATCAATACAGATTTATGACATGTTGAGTGAATGAATATACCTCAACTATGGTTAGGTAAATACATAATAACTTAAATAATAAACTGTATTATCCCCCTCTACTTTCATCTATCATGACCATAATGAGATAATGTGACACAAATTAATGCTCCTTGCCAGAAAGGTACTTGTGGATATGAATAATGCACAGTCCCGTTTTATAAATATTGATATATGCTCTAACCTAAAATCTGTTAGTAAAATGACCGAGAGCAAAACAGAAGACTAGATACGGGAATGCCTTTTTTCTTGATTGTACTCATCCAAAAGTGTGAACCACCAGAGTGAAAAGAAGAAATGTGACCAGAATCTCAAACAAGAACAACAAAATGAACATAGCGCTTTGAAAATAAGCACTTTGAAGAATATAAATTTTTCATTATATTAGCTGAACAGTCAGCAAAGATAATGAAGCATATTTCACACCCCTCAAGATGAATCTTCTGATAACTAATATTTATGGAGCCACATTTTTATGTGTCAGAGACTAGGCTGGGTGCTTACCACAAGACGAACACATTAAGCTGAGGACAGAGGCTGAGCAACCTAGGCCTGAACTCTAAGTAGGCTACCATCAAGCAGGTGAGAGGAGGAATGGAAGGAGTAAGGAAGTGAGCTGGTCAAAGGGTTGGGCAAAATTTCAAGTTTGAGTGAGTTCAGAGGACCTGAACATCAGGGAAAAGGAAGGAGGGAACACTTCTATTTTTCCCATCTCATTCTGGGTGAAGCCCAGAGGCCCACTGCTGACATCACTACCCCAGGGGCAGGAAGAGATGACATCGTTGTTTTTTTTTTTTTTTTAACATTTATTTATTTTGAGAGAGATTGAGGAAGACAGAGTGCATGAGCAGGGCAGAGGCAGACAGCGAGAGGGAGAGAGAGAGAGAGGGAGAGAGGGAGAGAGGGAGAGAGAATCCCAAGCAGGCTCTGCACTGTCAGCACAGAGCCCGATGCAGGGCTTGAACTCATGAACCATGAGATCATGACCTGAGCTGATGCTTTACCAATTGAGCCGCCCAGGCGCCCCTCACAATGACACCTTCTAAACCAACAGAAACGGAGTTGCAAGAGCACTTCTGGAAACATCACAAGGATAGAAAATCTAACAATATAAACACTGTCATCCGGAAACAAGGGTTTCTTTGCTAAGGCAACAATGCCTTCACATACAGCAATATTCCTGAGGTGCAAATGATGATCTTTAAAAGGTGTAATGATCTGTAAGTAGCATTAAGGAATCTTTTCAGGATAATAATTTTGTGAAATCAGTTAGCAATCACTTTGTAAAGGAATGTTTTTACAAATCAACTCGAGCACTGCTGTGAACTTTACCTTAATAATTTACCCGAATTCTTGAAAGTAAACCAAGTGAAAGATGATAGGAAGCAGGACAATGGTCAAGATTAATTCCAACGATTGTATTTCTGACCCTTACCACTAACTCTAGTACCGTCAGAAGAAATATCATCCCTAAATAATGTGGCTAAAACCCCAAACCTTTAAGCTCTTTCTTTAGGCAAGTTTATCTCTGTACTTGATCTCATTTATCCCTAACACATGCCATGAATCTCCTGCTACCTGGTCCTAGCAACAAAGCACAATTTGCCAGCAACAGTCAGTGAACACCATTTTGTGTGCATGGTTTACAATTTCCTACTGTTAGCTAGTCTCATCATAAGTGAATGTTTGATGTGTATGTGTCTAAATCTTTTTTTTTTTAATTTTTTTTTAAGTTTATTTTGAGAGAGACAGAGACAGCACAAGTGCGGGAGAGGCAGTGAAAGAGGGAGACAGAGAATCCCAAGCGGGCTCCGTGTTGCCAGCACAGAGCCTGATGCGGGGGATGAACTCACGAAACCAGGAGATCATGACCTGAGCCGAAGAGTCAGACGCTTAACCAACTGAGCCACCCAGGCGCCCCTGAATCTTTTTTTTCTTAAAACATCATAAGAATCCATACTGCTACAAGATGTGTACATGGGAAGTAATGCTATAAACGAGAAATGAAAAATGAGAGAGACACCTGTGGACTCTAAGAAACCTCATGCAACATGGGGCTTGTCTGATACACTGATTTCTGAAGGCACCAAGTCCTTAAAATTCATCCTAGAACTCTCTACCTAAAAGCAAACGTAGATAAGGAGACAATGAAAAGCAGGACTTTTGCCTTAGGGTAGGTCAGGAACTGAACATCGATATTTTACAGAGCAATCATTTAATCCCTAAGATTCGTGTGAAATAGACCATATGAAGTCAATATAACAAGACCACAGAAAGATGAAGAAACTTTAAAAATATGTTTGAAAACATACTTCACTTCTCATAAAACTGGAGTTTGCTTGGTGTAGTAAATTGAACCTCTATGCCTAACTGAGTCACTGGGTACTTGGGTTTGGGAATCGCGGTGACAACAGTACTGATTATCAACACTACCCCAAAATTTTCACACGTTCCCACCTGCCCATAGCCTCAAGTCCAAACACTCAACACTGATAAACCAGGCCTGTGCCCAGCCCCTGCTAACCTCCAGGTTACTTCTCTCTGTGCAGACAGCACCCCTTCCTTCCCAGGCCAAGGAAGCTTTGGGGCCTAGGCACTAGTACCTGGGACACCCTCTCCCTGCTATGTGCATGGCTCACTCCCCTGTCCTTCGGGTCTGTGATCACACCCAATTGCTTGGCAAGACTTTCCACGAGCACTCTGTTTAAAAGTGCAAACCAAACACTGTCGCGCAGTCTCCGTTCACAGCACAGCACTTACCTTCTCGTGGCATGGTGTATATTTTATTACTAATTTTACTCATGTTGTCTCCCTATATCAGAAAGCTCCAGGCTGGTGAGTATTTATCTATCTTGTTCACATTAGTATCTTCTGCACCCGGAACTGGGCTTAGCACACGGTAGGCCCTCCACAAATATTTCCTGAATCAGTCAATTCTCTCTGTACACTTTGGACGTTCACTTCAGTAGGACTCTGAGGATTGTATGTCCTCTGAGGTGGCACCACCTTTCCTTTTCCCCCGTCACCTGGAAATCTGCTGTTCTTACTATGCCCAACTAATGTCTTCTCCTCAAAGGAGTTTACTTAATTTTCTCCCACCTACAACCCTTCACTCATCCCAAGACATTGTAGCTGTTTGCTTACAGCTAGATTCTGAGCTTCTTGGGGGCAGGAACTGTGCCTCCCACATTTCTACAGCCACTCTCTGTTGAGATGAATGGACAGCACCCAGCAGAACCCAATCTCCACTTGCTGAATGGAGAAATGAATGGGAAATTGGAGTAGGTGACCACTATGAGGAGACATTCTCTATTCACGGTATCACGTGAAAAAAGAGCAGCTTTGAAGACACTCTGTGGGCATTTAAGATTTAGGCTTAAGTGTGTCAATACTCATGCATGTAGGTTAACGTTTATATTTCATATCTTTCTGGAATACCTGAGGTACTGAAAAAAAATAAGCCATACAATAATAATTCATGCCTACCGGGGACTTAGGAAAGCCAGGTACCTTTTGGGTATTTTAAAACATTTCAGTGTCAAAGAAAAAAGTTGATATATTTCTAAATTTTAAAGCAAAACATATGTACACATAAACACACACAGAGGATTATTTGCTTCCAAAAGGAAACACAAACCCATGTGAATCACCCAGTGCTTTTTCCACATGCTACAGCAGTATGTATTCCCATCTGCAGTAAGGGAGGTGGATCATGGTTCTGCAATGTCATTCTACTTAAAGTCTTTACAGTGTTAAGTCATGAAGAGCTGCTCAAATGAGCAGTCTGTGGAAATACGTCTACCTTAACTCCTCCCTGAAAGGTTAAAAATTATTGCCTATCAACTTCAATAGAGGTTTCAAACACTAACGGTTTGGGGGATATAAAAGGAAAAATGCCAAGGGCAGGCAATTCCCAAAGGATGCTCTGATGAAATCCATATCCTACTTAACAATAAGGATCGCCGATTTTCAAAGGATTAGAATATACAGAGGTAAGTAGCTTCAAACTTACACATAAGCAGCGCTTTAAACGTCCCAGCTTATAGGAAAGCAGCAGGGGCTCAGTGCCGACCACAAGACGACGCCTCCAGTAGTGAAATGCTGACCCACCTCCCTGCTGTTTTGCCTACAGCATCCCGCTGGACCTCACCTGGTGGCTTTTGGTATTATCTGGGTGGAGGAAGGGGTGTCACATACCCTGGTTTGCAGGCCCGATGAATGAGCCCAATAGCCTAGACATTACTACGTAGCACAGAGCCACTACTCCTAGGGCTCCGTACCATGTCGTGTGAGAAAGGAGGAAAGGAGATTAGTACCCTCACTTCAGACAGGATGTGGCATGACTAACGAACACTGGTTAATGTTCAAGACAACCCTGAGCACAGAAAGAGTCAACCGACTCAGCAAAGAGAGATTCCAGAAGCAAAGGAAACCCGATCCCTTCACGTATGGCAGCAGTTGTGATTTCTCTCCTCTTACAAAGGTGTTTCAGAAACACTCTGCCACCTATAGTTCCTATTCCTTCCCCACAAGCACAGACGTTAATTTTAAACACCCTCAACCGAAAGCTGGCCCGTCATTCTGACAAAACTCACGTGCAGTGTGGCAATGGTGTAGTCTGCTTATGGCTCCACAAGGGCTTCGTGAGGTGGCCCAATCCCTTGCTCTGCACCCTACGTATGCAGCAGGCTTTAAATGGGAAGAAGTTGAGGAAGCAAGGTTCCCTTATTCCGGAAAGGGGCAAAGAGCTGGTGGAGACATCACCTGAGGCTGAACCTCAGGGTTTCTAAAAGTCTCTTCAAGGGAGGTAACTGGCCTGAATGTGGTCAAGGGCACACTGACAGAAAACAGAAAGGGACAGTGAGTGTCATCTGGCCTGCACACCTGAATGTGCAGCTACCCTCTCTCCTAAACCTGCCTTGCCAAAGGGTAAGCATGTTAAAGAGCCTGAAGTCTCCAAGTGGGGCGGAATTTTCTATAGGAGAGTCTTCCCCATCTCCTAACATTTGGTTTCAAAAGTGAGAAATGCATCCAATCTGGACAGTGCCTGGGCATTCCTTCTTTCCATCCTTCACCTTTATCACCTCTCGTGACAAGGGTTTCCTCTGTATTCTGGTCCGTTCCTCCCTACTTCCCCTCCACTCCTTTCCTCTGCACCCGGGTTCCCCTGGCAGCTCACCTCTTGGGGCCCAGCACCCCTGCCTGCGGGGTCTCCCATGCTGTGAGAGTCAGGCAGGACCTACCTGGGGAGGTCATGCTTCCCTGCACCTCCTTGCCCTCTGTCCCACCCCAAGGCCCTGAGGCACCCCTCCCCCTTGCCTGAGTCTTTCCTGTTTCCCAAGCCAGGTCCATCCAGGACATTCAATGCCAGGGGTCAGGGTGCTACATTCCAGTGGCTTCACAGGCAAGGAGGGTTCTGGATTCCTTCATGGGGGGTGGAGGTGAGGAAAGGAGGCAGGGAGGAAGGGAGGGAAAAGTTCAGCAGAGGATGATTCGGCCTGCTGTGCCCACTACTCAGAGACCGAGGTCATGGGGCAGTGAGGGCAACAGGGGCCCCAAGAGGCCCATCCAGAGTGGGCAAAGAAGCAGCCATTCAGCCTCCTTGGGTTCTGAAGTAGACGCTGTCACTGCAGGTGCTACAGAAACTGTAAAAAGCATAAGAGAACACAACGGACTTTCATGGGCTTCAGTTCCTTAGTCTGTGAGATGAGGGTGCTGGCCTAGAGAGGCTTTTCTGAGGACCCTTCCAACTCCATAATGCTCTGATTCCTGGTGTAGCAATACCTCCCTGACCCCAGTCATTCTCAAGGTCTGAGGTAATTTTGACTAGCAAATAGAATGCCACTTTCACTCAGAAGGCAACTAAGCTTCTTTAACCTCCCAAAGCAAAATTCTCCTCTTGCAAAATCAGATTCCTTTGCCTCTGACTCAGGATCCCCGAGACTCTCTTGGTGCTTTTCTTGTGATTTCCCTGTCCTTCGGGTTTTACCTTTGTAGAGGGCTGGGCTCAAACCCTCAGGCTCTGGCCTTTCATGTGCCTCTCGACTTGCCCTGCTTACAGGGCCCCAAGGCTCACGAAATCAGGCTCCAGGCTATGTTTCCCTTCACGGTCACCCTCTGGAGATAACAACTGCAGCACGACAGGACTTAACACCTGGACCTACGGTGGGCGGCTGGGAGCACCACGACGCAGTACCCAGTGTGGAACTCCTCAAACACAGAAATTCCAGTTCACTGGAACCCAAAGAGGGGAGGCTGGGCAGGAATGAGGAGTTGGGAGCTCAACTGGTCACTGGGTAATACAGGTAAATATGCCAACTTCAACCTGGGCTCAGAGCCGCCTACTCCCCTCAGAGACAGTCAAGAGGACTCCTCTCCCGGAGGATGGGGACTGAGGGATCATGGCTGGACTGACATCCTGCCATACTCAGGACAGGGGGTTGGCCTGTTCATCAGCCACCTGACGACGGGAGTAGAATTTGGGAGGAGGGAAGGAAAAAAGAAATGGTGCTGGGGAGAGGGGATGAATGAAGAGGAACCCACTTAGGGCTACCATTTATGTGTTAGATGAAGTCATAAAAAACATCTGTTAGCCAGATAAGACACTCCATGGAGAAAACAACACCCCCTGAGAGGTCAAAATCCACCCACTATACTCCAACTAAATGTCTAGCTTTCCTTTTTATTTTAAAGCCAACAATTGTTTGTAATAAGTCCTTGTGAGTCAAGTCTGACAATAGCAAAGATTAATTCTGCATAAAAGATGAAAATGATCCTACAAGAAGGTATCCTGGTGTAGAGCCATCTCATCCTAAGTGATCCCCTCTATTGAAAAAAGAAAATTCCTGATCAATGATTACCTCCTCCCTGTCAAACCAGGATTCAACACAGAATACTCCTTTTATTTACTAAGACCCAAACACTAGTGAGAGGACATACCTTCTGTGTGGTGAATCATCTGGAACTAACTGCAATTTGGACTTCACCCCCCAAGGTAGATACTACCCTTCATAAGAAAACGTTCCATGTTCTGTTCAGTAAAAGGTGCATGTTTCCGCCTTGTGCTGCTCCCCAGGACTGTCAACAGACCCACTCCTTGTCGGGGCTGACTCGTGCCAGTGAGCGTGGAGTGGAAACTACGGCAGAAGCAGGCAGATGTGCGTCAAGAGCGCCCTACGACACGTGAAGATCAGGTTTTCAATGGGCCGCCTCACAATATGGGTGAGAGAGCTGTGAGGAGAAGGAAAGGCAGTCCTACCCTCTTCTGTTGTTTTTATAAAATGATGAATCCTTCAAACCACCTGTGAAATATACAGCACTCTGGGCGCCTGGGTGGCTCAGTCCGTTGAACTTCTGACTTCGGCTCAGGTCATGATCTCACGGTTTGTGAGTTTGAGCCCCGCGTTGGGCTCTGTGCTGACAGCTCAGAGCCTGGAGCCTGTTTTGGATTCTGTGTCTCCCTCTCTCAAAAATAAACAAACATTAAAAAAAAAAATTTTTTTTTTAAAGAAACACACAGCACTCATTTGGGTTGAAATAAATTTACTTTTTAAAAATTGAGTAATGAGGGAGAACCTTAATAGTTAAAAGAAAAGAATTCTGGAATACACTAAGACCTAAAAAAAAAAAAAAAACTATTAAAATGACAATAGCCCACAAAAATGGCACTTAAGAAGGTAGGGCCAAGCTGTTTCCTTTGAATGAGCATGTATGTGTGTTAAGTTTAAAGTTCTCCCAATTTCTCCATAAAGAAAAATGATTCTAACTATTGCTACAATCCTACATATCATTTTTTTGAATAAATAACTATTTTTTAGAGGTGTTTTGTTTGTGTTCTAAGGGGGCTCCACACTGGGCATGGAGGCTTGAACTCACAACTCTGAAATCAATACCTGAGCCAAGATCAAGAGTCAGACGCTTAAGCAACTGAGACACCCAAGTGCCCTGGATATAATCACTTTTTTAAAACCATCTTTTCCCGGGGCACATGGGTGGCTCAGTCGGTTAAGCATCCAACCCTAGATTTCGGCTCAGGTCGTGATCTCACAGTTGTGGGACTGAGCCCTGCCTCGGCTCCATGCTGACAGAATGGAGCAGCTCTTGCTCTCAAAATAAATACAATATTAAAGAAACGAAAAACAAACAAACAAAAAAACCCACATCTTTTCCAAATTGTAATCTCCAGGTCCTGGGTCAAAAATTCTTACCCTTATGATCACAGTCCCTACCAAGAGAATACACAGATATATATTGTTCAGTCCATGCCACATGGAATATTATCCGCACAAACTTTTAAACTTTCATAACTTAAGAAACAATGACTTACCTCTTCCCGCTAGAGCTGTGATCTTCATCCTGAGTATGGCTCAGATACCACAAAGATGTGTGGTGGTGCCCCTGCCTGCACTATCTCACCTGGACCCCTCGGGACCATCTGTTCCTCTTACAGATGAGGAGCAACTCTACGAGCAGCCCTCAAATTCAATACTCTATCACCCAACAGCAAGAGACAGTCATATCAGGGCACCGCCTGAGGGAAAATCATAAATAAGACCTCCTCACAGGTACCTTCGAGCCATCACTGTGATGCAATGTGAAGAAAAATGTACCATCAATTTACTCATTAACTTATTATTTACTGAGCAGCTACTTCTTTCATGGCACCATGATAGGCACTGAGTGGGCTACAAAGAAGCAAGAACCTATTCAATTAAAGAGCGTCTTTCTACCCATCTTCCACTTTACAAGCAAACATAAATTAGAACAGAGTGAACCTATAAAGGGCAAAGCCTGTTTTAATACAGACATCAAATATGCTAGAATCTGAAATGTTCCAATAGCAATGCTTACTGGAAACAAATCACTATTAAGCTGTTCTGTCCCTTTAAAATGATCTGGGGAGCCAGTAAACATTAGTCAAACTTGTGACAGATCGAGTATGTTAGGTCTGTCACAAATCATGGCACACTGCTATTGATGTTTAAATCGGAACATCCTACCACCCAGCTCCCAACTGGGGGTAGGTGTCTTCATGCCTACATTTTTTATTGCAACCAAATGTTACTTTTATTCTGTGGTAGGGGACAGGGAAATCATTTTCTTTCTATCTTCAGAATATTACATTTAATCAACATTTAATGAACACCTGTTATGTACAGGCCATAGTGTTCAATGCCGAGGCACAAAAAGATACTATTCCAATGCCATATACAAGTGAGTTAACTTAGTTATGCCTCATAACAACCTAAATGAAGTAGATGCTATTATTATCCCCATTTTACAGATGGAAACTATGCACAGAAGTCAAGCAGCTTGGCCACGGTAAGGCACCAGGCAAGTCACTAGGATGAATTATGGACTGACCACAGAGCCTGAACTCCTGCTAGCATGCAATGTTGCCTCTCACTGATAGATGTGCTTTCTCCTTAAGAAACAACATCTCCATTTCTCCTGAGGAAGGCATTTCCTCAGGTTTTCCTGAGACCGCCAGGTTTTCCTGAGACCCCTCCCTGGCAACTGGAGGGAACACGAGCTAGCCAAACAGGCAGGTAAAATGCCCCAACATGATGGTGACTCCTGGTCTGGGGAGCAAGCAACAGGGCAGAGGAGGCAGGGCCAGTGCTTGGAGTGAGGCCAGAGGCACGGGCGAAGGCACCAAGTGCCCTGGGTGAGGGGAGCTGTGGTCGGGCTGGCTGGACAGGGTCCCCAAGTTGCTAACTGCAGAGAGCACCTGCGTGCAGAGCTGGGGGTTGAGTGAGGACAGTGGCTGGAAGTGGGACTTCCTCAACCAGGGTGGGTATAAGAGAAAAGAATTCAAAACCTGCACAGGGGAAATCAGTGACCAACCTGTAAAGAGACAAAAGACTTAGGGGGCTTAGGGGCCCCAGTATGGGGTATCTCTTCCTCTCTTCCTCTCAATGTACTCGAGATGGTGATGCACACACAGAGTCACAAACCCATCTCCCGAAACTCCCACCTCAAATGCTATACATATTTAGTATTTACATAACTGCCTTTCTTCAAGACGCATGGTGTTTTGTTTTTAAAAATCAAGTCTTGGGGCAGGTCAGGAGGTTAGCTACTTGACTACAAGTTCAGAAAGAAAAAGAACAGAGTGCCTGTGGTTGGACTAGGGCTTGGAGAGGCTTCCGAGATACCCACCAAACTAGATCTAGACACTGAGAGTCGCCCTTTGGAAGCACCAACTCCAAGAGGTAAGAGTGTGAAACAGCTATAAACAAATCCATCCAGCATTTACCCCTGGCGTGAACCTCTCAGTCTGCGACCTCCCTCAAACTGTATTTATGCCTTCTCCCACTGTCTCCCCTCTGAACAGCCAGAAATAAACCCAGGGCTCTCAAACTCGAAAATTTCCTCCTCCCCCTCATCCAAGCTGGCCGAGTTCCAGGGATCTGTAAGCAAAAAACACACAGCTCAGCGACACTGTACAAGCACTCACCAACTGCTCAAATGAGGAGCTCCAAAAGCCAGAGGCTTCACTCTCCACCATATGACAAGGAACATACAGATCGATTTCATTAGGCATTGATTTAGACATTTATAATCACATTGTTGAGAAACATGTGAAATGTAAACACAAGTGGTTTTGGTTGATAATAAAGATCAGCTGATTAATGATTAACTGTTCAGCACTGGAGGTAATCTATGATGAAAAGATTTCAATTTTTATAAATTTGCTACAACGGGAGCTACAGGCCTTATGTTGGACCAAACCTTAGGAGAGTCCCACCGCCCGTCCACCTTGACAAACCTTTTCCCTAAAAGAGGTCAGCTTCCCCACACCTTTTTATGTGCCCTGAGACACAATGTCAGCACACATATTTTGGTGATGGTGGTGGGTGTCAAGTTTTTGCTTATTACTGTTGAATGTAAATATTAAGCTTTGTGCTTTGATTTTGTAAAAAATTTTACATACTTGACTTTAATGATGGCTACTGTCCCATAACAGAACTAAAATTCCACAAATATCCAGGGTTAAACCATTAGGTTTAATGTGATTTCACCTTCAAATTACTTTTTTAGTACAAAGTGTGCTTATTTTAAATAAATATGTTGATCCAAAAAGTGTCTGTTAAAATCCAGCTGTGCACACGCACTTTTTAAACATCATATGCTGGGGTTTAGTGCAGTCTACACGGGTCCTCTCTCCAACCAAGAAGCAGCCAGGTCCATCCATGCCCAGTGTTTTCTGGATTGGGCACGTTGATTGGTATCAATCAGGCACAAATTATGAATTTTGAAAGATTTAGAATTCAGAAACCATATTCAAAAAGCACTTCTAGGGCACCTGGGTGGCTCAGTCGGTTGAGCAGCTGACTTCGGCTCGGGTCATGATCTCGTGGTTCATGAGTTCGAGCTCCATGTCAGGCTCCGTGCTGACAGCTCAGAGCCTGGAGCCTGCTTCAGATTCTGTGTCTCCCTCTCTCTCTCTGCCCCTCCCCAACCCGTGCTCTGCCTCTGTCTCTCAAAAATAAGTAAGTGTAAAAAAAAAATTACTTTTAAAAAGCACTTCAAATTTATATAAAATATATATGAAGCCTTGTGATTTGATTTTGCATACTATTTGCCAATTGATTTTGTGAAATTTTTAAACAAAGAATACAGAAATGAATCTGAAATGAAATGCAATCTATTATAACAGATGCTATCTATACCTTTTGAATGTGAAACTAGTTATGAGTTGTAAAGGCTATTTATTAATGTATCAGGCAATAATACAAGGGGAAAAAAAAGTCTGCTGCCCTGATAGAGTTTCAACAGACTTAATTCCAAAAATGACCCAAGTTTTTCCCAGTTTTATACATGTGCCTTATGGGATAACTTCTGGGCCTCCAGTTTTCATTTATAAATTGGTGGAAGTGGAAAACGGAAAACGGTTTTAAATTCCCAGAGAAAATCATTGGCAACAAGAGCCTATGTCTAATGCGTGAAAAGCACAAAGATTGCAAATTCATCTTGAAGTCAGTATCTAGTCCCTATTTAGGATGTAGTTAGTTAATTATATCCGTCTTTCATCCTAAATAAATATTTGCAATCCAATAATGCACTACAAAAAAAGCAACAGAATAAAAATGTCCCTACCCAGTGGGCTGGCTATTTGCACAAAGCCAACAAATCATTACTTAACAGAGGAAAAGGTTAAAAAAAGCTTCAGTGTCCTCAGAGTCAACATAATCCTGGTGGTAGCAAGAATATAAGACAAGCAACTAAAGGCCACCGTCCTCAGGCCACAACCCCAGACACAAAGGACCACAGGCATAGGTAGCAAGTGGTCAAATCCTTTGGGAGGGGACAGGAGACATAGTAACTATCATGTGCTTGGGGAGCTTAGGCACTCATGGGTACAAGTTAAGACTACATAACATTTTCCCTTCAATTCACCTGAAATTCAGACTGGTTTTTGTTTTTGTTTTCCTTTTTGCCTTTTCTAGATAGTCCGGAAATGAAAGAGGGTAAAGAAGATGAGGTAGAAAGGTACAGTCAGCACATCTTGATTAATCAGCTTATAGTAATGGAGACTACAGAGCAACACAAGAAAATTTATTTGATCTAATTTTAACGGAAAGAATATACAAGACGTAGGATTTAAAAAAGGTACGTACACAGAGGAAGACTAGACGGGATATATACACATACAAAAACACAAAACTAGTTAAGTTCAGAATAAAAGTGTTTTGGATCAGTTTCTCTTCTCTATTTCCCAAACTGTCTAGTAAAGTTATGTTGCCTTTATAATTGTTTTCTTTTTTTTTTTTTTTAATTTTTTTCAACGTTTATTTATTTTTGGGACAGAGAGAGACAGAGTATGAACGGGGGAGGGGCAGAGAGAGAGGGAGACACAGAATCGGAAACAGGCTCCAGGCTCTGAGCCATCAGCCCAGAGCCTGACGCGGGGCTCAAACTCACGGACCGCAAGATCGTGACCTGGCTGAAGTCGGACGCTTAACCGACTGCGCCACCCAGGCGCCCCTATAATTGTTTTCTTAAGCAGGCAGTGGACCCAACATTTGGCCCCAGCACACATGGCTAGTTGTGGGAAATAAGATGTTCAGGAAATAAACTACAAAAAAAGAAATTTAGGTAACCCCTTCCTAAATAACCATTCAAGAGACCCAGGCTCTTTTTGTTTTGTTTTGTTTTTTTGAACAAGGCAAGGCCCTTTACCACATGCAACTAATCTCCAAGAATCTTTGAGCATAAAAAGTTCTAAGGAATTTCGGTATGAATCTTTTTTGATGGTCTACCTTTCTGGTCATAAACCTGATGAAGTATCTTACTAACTGCAGAAGAAACAACACAGGAATGAGATGCCCACAGCTTTAAGTAAGCCTCTTAGGAGACAATCTACACATATTTACTTATATAAACTAATTAAAGATGGCCAGAAACAGAAAATTTTTTAATTCTGTTGGAATTAACAGAGTCCAACAACTCCAATTAGAAGAAAATGCCACCATGGCAGAAATGGACACAGAGAGACTATCAGGACCAGAACGTGACCCTGTGAGGAATTCTTCTCACATGTGTGCACGCTGCATATATGGATGTGTAGAAGTATATGCACATATCATATAATTTGCAATGTGTGTGCAGCTGTCCACCATAATGACACAGTTTTCCACTGTAACGAAAGACAGAAAGAAAATGTCTATGTTTCCATTAACTCCAAAATCAGGCACAGACTCAGGGATGCCTTCCCACCACATCCCGCCAGTCCACCGGCTGCCCTGCCAGGCCTTCCGTAGGTTCCCTAGGTCAGCCGCATCTGTTTACTTTCTCCAGCAGAGCCATGGCCTTTCCTCCCCACGCACTGTCCCTGGGTCCAGCTGTCGGTATAACGGACCAACAGAAGACCAGCAGTTGAGGAAACTGATTTCCCCTGAATACTTCTGAGAGGCTGTTTCTTGGGAGTCAGGGCAACTTGGCTATCTCTATAGCTGAAAATGGTACTTGCTGGTTGTACTTAATGCCTACTTCTCCGGTTCTCACCTTCCTGGAAGTCTACTTTTCGGTTACAAAACTGTTTACCTTGGCTTAGGACAAGAGGGGCCCTCCCTCCTTCAAGTGTGTTTCCCAGTCCTCTGCCTCCATTCATTTATTTTATTAAAGACCGAGAGTAAATACGCTATCCCAGCCGCAAGAACAGCTCGGGCTCCTTCACCGTCTACCTCAAATTAACAAAAAAGGGCCGAGGGTTTTGTGATACACCCATTTCTGATTTGGGCAGGATCCACCATCGAGTTAAATCCTCTTACTGCTGATAAAGTCTCAGAGTAGGCAACACTTCCAGAACAAACCTGCCCCAAAGTCTGGAAGCTGACTTTTAAACTTTTAACAGTAATGAAGCCACATAAAAATAAAAAAAAAAACAAAAAACAAAAAAAAAAAAAAAACTTTTAAAGAGTTATAGGAAAATCATCAGTGGACACTCAGACAAATGGCCCTGCTTAAAATCTTCCACCTTTCGTTGCCAACGAAGCATCATGGAAAACTAGAACTCCACTACCATAAGCTTACTTTGGTATCGGTTCCAGCTTGCCCTCCTCCCCCTTCCCAAAGCTTTGATAACAACTGGTGCTCTAAAGTGGCTTCTTGCAAAGCCCCCAGCCATGACACTAACGCTATAAACAATCACAATCACGTGTGACAAGGGCATCTTAAACATGGGAAAGTCGAAGGCACGTGCTGCACCACTGACATCAAAATTAAAGCCACACTCAGGAAACGGGGCTCTCCAGATCCACTCACTAAAATGACAGAAGGTACTAGGTGCCTGACATTTATCAGGATAATTCTGTATATGTGTCTATGACCCTGTATACTTTATCTTGGCCAAATCTCTCTTTTTTAGCAGTTGAAAAGTTTAACACCAGATAGATCACCCAAGGGTTGTAATTCACTATTGTATTAAGGGTCCAATGTCTTAGTGTCTTAATTTGTAAACCACTTTCAGACTTTCAGAAAGTAAACAAACAAACAAAGACTTCATGACTAGTGCTAAAGGAAAAACAACTCCACAGGGCTTAATAACAAGTTGGGACTCCAGCCAGGAGTCATCAAGAATTCCTCAGTCCCTGAAGTCATAGGGTTTGGAGTAAATCCAAATGGGATTTTACTTTTTCGAATTCCTTATATTGCATTCCTACGGACTTCCTGTTCAAACCATTGTGAGGCATTTTTATTATTCACAGTCACACACTTCTACCATCATGCTGTTGGCTAGGATCTCCTTCTCCAAAGAAGGTGTACGGTTAAATTCCTGAGGAAGTTTGGAGATCACCTGCAGCAGTAAAGAGGTTATGTCATTTGCTGGCGTTAACACTCACAGACTCCAAGTTCTAGACGTGTTTGTTAAATTAAATTCCCTCCTGATTAGTCAACACACGTTTGAGACACAACCCTGGATTTGCTGAAAACAGAGGTTTACTATCACCAATTACTCATATGGTCGCTTATCTGAAGTATCTATACAGTAACTCATGATTTTATGTGTATCAGTTATTATTTACAAACAACTGATCACTGTAGCGTTTCAAGGGCTCCGTGCACCATATCGCTGGTGGTAAAGAGGTTATAAGCTGCCGCCCACAAGGAAAATTCTTACAAGCTGACGAAAGGTTGGTGAATGAAAGGTGACACTTTTATGGCAAACTGGCAAAAAGGAAAAGTCCTCACAAATGAAAACTACCTTTAAATATCTGCCAAAATAAATACAGCTGAAACTAACCTATCACAGCAAAATTTAAAAACTCAGTTCTAAGAATGACGGGCTGGGGGGAGGTGTACGACAGGTGAGAGGCCATGATTAACCAGTTCTAAGCTTCCTTCTGCAAGGATGAGACTCCTCACTGGAATTCTCTCAACAGGCTTCGTTTGTTTCCGTTTGCACAATGCAAACCACACAGCTCAGATGGAAAAGTTTTTGTATAATATCTTGGATGACCTTGAGTCTAGATTTAGTCAACAAATGCTCATTGAGTTCTTCCTGAGTGCCAAGCGCTAGGATAACACACAATCCTGGCGCTCGAATGGATCACAATGAGGCAGGGAGGCAGAAATGTGAACTCTAACACAGTGTGAAAAGTGTTCTAACAAGGGAAGGAGAAAGTGCTATTTATGGGCACTGGGGGTGGGGGGATAGCAATGCTTTTTCCTGGGCAGGGCAGGAAGTCCTCACAAAGGAAGCAGCACAAAATGGTAGGGTTTGAGGGATGAGAACACATTCTGAAGGATGTAAAGATAATTGGGGGGAGTCTGAAAGCGGACACCATGCCCATTCTCCGGTTGCTGGCTTTGCCCCCAAACTTCTGGTTGCGACAGATATTAGGAAGCATGTGTCGAACAGATCTCATCTTCTGCATTCTCAAAGGGTCTCTGTCCAACATAAACTCGAAACAAAGTCGGAAAACCTACACCTTGAGGAGAATAGTCAGGTACTGAATGTAGGAGTCTAATTTTCCCTTACCTGTGGGCTTTTAGTAATAACATGCAAATTACCAAGGCTCTTTGGGAAGTTAAATGCTTATACTAAGATTAAAAAAAAAAAGTAAAGTAGGAATTATGTACATGAGATATATCCCCTCTAAAGAAAAAACAATTCACTGTTCCTTCTTTACTACTAATAATCCTTATGTTTTCTCGCTGCTTGTAGCTCCTTAATACCGTCTACTTTTCCAGTCTCTCCAGAAATGGTATCAGCCAAGCATTTCTGACTCCAGGGCACATGCTTACATATTCACACACAGTTTAAAAAATATAATACATGACTATTTTCAGTGCCAAATGCAGCTGTAACTATATATTTTTTTTGGACATGTTTTATGTTATAAAGCATGTAAATACTTTATCTCCCTCAAGTTTTCCAGAACTCTATTGGCAGAGTCTTTTTCCTTTCTCTTTCCAAAGCACTGAATACAATTTCCTGAATAGATAGTCAATAAACTTGGTGGCTGAGAGCTCACTCACCTTTTCCCAACATAGTCTTTGGAAATAATTTCATCTCCTTCCAACCAAAAACACCTCTGGCTTCTTTCATTTGCTTATTTCCCTGTAGAGGTATTCCATTTCTCACCCTAAATTTCTGCTTTTCCTTTCTGCTATCACATCTAAAATTCTTGTGTAAGGCCAAAAACTATGTTTACTGATAGCCTACCATAAATCATCCCACACTGCCCTACAGATAATAAATCTTCTGTCCCAATCAGCAAGAAATGAAAGAAGTCTAATTTTCCTGAGCTCCACTTGCCCACGTATAGATATCCCAATTAACTAGGTAGTTTAAAAGCCAAAGCCCTTTAATTAGAACTGTGTTTTCCAAGTGTAATAAAACAATGCACAATCTTTGTTAAGAAGTCATTTTCAGCTTGCTGATCTACAGAGTAGATAGTATACTTAATTTGCTCCAACTATGCAAGTTGTTTTCAGCACATACATAACACAATGCAAAGTATTCTTTGTACTGTGCCCTCAGCAACTGTGCACGCGCATGCGCGCGCGCACGCTCTCTCTCTCTCTCTCTCTCTCCCCAAAGGTATGAAGTTAACTATATCTTGAAAGGAGAAATTATTAACAGCTTCCTCTCGATGTCACATCTGGAACTGTATGCCCAGCTGCTGATGCTACAGATACATTTTACCATCCTGGATGCATCTTTTTAGGCCAGCAAGTCCACCACAACCTTGTAAAGAATCTTGTTTTATGAACTTTTATCACCTGCTGATCCATATTACATATTCCACAGAGTCAAATGAATTTTATGTACTGGCAAACACTTCCCCTCCAAACACTTCTACAGAACTCATCTCTGCCATCCTGTTAGTGCAGACACCATTACTGGAAGGGGTCCTCACAGAAGATTTGATGCTTGGCACCAACTTCTCTTACTAGGTGGGTTACCAGTAGCTGGAGAGTTGCATACAACCATGCTGGGAAGAATGTGGAGGCGAATTCTGGAAAGCATGCCTTTCAGGGCACCTGAGATACGGCTCACACTGGGTCATGGCAGGGATGCCACGAGGAAGGAGGGCCAAAGGACAGCACAAAGACATGGGCAGGAGAGGTATCAAATGGACCTTCTAGCACAGACTCTGATGGCAGCAAACACACACTGAACACTCTGGCCACTTCTAAGAGACAAGGTTCTCGAGAGAAGGCCCTAGGCATTCAGACTCTCATTACTGACCCCAAAGTTTAAAAGTTCTTAAGTTCTTAATCTAACAGGCACCAACCAAGCAGGAAGAAAACCAAATAAAGACCTATTCATATAAAGAAGAGCAAAGTAGAACCTAGCTTTTCGGCAAAAGCTCAGGTTGGTAAATGAATACCACCCACCCCTCAATGGCTACTTCAGACACCACCATTATTAGCTATCCAGAAATCTACCCTGGAAGGGAGAGGATTAGATCCAGAACAGGATTTGACTTCCGATATCATGAAAGAAGAAAAGAAAAGAAAAGAAAAGAAAGAAAGAAAGAAAGAAAGAAAGAAATGAAAGACAAGGCAAGCCACAGTACTCCACGACCCAGAAACATTTCCTGTTAAACAATATAAAATGTCTATCTAGTATTAGCAGTCTCAGAGCAGTTTTACAAATGGCAGCCAAAAAAAAAAAAAAAAAAAAATCTTGGGGAGCAAAAAAGCAAACTATCACAGAAAACTAAAAATTAAATAAGTTCACACTGCTAGGGATTGGTGGCTTAGGTAATTGAACTGAAAGTGAGAATCACAGAAGAGATCTACATAATAATTAGCTGCTGAGTTTTCTTGTGTTGCATACTCCCAAATGGAGTATTTAGCATTCAGCAGACTTATTAACGAATAAATGCCCGACTGGAATTAACTAGCACCTCATTCTGGAAGGCTGCTCTTGGCAAAAATGTAATATCCACAGGGCGAAGCCAGTTGATGGCTGGTATACACTGCAGGCTGGGCTGAGTGTTGCATTCTTTAGAATAATTCATGTTACGTCAAGTTTCAGAGCCACAGGTCCACACCACCTGGACAATATGCAAAGGAAGGATGATGTTTCTAGACCCCAAGAGACAACTTCCCAAACTTCCCGGCTGGTCCCGTGCCTGAAATACAGCCAGTGGAGACTTGCTGTCCCACAGACAGAGCTTCCCTGCTCCGGGGGCTCCCGACACACAGAGGTAAGGAAGCTGGCGTGGCCTGCAGCACTGTCCCTCTGCAGAGACTAGGCGTTTCATCCTCCCCGTGGGAGGCGCCCAGCGGCCTCCCTGGGCCAGTACCCCTTCCTCACGTGCAACAACTGCTCTGTTTCTTTAAATCCAGCCTGCTCCTTAAGGAAACTCCCTGGCAAGTGAAAACAGCAGCAAAGGTAAAAGAATGCCGGGAATTTGGCTGCCGCCTGCAGTATTAGGGAGAACAGCAATTACTCAACTCTCTCCTAGTGTCAGAGGCAGAAATGAGCATGTGAATTTGGGCAAGTTTTGGCCTGTCTTTGCTCAAGCTTCTCCCCTTGTGGTATCTGTCACCTACCTACTCACAGTCATCATAATTAATGAAGTAAAGGAGAAAATGGAGAGAGAGTGAAGGCAGCAGGCCAGCGCGTCCACAGAAGAGAGGTGTAAATTCTACCCGCACTCCAGGCCGGGCCACAGTTACCATGGCTTCAAGATTGCCAGCATTTCAAGACGTCAATAACTTCCCAATAACTGTTTTTGCCCTCTCCACCGCCTCTCAATAAACAGAACTATGTAAAAACCCTTGATCTTTTCCTCCAGGCCCTTCCCGTCGACAGCACTTGGCAAAGAGTCATGTAGACATGACCACTCTTCCCTTCCTTGGCTCTGCAGACACAAGGTAATATTTGACTCCTGTGTACATGTCTCACACATAAACACATAGACCTTACAACCAGAAGGGCCTGGAGATATCATCACTTCAGTTCCTCTGCCTTCAAGTAGGCAACTATTTAACTCCCTTTCCACAAATTAAGGTAAAGTCAAGGGGAGCTGAGGAGGTTTTATTTAAGTTATGGAGCTACTAAGGGATGACAGGAGATCCAGAAGCATGGCTTGTCTCCCGTGTCATGGTATATTCTCACACACAAGAATGTTGTGCTGTTTGTCTTTCTGAACAGCCTCAAATCCTTCCTGAAACAAACTGGAATATATATGAACCCATTCATTCTTTTGATTAAAACATGGAAATTTATTTGGCCTTTCACTTTTATGTCACAGACAGTGGTAATAAATTTTCCTAAACTCTGAAATAGAAGAACTCCGTGGTTCTAAAAAACACACAGTGTACTCAATCTTTCTCAAACCATTTAAGAATCTTTCTATTTTGGTTTTCAGACCCAGAACAATCTACAATTTATCCCCTTTTCCTCTTGCCAGATGTAAATACCCATACCTTCAAAAAAAAAAAGCAATGCTCCCAACTATGGAAGGTGAGGAAAAGAGGAAACCATGTGAAGGTTTTCCAGGTCTGCATTTGACAAGATGATGGAACATTCGGTCTCTGCAGTATTATAAACACACACTGAGGGGACTGAGCACATATGTCCTGTATGTAAGGTTCTTCCCACGTCATGGGTCTGAAGTGGCCCAATGGATTCCTAACATGAAAAGTCTAGTTCAGGTCAAACATCCTTAAGGTAGCTTTACCCTATTCTGGCAGGTCTTTTGGAATCTTAAAAAAGAAGGATCACAACTCTCCAATGTTGAGATGCCTTTTGTTTCATCACAGCCATGAACCGGTTTGCTTGTGGCCTTTGGATTCGAAGCTAAATAAGTTACCTCTCGTAGACCCAGGACTTTGCAGGCTCAGGTTTCATTCTGCCCTGCCAGAAATTCCTTTCTGTTTTGAATCTGAGATGTTTGTTTATGGTTTTTGTTTTGAAATGCTAAATAAGACAGGCACAGTGTCTAGTTACAGCCTATATCTTTTTTTTTTTTTTTTTTCCCCACCTTGCTATAGCCAGAGCTGCTGGTTGTTAAGGACTAAGGACTTTGCTAAAAATTCCAAAGAGCAGACTCTTCAAATTATCTTCCCAGGAACCTGAAATGTAAAATAACACCTTAAAATATAATTAACACTTAATTTGCTTTCTTAAATGTTCATAAGACAAATGTTCCCAGGCTATTTCAAATTAGGGTGTTATTTTTGGATTTGACAAACACATACTTAGACGAAACCCTGAAATTTGAAAGTTGATCTTGCCTTGCTTGTAGGTTACATGTTTGAATACCAGCACTCCTGATGAAAGACAGAAGTACTACAATGCTAGGTGCTAAAAGAGTTTCTGAAAGAAAATTCAACTTCTACGACGTGATAATAAGGTTTGGTTGCCAAAAGAAAATAGAAAAGAGTTGTAAACTATTGATTCCAAAGACTGTACCTTCATCAAGTTCTTTCTCCTTGTTCCGTAAGAGCCAGTAAAAAGCATTTGCCTTGTGAGTCCTCAGACCATATTTACTGGATAAAAATGATACTCATTTGCAGGCATGAAAGAAGGGTGGCAGTTCTAAAGGGACAGGAACTCAGCTATTTTAACTCTAGGGTGTTCTTTCCTAGCCTCCCACTGTAGCACAAAGATGCTGAAGAGAGACCACAAGCCAAGACCACAGGAAAGCGGAAGTATTAGTCCAGAGGACGGACGGATGGAACAGACGGGATCAAGAAAAGCAATGCAGATGTCCTCCGGCCGGACACTACCCCCGGCTCATTCCTAACCTGCCCTTGTCTTTGAGCTGGCTGTGAGTACCACTGCTTCCTTCCTTCCTGCTTCCTTCCTTCCCTAACTGCAGTGACCCCAGCCTTGCTTGCTGACGCTCCTGAGGTCTCCCATGGCTCCAGCGATGGCCAGAAACCCACAGAAAACTTCTAACAATAAAAGGAAATTTAATTTCCTTCCATTATACCATATGCCATCAATATTAAGAGATGTCACCTTTTTAAAAATATTAGTTGGAAGCAGTTCTCTGGCACTATGGATTCCAACCACAAAATCACACAAATGCCCACATTCTGCTGAAACAGGGGCTAGGAATTACATCAGTACTGGATGTCAATGTGAAGGAGGTGTGTGTCACGAAGTGGATTTTTTTTTTAACTTACAGATAAAAAGCTAACAAAGAAGAAAAGGAAAACAGAATGAAAATCAGAATTAACATCATCTTTGAAAAATCTATTTGGTACCAGGAATTATACTAGCCATTATACACACACACCAACACATGTTATCTGTGCAATTTTATATATACATACATACATACACTCTCCAATCCTCTCTATAATATCTACTTCAAAGAAAGCTAGGAGTATTCCACTTTTACAGATGAGGAAACTAAAGGCCAAAACAACCAAGCAAGCTGGTTGTTCAGTTAAAAAATAAGAGCTGAGATCTGAACACAGGTTTGTTGTGT
This sequence comes from Leopardus geoffroyi, assembly GCF_018350155.1. Classification (NCBI taxonomy): domain Eukaryota; kingdom Metazoa; phylum Chordata; class Mammalia; order Carnivora; family Felidae; genus Leopardus; species Leopardus geoffroyi. Next base: position 110,936,679 of record NC_059336.1, read on the forward strand.
CAAAAAGACCTAATTTCTTTTTCCTAAGACATCATGCACAGAGGCGTGGGAAGCAGGAAGGAGGGGAGCACACCCTCAGATCCCACTTGGTGCTGCACCCCCCACTAAATCCTTCCTGGTAGTCAGAGTTAGTGCCCCTCTTACTTGCTCCTGAGATGCTCAGCACTTCCTTATCTTGGAACTGCACAGCTGTAAGTAACTGTCTTGGATAGAATTGTCTCAGCTACCTGCCATTGGACCATGGCCCCTGAAAGCAGGGTCCCTATCATATTTACTATGGCTGAAAAATAACTACAACAGCAGGGAACATTATCAGGTCTCATACACCGCACTCTGTTCTACATGCTTCATAAGGACTAGCCTTTTGCTACTTAAAAGTGTGGTCCCAGGATCAGCAGCATCTGAGTCACCAGGGGGTTTATCAGAAATGCAGAATTTCAGGCCCCACCCAGACCTCCTGAATTAGAACCACCATGCTGAATGAGATCCCCAGGTGATTCGTGTGCACATTAGAATTTCAGAAGCACAGTTTTATCTCATTTAATCTGCACAGCCAACACACATGTTACCTATTACTGTTTTAGACAGGGAAACTGAGGCTTAGGGAAGCGGCATTCCTGCAGTGTAGCACAAAGACCAGACCCATAGCAGCAAGTACTTGTGGGCGGAAGGATGGCTGGGAAACCGGTAGGAAGGAAAGGTCTGATTACACGTCTGACCTCCGGTTGTGCCTAGTCTGTACCAACTGCAGCGGCAGGTGGGACCAGGGCCCCGACACAGGTGGGCTGCAGCAACACAGGCTGCTTCCTCAGCTCTGGTCAGGCCAAATCCTGCGGTGAGACCAGCAGTGTGGACACTCCAGGGGCCAGAGGCGAACTCTTTTCCCAGAATGTTGGGGAAATGCACAGTCCTGATGATAGTGAGGACAGATGCCCTCCTCTTCCCCAAATGGCGTATCAGCCCACAGGTAAATGGATACCTTCATAGCTCCCACGACTTAATGCAAGAAATTTCAGATTCCTCCCTATTGTTACTCCAAATACACAAACTGTTTAGACAAAGTTAACAAACGGGCATTAGAAAGAAAGGCAGCTAATAGTTTTAGAGGCCCTTAGTTTTTTAACTCAATGCACTTACAGGGCTGGGGAGGAGGGGACCTGAACTCAATAATTTGCTCCCTTTCGAAGAGCCCAAACTCCGTAACTACCGATGATCCATGACTCAGGTAGATGAGGACTAAGCAGAACAGAAGATGCCCATATCAGGTTGTTTCACTTATACTGGTTAGTAGCTTTGTTGTTCTTAAGTATTTACCACCTGCCAGTAATTTTTCTAAGTCCTTCACAGGAATCCATTTGCTGAGTCCCTATAGCAACCCTATTAACCCCACTGCACAGACAGAAAACGGAGATGCACAGAAGTACAGATTTGACTTTGGACACCAAGTTTCTAACAATGATATCTTTTCATCAAAGTATAAATATTTTGCATGAGGAATTAATTGAGGCTGGGGAAGGGAGGTAAAGAACTGAAATCTGTTCAGGAAAAAAGGACCTTTTTAACATTTTTTTTTCATGTGGGCCCAAAATGAACACTCACTAGTGTTTACCTTGAGAGCATTCTTAAATCTAAGTATATTCAACTACTCCTCTGACCACAAGACCGAGGAGGTGTCATTGAAGCACGGAGGTTTCTCATTATTTGACCAGGCTACTGGCCAGGACAAGCAGCAGAGAGTGGGTGAGATTGGAAGGTGCTAGATAAAGGGATGCCTCTCAGCTCACTGCCCACGCTCATCTGCCTAGTGGAACAAGCTAGAACAAGGAGAAAATCACTCTGAAAATGAAACTTGCCGTTTTGAACCACAGCTAGTAAAGCATTAAGAATGTAGCCTCATTCTTAGATGTTGGGAAACACTCTGATAGGTGTTGCACAGGCCCTAAGAAGAATGGGTAGAATCCCGTTCCCCACCCCCACCCCCAAAAAGAGCTCCTATTCTTACTTTTTTTTTTTTTAATTTTTTTTTTCAACGTTTATTTATTTTTGGGACAGAGAGAGACAGAGCATGAACGGGGGAGGGGCAGAGAGAGAGGGAGACACAGAATCGGAAACAGGCTCCAGGCTCTGAGCCATCAGCCCAGAGCCCGACGCGGGGCTCGAACTCACGGACCGCGAGATCGCGACCTGACTGAAGTCGGACGCTTAACCGACTGCGCCACCCAGGCGCCCCTCCTATTCTTACTTTTAAACCTAGTTCAAATTCAAATTCTCCTTTTCAGCTTTGCCACCAGAGCCTGAAAAGATCTTCTCAGATCCTGTGATTCCCAGAACAAATTAGCTACCTATTTCACTCACCACGTAATCATGGATACAGACTTGGGAAATCACTACTACTTGGCTTGAACTTATGTCATCGTGTAGACTTTCTAATGTCTGGCTCCCTATCCTTTATTGAGATTAGAAGGGTAAAAAGGGTAGGGAACACGTTTGAGGGCCTCAAGCTCCCCAGCTGCCCCCTGCCTCAGCAGAAGGCATTGTACAGACCAGAAGGTGGATGAATGAGTGACGGATTTCTATGCCAAGACAAATCAGATCTTTGAAAACTCAGCTTCGGAGAATTCAGCCTCTGAGAAGCCAGGCTTTCAGTTTGTCACTCATGCATGCTTGGCCAGCCCAGTTTCCTCCACAAATAATTGAGCTTTACTCGGGCGTCTCCGAAATCCTGATGCTGCATGGGCCACATATGGAACCCAGCGGTACAGGAACCTGCTTCACCGAACATATTTTACCTTCCAGTCCTCTCATCATTGTCCATAGGATGGCGTTTACATGCTAAATAAAGTGGCACTGCCATCTGCATGTTAGTACTGTCAACTGAAAGCTGTTAAACACGCCCACATTTTCTCAGGAATTCCACAATTAATGTCTGGAATGCGTTTTGGATTATTCTTCAAAGGATGGCACAGTTGCCCTAAGATGAATTCATTATTTTTCCCTTCTTCCATTAGTCATTCTTCGGTCTTCCCACTCTGTTATCCTTGGAGGGTCATCTACTTGTTTCCCCCAACTGAAAACGCCTGTCCCCAGCATCCCCAAGCTGGCCCCCTTTTTTGTCCAAGTAACTACATCTAATCAAGCCCCCAGAACACAGAAACCTGCCCCATCTCACCACATACGGCCTATCATCGGAGGCAATGCCCACAGCTTCAGGATTCTTTGGGCAGTTTTCTTCTTAAATTGACCTGTTCCTAACTGCATTGCCATCATAACTGTTTGTGGATTCTCCTGGTCACTGTTAAGCACGAATTAATGGCAGCAAATATCTCTAGATTTGAGGCTTGCTATTTTTGCCCTTCTGGTACTATGCAATTCGTTTGCCCTTTGCCAAGTGTTTTATGTGACTGGACTCCTGAATAACAGTGAGGATTCTGTAAGCTTGAGAGTCAAAGACAAGGTCACCAAGTCCTGTCATTTGTATATGTGAAGTGAATAGTCTCTCCATATTTCATCAATATTTACTCTGGGGAGGAACTAATTATTTCCTTGTTTACTTGCGCTGGTTTCTCTTCCCATACCCCAGTAAGGTAATTTTATAGGCCCTCTGCTGGCTTCTTTCTCTCTCTGGCATCTAAGAGCTCACTCCACCTGAATGAAGACTTTTGAAATGGAAAGCAAAACACACTCTTCAAAAACAAGGAGTGCCGGGTGTTTCAAGTTTTCTAACACCAATACAGGAGTATTAACTCTGCCCCTCCTGTGTTCTTTTTAATTAGTAAAATTAAAACCCATGGATTCTGGCTTTTTATTTTTTTAATGTTTATTTTTGAGAGAGAGAGAGAGAGAGAGAGAGAGAGAGAGAGAGAGATAGTATGAGCAGGGGAGGGGCTGAGAGAGAGACACAGAACCTGAAGCAGGCTCCAGGCTCTGAGCTGTCAGCACAGAATCTGACGTGGGGCTTGAACCCACAAACTGCGAGATCATGACCTGAGCCAAAGTCCGACGCTTGACTGACTGAGCCACCCAAGGTGCCCCATGGACTCTTGACTTCAAGTCCTACATAACACAGCAAGGAGAGGAGACCCTTGTGGCTTGTGCATAAACAAATGGTTTGGTACATTTTATGGCCTCCTGTGGCCTGACCTCAGATGCTCCACACACTCTCTTCCAAGGAGCCATCATCTCCATCCCTGCCTTCCAGGGTTTAGAAAAAAGAAAAAAACTTTCTAAAGGCCAACCGTTTCAGAAAACAACATTGTTCTTTGCTATAAGCAGCCACGACATAACCACAGGCTGGTTCTCCTCCTCACTGCCCCCATGAAAACCGGGTGGAAGGAAAAGTTAAAAAACCTGTGAGAAATACAAGAACCGTGTTTTGAAGAGACAGTTTGGTAGACGCCGTGGTAAAAACACGGAAAGTTAAGTTCCACAACGATGAAGCTACTGAGTAAGTATGCACTGGGGGAAAAAGTTGGTGCTTACTTATAATAGCGATCACCTGGCTCTTCTACAACAAAGTTCTCAGGGCAAAGCCACTCAGTAATGTCCACCAGGTTCCAAATCACTCTATCCTCACAAACTGTCAAACTCAAGCCATCATCTGCCCTTTCATTACACAGAGAAGGCTGCTCACACTGCCCCCACCTCGCCCTCACCCCTTACAACAGAAGCATAACGTACTATTCTACGTAAGAGGGAAAATGGTCCTTAGACCCCATCTCAAAATAGAATCCCCACCGTACAATCAAAACATTCTTCCTAGAAAATCCCACTTCGGTAATTTTTCAAAACCCTGTCTTTGATCTTCCATACAGTCTTCTTCCTCAGGAGTTCAGAATCCAAACTTGTTTCTCTGGCTTCTAGATGATTTACCCAGAGGCAGGCAGCCCAGCCAAGGAACAAGCCACTTAGGATGTCAGAAAGTGCAACAGGAGACTCACCTAATGAATGGAAACAGTAAAGAGACTTGTGCCCTCCTAGGGGCCAGAAAGCACTTTTTAGACTGAGAGAGAGCAGAGCAAACTTGAGGTACTTGGCTCTATGATCAAGTTTTAAAATGCACTTATGCCAAATAAAAAAATGTTTTAAAGGAATGATTTTTTTCAAAAATTGTTAACGTATATTTTTGAGAGAGAAAGAGAGAGAGCGTGCACACAAGCGGGGGAGGGACAGAGAGAGAGGGAGACACTGAATCCTAAGCAGGCTCCAGGCTCTGAGCTGTCAGCACAGAACCCGACGTGGGGCTCGAACTCACAAACCATGAGATCATGACCTGAGTCGAAGTCGGACGTTTAACCAACTGAGCCACCCAGGTGCCCCTAAGGTAATGATTTAGTTGATAACAACCTAAACAACGCTGAAAAGACCAAGTGTACAGGTCACATGTTTCACAGGACATAACTCTTCACGGTATTTACTCTTCCAGAAATTTTTTTTTCCTTCGCTACTCTCTCTATGGAGAAGATGGTTCATCCATTTGCTCCATGCACATTTAGTGAGAGCCTACTATGGGCTGGTGTGCCTTAAAAACTTATGACAGTGAGCCACAGGTTGTCAGGGGTCCATCGTTACCCCTAGCTTCTCTAATTCACTATGTGAACCACAATTAAAGACATGGTATTTTTTCCCCCGACAAAGCCAGAATGGAGAATAACACAAAAAACTACTACAAGTTGGCAAACGGAACAATGTAACTGGTATTTAATTTATGTCCTCGAAAGCAGGTAGATTAGTCATGATAATGTTTCCATAACATGCAATATGACTTCTCAGTGTAGCCAATTAAATAAGTTTTCAAAACAGTTTTCATTAACAGATACAACCAGTAGGGGTCATTTTAGTGCAAAAATTGCAGCAAAAGAGACTTCGACAAGAATAAAATATATCAATTCCTATTCATGTCAGTTATAATAAACATGCTTCAATGTGTGAATTTCTAAATAAAAATGGAAACTGAGGGAAAGACTAGCCATTGAGAAATTTCTCACAAACAACAAGAAGGCAGAAGGTCAGTACCAAGATAATTACTGACACGTAGAGACTCCTCTAATTCATTAAAAAAAAAAAAAAAAAAGATTAATCCTGTTTCCTGTAAATCTTGTAGTAAAATGAAAATCCTTGAAATTTTAGACACACGACTGACAATATCTGTGTATGTGTCCACTATATTATGCCAGGTAATACTGTTCTTCTCACTTGAGTTTCATGAATTTAGAATACAACTTGACCACTGCTTTTAGAAATCTAAAAATAAAATAATAAATGCCAGACGCCCAATTTGGGCAGCTGAAAACAGTCTTGCTAAATAAGAAGTGTTGCTGGAGAAATGCTAACTGAGATACAGTCATGGGAACAAATACTTCCAAGGATCTTCAAGGCTAATACCAAGTGCACAGGGTGTCACCAAAAAAAAAAAAAAAGAAGCTAAGAGATCCCATCATTTCAGAGGAAGGAAAAGCTCACCGACAAACTGCCAAAATAATTCTATACTGTGATACCGGAAGATTGGTACCAAAACATTTGATTGCCGTGAATGTTCCTGGAGCTTCACATTTCCTTCACCAGAAATGCATCACGAAGAAACAAAACGAGGGTTAGAATCGTTAAAACCTCCAAAAGTCCTTCGCAGGGCATAGCAGTTTCCACTGCATTTAACCTTGTTTCATGTTGCTTGTTCTTTTTAGATTTATGGGAGGCTGGCGTAAGTAAATTATACACTCCAAGTAGCAGGGTTCAAGGATGAATCGTTTAGTCCAACTCATTCAGAATTCTCAAAATCAAACACATAAAATTGTATCAGAAGCTAATCTCCTGGCCATTTTTTCCTGATGTGAGAAATAAAAACACATGTTTTAACGTGGGGCTTAACCCCGGTTGGGAGGCTTTTGTATTTCAGGGCAAAGAAACTCTTCTAACCCAGTCCTAAGGGAGCAGCGCTCCATGGCCCTTCCCTGTAAGAGTTCCCTTCACTCATTACTGCCCACTAGCTTCCAAACCAGGAAAGCCTTTTTGATTTTCCAGAACTGTCCAAACTCTCAAAACCACAGGTATAAATACATGTGTATGTATTTAAAGAAAATCACAGAATTCAAGTCTTTGAATAGACCCATTTTATCCTTAGGATTGCCACCTTCTTTTTCAACACCTCAGCACGATAAACACATGCACCCAGAAAGACGCCTCAGAAGAAACCCTTCCCTGCCTGGTCTCCTGGGTGCTGGCGGTTAGTAAGGCAGGGACCAGGTCAGAGGGCGCCTGTCCCTCCTCCTCGCCGCACCTCCAGAAGTGAGCCAGCTGTGCTCTGCACCAGGATGCCCCGGAACAGCATCATCACCCCAACGTCAGGGATCCCGCTTTTCACTGGTGCTCACCCAGTCCTGCCCGTTAGCCAAATAAAAAAAAAAAAACCTCACTGCCTCTCTCCAGTCCCCAAACCGGACCAAGCACCTGGAGGCCGAGGCAGGCACGCAGGGCTCAGGGCCCACGCCCACCCACAGGGGTCCACCCAACCAGGGGGTGGCTCACTACTCTAACCGCTTTCTCCCTCCGTCAGTCTCCACACCGAGGTGCACAATGCTTCGTGGAGAAAACAGCAGAACGACGCTCGCTGTCAAACAAACAAAAAGAAGGAACCGGCAACACGACACGCAACACGCGGATATCTGGTCTTAAAAGGCAGCCACGAAGAGTCAGCAACAACTTTTCACTCCTAGGTGCGACACCCCCCCCCCGCACCCCCCACCCTCCGCCCCCATTCAGAAGAGAAAGCCTTTGACTGTTTTCAATAGGCAAATAAATGAGTAACCACCGTATGTAACTAACTTCCCCTGGGCTGACATATTCCGGAGCTGAAACTGATTTACATGCGAAAGAGGAGGAAGGGGGTGAAGGAAGAGCGCAAGAAAAAATAATAAAAGAGTCACACAGGGAGTGTGAGCTGAAGACACGTCTCCTGGCCAACAGAAAAGGGACTTCCGAGAACGGTGCGCAGCACTCCGTAGCACACTGCGCTAGTGCGGGGAGGGCGGCAAGGGCTGGACTCCCCGAGGGGCTCGCGACAGCCTCCGCAGTGCCCCCTGCCCGCGGCGCCCCCACCTCGGGGCGCGGGGCCCGCCCCCCCCCCCCCCCCCTTCCCGCAGCCCTAGCCCGAACAGCCACACGTGTGCGGGTCTCTGCGCAGCCACCCCCACTCGCCCGCTCCCACCCACGAGATCCACCCTCGCCCGCGGCCGGCCCAGCGTCCGGGGGAGCGGCGAGCTGGAACCGGGGGACGCGGGGGCCCTCTCCCGGGGGAGGCGGCCCCCTCCTCCCGCGGAGCCCTCTCTCCCCGGGAAAGTCTCGGCCAAACTTTGTTCGGCGCGGCCAGGTGGGAGGGGGCCCGCGGCAGGCGGCCGTACCTTCGCAGACGCCCACTTCGTACTCGGTGATGGAGTCGCCATTGAGCGGGGGGCGGATGACACAGCGCAGCCCCCGGTCGCAGGCTCCGTGGAGCCCGTAGGCGCCGCCGCAGCTCTCGTTCCTCTGGCGGGCGCACATGTAGCAGCAGCCGCAGACGCCCTGCACGATGCTCCCCGGGCAGCTCCTGGGCTCTTCGCACTTGGACTCGTCGCAGGGCAGGCAGACCAGCGCCCGGGTGCCGGAGCGCGCCAGCAGCAGCAGCAGCCCCAGCAGCGAGACCAGGAGGTGCCCGCAGCCGGCCAGCCCCCTGCCCCCCGCCACCAAGTACATCCTCCTGCGCCGCCGCCGCCTCCTCCTCGCAGCCGGGCCGGGAGCGGGGCGGGCGCCCTCCCCTGCGCGGGGCACACGCGCCGCCGCCGCCGCACCCGCAGCCCGCGGTCCTCGCCGCCCCCCTCGGGGCCCCCGGGGCGCGCCTCCCCTCGCGGGGCGAGGCCCCCGCCCCCCCTGCGGGCCGCGCCGACCCCGAGCCCACTAGCGTTGGCGCCAGCGGTGGCTTCCCCTCCTCCTCCTCCTCCCGGGAGGGAGGGGGAAAAAAGAAAAAAAGTTTCCTCCCGGCAGCTCCGGTTCAACCCAAACTTCTGGCGGCGGCGGCGGCTGCGCTGGGCTCCAGCCCCGGCTGGCGGCGCCTCCTCCCTCTCCTCCTGCGCGTCGGCCGGCCCCGCGGCGGTAGTGGCGGCGGCGCAGCCTCCGGGCCGGTCCCCGCCTCCGGAGCCGCCGAGTGGGCGCGGTGGCGCAGCAGAAGGTCCGCGGCGTCCGCTCCGCGCGCCCCGCTCGCCTCACTCCTGCGCGGCTCCTCCGGGCGCTTGTTTATGGCTCGAGCCTCCGCCGCTCGGGCTGCGCCCTCCCCCATCCTACCTCATCCCCCAGACCTCGCCCCCCCCGCGCCGCGCGCCGCTCATTGGCTGCCCCCCCACCCCTCCCGGCCCGGCCGGCCCCCTCCCCTCCCCCGCCCTCCCTCGCGGGCGGCCGGGCCCTTCCTCCCTCACACGCCGCCTCCTCCTCCTCCTCCTCCTCCTCCTCCTTCTCCTTCTCCTTCTCTACCTCCTCCTCCTCCCCCTCCGGCTCCTCTGGCTGGAGCCCGGCGCGCCAAGCCGGCCCTGCGGCCGAGCCTTCGCGCTCCTTCCTGGCGCGGGCTTCGCCGGCGCGCTGCGGCTCCGGCTCCGGCTCGGGGCGCACACGGCGGGCAGGGAGAGGCGCGGCGTCCCAAGCGCCTGTCGGCACCGCGGCCACCGTGGCTGGCCTGGGCGCCTCGAGGGCGAGCTGGCTGCCCCTCCAGAGCCAGTTGTGAGTTCGGAGAGTGGCGGGGACCGCCGAAGCTCGGGGCCGAGGGGGTTGCAGCAGCCTTGCTGGGGCACCCGCGGGATCGGAAAGGGAAGCAAATGCACGGAAACCCCCGCAAACTAGATGAGAATCCATCTTCCACTCGAGCTGGGGTTAGACTTTGTAAAAGATATTATGTAATGGAGTCTCGGGAAGCTCGAGACGCCTCCAGCGAAGCTGCTAGTGAATTAATTAGAGTGCTTTAAATGGTCTAGGTAAATATTTCGCGGGGGGGGGGGGGGCGGGGGAGGCACGCCTGGGGGCTGCTGTAGCTCGGGTTGAATTTTAACTGTCCACATCCTGTGCGTTTGGTGGCTCTGCTGTCTGTGCCGAGGTGCTGTGTGATGGGAGGGGGTGAACGGAAAGTAGCAGAGCTGAATTTCTCTCCCTTGAGTAAGGCCAAATACTGGATTACTACGAGTCTTGACATGATTGGACCCGTGTATCTCGTGCATCATTAATGTCATCTGATATTGTCCTTTTCTCTCCCAAGCTCATGGACAGAAGTGGTGGGTTTTCATGTATTTATCGCAAATGTATTAATAAAGAAGACGTGTGGTAAATATTCTTTGTGATAAACCAGGTAAAGCAGCAACTGAAGTGATGCAAAATGCATTGTGTAAGGGCCTGTTTCTCTTCTGGGGCTGTCAGAGAGCGTTCTCGAAACGACAGACTCTGTCATGACCCACCATTTACAGGATATGTACCAAGGTCAATAAAATTAGTGAATTAACAAAAAGCGACTTGGATCGGTGTGGGGGGAAAAAAAATCCGGTCCTGTGGCAGGTGTGAGGTGGGAATGGCCAGCAGACCTTCTGATCCAAAATAGTCTGGCTGCAGAAAGGTGGCAGCCAAGTGGATCCTGAAAATCGTGACTAATGAACCAAAAGTTAATAACACAGCAGCTTAAGGAGAAAGGAAACAAAGATGCCTTTGAAATCCTCTGTTTGCGGGACAAATTTATACTTATTACAAATATTTTGGATTTAATCACTTGAATTCTGAACCAAAAAGCCAGGGTTACCAGTGGAATATTCTCCAGTCGCTGGCATCCGGAAGCTAAATGTTTCTCCAATCATATTTCTTTGTCCTGAGAAGGGGAAGAGACTCAGTAACTATTAGTGATTATCAGTGAGTGATAGAGAAGATGTTCGACAGGAAAGAGTGGGGATGAACATCCCATTTTCTCAAAGGGTTTAAAGAGTTGTCTGGGATGACACCAGAGATAGTATAGAGACAATTCCTGCAGTTTTGTAGGAGGTCAGGTTAGATGCTCTCTGAAAGACTTCATACACCGAGGTTCTATAGTTATAAGTACTGGGGCGCCTGGGTGGTGCAGTCGGTTAAGTGTCCGACTTCAGCCAGGTCACGATCTCGCGGTCTGTGAGTTTGAGCCCCGAGTCAGGCTCTGGGCTGATGGCTCAGAGCCTGGAGCCTGTTTCCGATTCTGTGTCTCCCTCTCTCTCTGCCCCTCCCCCGTTCATGATCTGTCTCTCTCTGTCCCAAAAATAAATAAACGTTGAGAAAAAAAAAATAAGTATTAAGTGGTGAAGCGATTTAAAATATGCTCAATTTTTCTATTAGCAGAATTCAAGAAAGATAAAGCACACAACACTGTTAAACATGATTGTTTCTTGTACCCCAACAAGGCACCAGCACTACACCGTGGGATTTGCCAACAAACTGTCATCATTGCACTGTGTTAAAAGGCCTTTGCCACTCTTGCAGAGAGGTTATCTATATTTCTGTTCAAATGCAAGTATAAAGACATTATTAAAATGTAGCAGATAACATTGTAGAGCTCAACAGGAAAAACCAAGGTCAGATGATGGGAAAAAAATGCAGGAGTGAGAAAGCCACTGTCATTTGAAAGAAGAATAATCATTATCAAGGGCTTGCTTTCGTATGTGTGTTTTTAAATATTTTTTAAGGCAATATATTAGGGGTTAGGGAAAGCTAGAGATTGAACACAGGCAAGGGACAATGTGGAGGTCACCGTCCATCGTTCCTGGGATTTCAGAGTGAGGTAGATAAACACAAGGCTATAAAGGGAATTCAAGTTAAGCTTCGAAAGGACTGGAGAGATTCTTAAAACTAAGAGGGATGTATCAGCTTAGAAAATTGAAGTCACAAGTGGTTCTTGTGCCATAGACTTCATGGAGAAGCAAAGGAGAAAACAGGAAGAATTACATGAAGCCTGTAACTAGTGGTAATAAGAAACCAGCAAGGGCCTGGCGGCTTATCAGAAACCAGTATGTGAACTAGGAGCTCAGTTATGAAATAGCTGTTTCTTCCCTGGGATCCAGGAGGGACTCTTAGGTGGCCAGAAGCCAAGGCTGAGATTGAGGCTCAAACACAAAAGGATTCCCTCATCTTTAGAGACCAAACTAAAGATACAGAAGAAAGGATAGGTGGGCCCAACATGGTGACAATTGGGGGTCAAGGGAGAGAGTAGACAGAGAGGGATTACAAAGACCCTGAAAGGCATGAAAGTTAGAGTCACACATGGCATATGGTTTAATGCCTCCTCCTCTGGGAAGTGCCCTGGGCTTATTCTCTGATCTACAGCATTTTGTAAATACCTTTGCTTGTAGCATTTATCATGTTATATTATAAAACTTTCTCTAAATAGGTCTGCACCCCATTAAATTGTCAGCTCATTGGAGGGGGCATGACATACTAGAATGTATGCATGCATTAGTGAGTTGAGAAAGAGGCAGAGGGAAGAATTATAGGCAAAAAGATATTTGAACATTCTTGTCTGCAGCCTTTCTCTCTTGCTTTTAGTAAATGCCTCTAAAATAAGCCCTTGGAAGGGTGGTTGGGCAGGAGGGAATCTTCCAAATTGGAAGGAGGCTGGGGGAAGGTGGGGGGAGGGCTTCAAACAAAATCCCACAGATCTAAAAGGAAAGGGAATTAGAATAGTCTGATGGAGGTCTGGAAGCAGAGGCAGTCCGCCCTCTATTGGCCGTTGGGGGTGTTGAATGGGAGGGGTTTGCTAAATTGTTGAAGATGAGTAAAAATCAAATGCCCATTTGAGGACCAAGCAGAAAGTGGAAATGAGAGGGCGATAGACAGACTACTAGTATTAGAGGCCCCCTCCATGGTTCAGTGTCTAGTTCAGCCTCTCTAGCCACACCCCTGGATGTTTGCGTTTTCCTGAAATGAAAAGAAAAATATAGGAGTTGCCTTTGGAGTCTGAAAAACACTTAGAACTGAATTGCATTAGAGAAAGTCTCACTGTTTTCTAAAGATGTTGCATACATAGTAGAAAGATCTATGAAGAAACCGGGACAAGAAGCCTGCTCCTTTCATCTCTTTACCCCCATCGTGCTGGTCCCCCTAAACTGGGATTGCCTTAGTCTTGGGCCATCAGCTTGGGCAGGGAGACCCCTAGTTTGGGGGCTCAGCCATCTGATCTTAGGCTCTGAATCTGGTACTTGGGCTATGTTATCATCACCTAGTATCTAATTTTACTAAGGGAGTTCCTGTCTTATCCCCCCTGCCTGTGTATGGCACTGCTCTGGAGCTATTAGAAGAATAGTAAGGCATATGCACAACACGAGTTCTTCTTAAGGTTTGCCCTAATATCTTGACATTCTCTCTTCCTCTTTCCCTGCCCCCCTCTTTCTTTCATGCTATTTACATAGGTTTGAACAAAGTAGTTATCCTTTCTGAATCAGTTTCTCCTTTGTAAAATGGAGACAAATTTGCATACCAAACCACACAGGGTATCATGTGGATGAAAATCGATGTTCTCCTTTTATATTGTTAGAGTCCTTCTAATGGAGTGTCTCCTCAAGTTTTGTGCCGGAGCTGGAACCCCTGCTCTAGGATATCTCAGCACCTATAGCCTTGCAACATCTGCCGGACCAGATATTTGCCTTTGCTCCCTCTTCTTATGATCCTTCTGTTGGTCCCACTTTGGCAGTCTGTCTAGCCTTGGGGTGGTAGCCTTTGTGATATTTTCTTGGACCTATTCCAGTCTAAGACTTATTTTAAAGGCTAGTTCATTAATAATATTTCAAAGGGTATATCATTAATAATGATGATGATAATAATAGTAATAGCTAACCTTTATAGAGTGACTGCTAATAAGCTCTTCACAAGGGTTGTTTTAATTAATGTACAGAATAGTCCTATAAGGCCAATGCCTGATATTATCTCCAAGGCCTTATGTTGTCTCCACTTTATAGTTGAGGAATCTGAGGCATAGGAGGCCATGTGACTTGCAAGGTCTCAGAGCTCTGTGGATGGATACTGAATTTGGAACCCAGTCATATTCTACCTTAAGGGCCTGTGTATTTAACTGCCTCAGGCAGTGATTTGAGACTGGTGACTTACTTTTCTTTTCTTTTTTTTTTTTTTTTGTGGACCCAACTAAAAATTAGCATCTATGACAAGATCTTGCCTTCTTTGATAACTTGCATATGAAAACTTAAAATAGTGACTAGTGCTTTTCTCAGAATGGAAATAGCTTCATTGTTTTCCTAATTACTGAATAAGAAATATTTATGAAGTGTTTACCATGTGTATATTTACTGAATTATCTGACTATATTACCATGACTAATCTTCACTATAACCTGATGAAATAGAAACATAATTCCCTGCATTTTACAGGTGGGAAACGAGAGGCACCGAAAGGTTAAATAATATGCCCAATGTTACACCTATTTAAAAAGAAAGATTGGGGGGGGCGCCTGGGTGGCTCAGTCGGTTAGGCGCCCGACTTGGGCCCAGGTCATGATCTCACGCCTCGTGGGTTCGAGCCCCGCATCGGGCTCTGTGCTGACAGTGCAGAGCCTGGAGCCTGCTTCACATTCTGTGTCTCCCTCTCTCTCTCTGCCCCTCCCCGGCTCACGCTCTGTCTCTCTCTCTCAAAAATAAAATAAAAATTAAAATAAAATTTCAAAAAGGAAAAATCGGGATTCACACATAGCAGTATGGCTCCAGAATCCACGTTATACACTACTGTTCCTAATATATATTCTTTACAATTACATGCTCATGGGGGTGGTGGGGGAATGACAAATAGAAGTAAGTTTAAAAAAAAGAAATGAAACATCACCCATAATTCCATCATTAAAATATTAACCATTAATAACATTTCTTGTACATCCTTGAAGGCTTATGTTCCCCTTTAAAGAATAAAAATAAAATGGGATATGCTTCCTAGGTTACAAATGTTTTTTCATTTATACACATATATTGATCTTTGGGATAAACACTGCATCCTTTTTATTACTACTGAATATTATTACATTGCGTGGGTATACCGTATTACATTTAGTAACGCCATATTAATATGCCTTTAGGGGTTTTTTCTTTGTTTTACATTTTTACCGTTGTAAACAAAGCTACAGCATATTCTCATTTAGCCAAATTTTCAAACACTTGTCCATGCCGTCCTATAGTAAATTCCTAAAGTGGAATTGTTCATCGTGGGTCAAAAGGTATGTCTTTTTATATTTCAGATTGCCTTCCAGGAACTGTTATCTGCCCACTCCCTCAAATACTTAGTGAAAGTGCTCAACTCATTCTTATAATGTTTATTTTGGAATTGCTTTGTGTAGTCTGATGGGAAAATAAGCTTCATTGTTTAACAGTCGTATATGACTCAACATATTATAACTCAAGTAGATGACCTTCCTCATTCACCAGAGTTGGCTCTAACTTGATTTTTATAATCTCTATCAAATTCATCCTTAAAGGATGGATATTTGTTGGGAATATTTAGAAGAACTGACACATGTTCCAGCGAAAATATGTTTTAAAAAGTTTAAATAATGGTGATCATTTCACATTGTATACAAATATATACATTTTGTATATACAAATATACATTTGTATATACAAATATATATAAATATAGAATCATTATGTAACACCTCTGAAACTAATAAATGTTATATGTCAGTTATATCTCAATAAAAACAAATGGTAGGAATTGGTGGTTTCCATGGAACCAGCATTCAGCTTTTCCAAGTAACTGCTGACAAGGAGACCTCATTTATTTCAATTGTAAATTCTGCTATGATAATGCTCATCAGAATACTGGTATTTTTATATGCACATCCTATATATCATACAGATGTTTGTCACGGAAATGAGAGTTTATTACTTATGTTCTGGGGTAAATGGTAGTGCTCACCAATTTCTACGTTCCTTCTTTTCATTCTGGACATACAACTAGACCATACTTACCATCTTCCTTGAAGTTAGATGGGGCCATTGAATGTGGATGGAAATGTGAATGGATGGAATAGGCTGGCCTCTAAAACCTCTCCACAATCCTGCATCGTTTTTTATTCTGCTAGCTGGCTGCAAAGCATACCACAGAGGACCCGAGGTTCTAGAGGATTTGGAACCACTACAGGGAGAGATCCTGGATCCTTCAATGACTGACAAAAGCTGACTTCCTATGTATGGACATATTCACATACATATATACCTCACTGAAATCTCAGTGGATGGTTGCCGTTAGTGAGAAATGAATCTTTACTATGATAACTCACTGAGACTTGTGGCTTGTTTGTTATAGCAGTTAGTTTATCCTAACATCTTATTTTAGCCTAAACAGAAATAATATTAATTGTTTATTCAGGCCCTAGCTATTATTATATGTTCTCAGACAAAATGCCATTTTGACATGGACTTATAATCAATGTGCATTTGTTTGTTTGACTACAAAATGATGTAAAATGATCATGTTACCAATTCTGGCATTTACATGTCTTTTATTATTATAATGTTCTAAGAAGATCTTAGCATTTTGTTGGCACTGATTAGTGGCAATTAAAATAAGTAGCATTTGGGGCGCCTGGGTGGTGCAGTCGGTTAAGCGTCCGACTTCAGCCAGGTCACGATCTCGCGGTCCGTGAGTTTGAGCCCCGCGTCAGGCTCTGGGCTGATGGCTCAGAGCCTGGAGCCTGTTTCTGATTCTGTGTCTCCCTCTCTCTCTGCCCCTCCCCCATTCATGCTCTGTCTCTCTCTGTCCCAAAAATAAATAAACATTGAAAAAAAAATTTTTTTTTGGAAAAAAAAAAAAAATAAGTAGCATTTAAACTTTCCACTTATTCAAATGAGAGGGTGGCCATCTCCATTCTGCAACCCAGTGAGTTTTACTTCCTGATCTTCCCCCACTCTCATACTACCCCTGTCCTCAACTTTATTGTGGCTTACCAAGGTCCTATGCGCTCAAAAGACAATAAAGCTCTTAACCCTCATTTTTCTCCCTTTTTCCACATCTGTCAGAATATATTACTTCCTCTTCAAGCCTTTGCAACATTGCCCACGTTTGCTGCCCTTTCAAGCCTTCCCCCACGAATGTCACCCTCGTGGCATCAACATCAATATGTTTATTATTGCCAGCACTTCCTTCCGTTTATCATTTTAACTCAAAGAAATTCTAATATTTTGATACTGGCTTCTAGGGTTATCCTATTCATCTCCTTTTCACTTAATTAGCTGATTGCTTGATGTGTCTGAATCATCTTATTGGCTACATTGATCGTTTTTCACAAACTTTTTCACGTTCAAACGGAAGTTCATGCGGCGAATCAAGTTCGTTGACCAAATGCAGTTGCCATCAAGCTGTGACCGTGTGAATGACTACCTGCCTAAGATTAGCAAGAAAACTGGAAGATTGAGCTCCTGGGGCATGACTAGGAAAGATTCCAAGTGTGTCTCCATCATCAGCTGATTATTGCCAAAGACCATGTCATGTTTTTTGTTTGGATTTGCCGAGGAGAAGAGCTAACCAGCAATGCCAATCACAGGTGTTTAAAGAAGAGGACCGTCCAGTTTTTTCCTTGACAATTTATTGACGAAATCGGGAATGTCCTCAATGATGATGAGGTATGGTGCCGTAAAGCGTTCTAATGGAAAGAACACGATCTTGGGAAACAAATTGACCTGGGATGAAATTCTGACTGTGTTTATTACTGTCTGTGTGACTTTGAAAAGTTATTTAATGAGTTTCATTTTTCTCATCAGTCACTTGGGAAATGAGCACCTATAGGGTTCTGTGCATATAATAGATACTTAATAAGTCTCCTAGCATTTTTAATGATGGGTTTTTTTTAAACCTATAACAGATTCAGATATTCACAAATTCTTTGCTACTTTCAGAGCTTTTGAAACGCAGTCTAGTCTGTGGTTCTAGAATATAGTAGTACTTCTGGCTTGTGTGAAGATCAAACCCAAGTTCTTTACCTCACAGCAATTATACTCCTTACAGTCTGTACTTCTCCCCAAAGTCTGTACTTTTCACATCTGTCTCATGACTTAGGGTGTATGCTTCCCTGTAATGCAGGATAGGGCTTTTGAAGCCAGGAAGCTGGAATCACTACTCTAATTACAAAAATAAATGTCTTTCCTTGTGCTTGAGGGGCCCTGGTATGGGCAACTGGTATGCCAATACTTTCAACATAGTGTAAGTTTACAAAATTAAGCCTATGTGAGAAAATGGGATAAAGTTTTACAAACATTTTCATGAATGAGAAGAGTTGGGTTGAATCTTTTTTTTTTTTTTTAATTTTTTTTTTCAACGTTTTTTTTTTTTTTTTTTTATTTTTGGGACAGAGAGAGACAGAGCATGAACGGGGGAGGGGCAGAGAGAGAGGGAGACACAGAATCGGAAACAGGCTCCAGGCTCTGAGCCATCAGCCCAGAGCCCGACGTGGGGCTCGAACTCACGGACCGCGAGATTGTGACCTGGCTGAAGTCGGACGCTTAACCAACTGCGCCACCCAGGCGCCCCAAGTTGGGTTGAATCTTAAAGGACAAACAGACACCAGGTTTCAGAGTTAAGGGAGGGAGGGGAAGTGATTCCAAGCAAAGAAAACAGTGGCATGCCTACAATAGAGCTTGGTACGGGGGCCCCTGGGTGGCTCAGTCGGTTAAGCATCCAAATTTGGCTCAGGTCATGATCTAACAGTTTCTGAGCTCGAGCCCCGCTTTGGGTGAGATCGAGCCCTTCCAGTGAGCTTGTGCCCCACATTGGGCTCCACGTCTATGGTGTGGAGCCTGCATGGGATTCTCTCTCTCCCCCTCTCTCTGCCCCTCCTCACTCACGCCCTCTCTCTCTCTCAAAAGAAAAAAAAAAATATATATATATATATATATATATATATATATATATATATAAATCTTGGTACATAGTAGGTGTTTAATAAATGTTGTTGAAAGAAGGAAGAGAACGTGTGCTTTTGCAGTGAGAAAAACAGATGAAGTTTAGGTGACTGGATGCCTGGCGGCAAATGTTAGGACACAAAGCTAGTTAAGGTTGGGCTGGATGATAAAGACCCAAAATCTGTAGCCAAGAGTTTAGACTTCATCCTGTAGGGGAATGTTTGGAGCTTTCAGAGGAAAATAACCTCATCAGATTCATATAAAGATAACATATTGTATTGACTCTGAGACACATTTTTGAAATATTTTAACAACTCTGAATGTGGGATGCATCCTACAATTGATGGAGTGGCATAGCTTAATCGGCACTTGTTTTATTTTCTTTCTCGGTGGTATATAAAATGATGTTGCTTACGAGTTATGGCATGTGATATTTAATAAAAAGTTGAAATTACGGCAGCAGAGTAACAGAGGGACAAAGAGTGGAAGCCAGAAAGCTAGTTGGGAGACTGAGCAAATGACACAGCTAGGAGACGAGAAGCTGCCATATAAAGCCAAAGATGCCACAGTACATTTTGCAAATCCAAAATAGATGAAGAGTTCCTGAGTATAATGGGTTAAACTTACCTTTTGTATTTCCATTTTGTTCTTTGCCACATGGTTAGAACCTGAAAAAAGCTTTTAGCTTTTCATTAAAGCTGTGTTTTCTCAGATGACCAACTTAAGGATAAAGAGTATTATTTACTATCTATTAGGCATCAGGATTTGGTGAGGAAAGTACAATCCACCCAAACTGGAGGCCCCTACCCAGGGGTGGCTACTTTGTGCCCAGAGATTTCTTATAGACAAAGAAATATTTTTTAAGTGTTGGAAGAGGCTTCAGATATCTTCAGGTTCAACTCCTGCATATTATAGATGAGGAAAGTGAGGTCCTGTGGTGCCAATTACCTTACGTTTGCTGGCTCTTAGCAGTTTGCTACATGGTGGGTATAGTATGGACCCCTCCTCCACCTTCCTCAGTCTGAGCAAGTTAGTTGTTTATCTAGGTCTGGATTAGTTCTGACCCCAGGTCCGCTACTGAGCGGGTGGTACAAAAGGATCTTTTGCCTTCAATTGCCAGAATTCAGCATCAATACATTTGTTATTAGTTTTTCTTGCTTCTTTCTGACTCAGTCTACAGCTGGGATCTCATTCCTTTTGCCTGGACACCTGGCTGTCTGCATCCTAACCTCGACTGGTGAGGAGTGATGTTGTCTGGGATTGCGCTCTGTTGTCTGGACAATTGCTGCTTGGGTTCTGATGGGCGCCACCTGTCTTTCTGTGCACCAGGCACTACCGTGGCACCCTGAGGCACTTCACCTGGCCCCCAGAGTAGAGTCTCTAGAAAACTGACTGCCCCACATTACTGTGTTTTCTCTCCATCTGACTCTAGACTGTTTATATGTCATGCTAGGTGGAGTTCTGTTGAATATTCACTCCTTTCTCCCAGCCCCAAACTCTGAAACATTTATTGACTGTGAAAATCCCTTTCTTATCTCTCAAAAACAGTACACGCCAGTAGGATGTGTGGGGCTGCATACCTTCTTATCGGTTGAGCCAACTTTTGTATTCATTGGGATTCCTTCTAATTGGCTGCACCGGTTAGGCATTTGTTCTAATTAACCAGTGACCGTGCAGTTTAGTTCTTAAATATTTTTAATGTCTCCTCTGCTTCCTAGTAACCATTGGCTGAGCACATGGAGCCACGTATATGCTGAATGCTTTGCATATGTTAACTCTTTTAATCTTCATAGCACTCTCATCATATGGTATGATCAGACATATTTTTTATAGAAGAGGAAGTGAGTCTCAGAGGAATTATATAAATATCTCAAGGGCATAGGCCATGTGCGTGAGTCAGGATTCAGATCCGGGTCTTGATAACTTCATGCCTCGATATGACATTGGAGTATCCTCTATCTGGTAGAGTCTGGTCTGCTTATCTTACTCCAGGATTAGAATATCTTGCTAGGCTGTTTAGTGCTTCTGTGTCCTTCCACATAGATTAGGGCAGTAACCATTTACCTATTAAGAACGAGTTTACCCACACCTTTCTTTTTTTTTGTTAATTTTTTTGAATGTTTTTATTTATTTTTGAGACAGAGAGAGACAGAGCATGAGCAGGGGAGGGGAGAGAGAGAGGGAGACACAGAATCCGAAGCAGGCTCCAGACTCTGAGCTGTCAGCACAGAGCCCGACGCGGTGCTCGAACTCACGGACTGTGAGATCATAACCTGAGCTGAGGTGGAACGCTCAACCAACTGAGCCACCCAGGCGCCCCTACCCAAACCTTTCTGACCAGCCCAGCTTCCAGGTCTTTCCCACCCTCTCAGCATCCAACTCTCCTGCTCCACAAATATCTAAATCCTACTTGGGTGACACATAAATTGTACATCATCGTCAGACCTGTGCAAGGATTCCAACATCTTTCTCTATCCTCCTGTTGTTATATTCTAAAAGCCACCAAAGGACTAAGGAGAGAGTTCCCTTTGTTTCCTGATTTGTTTCTCACTCTAGAGCTCTCTAATTTTATTTTTTAGTTCTTCAAATGAAATGGGAGGAGTCTAAGAATATCATCAGGCCAGCTTATCTACGGAAAGAGTAATTAAACATACATTTAAAAATTGCCTCTTAGAAAGTCTGGCGGTTTAGGTTTGAGCAGGTCATGAAACTATAAAATACTGTACTTAGAATAGCTAACTTTCATTGAGCACTTAAAACGTTCTCACTTCTGTTCTAAATATGTTATAGGCACCCTCTCATTGAGTTCCCCACAACTCTATGCAGTGAGGACTATTATTTTTTTTGTGATTTATAAAAAAAAAATGTTTATTTATTTTTGAGAGAGAGAGAGACAGAGAGCGAGCAGGGGAGGGGCAGAGAGAAAGGGAGACAGAATCCCCAGCAGGCTCCGTGCTGTCAGCGCAGAGCCCGATGCGGGGCTCAAAATCACAAACTGTGAGATCATGATCTGAGCTGAAACCGAGAGTTGGATGCTTGGCTGAACCCCGCAGGCGCCCCAGTGAGGCCTATTATTATCTTCACTTTAGAGATGAGGAAGCTAAGGCACAGCACAGTGGAGTGACGTGTCCAGGTCACCCAAGTCCTAAGAAAGAATCAGTATTCCAAGACAGGCATGCTGATGGCAGAGTCCAGGCTCTTAATCAAGCCTAAGGACTACAACACTTTATTTAAACAAACATATGAAAATCAGATACACAGATGAGTATTGCTTTTCAAAGCACTAACATTATCACCTTGGGAAAATGACCCCATTTTCTAAGTGCTGCCATTTTTCAAAATATTTTTGGAATCGACCTCTGATCCAATTACAAATTTATAAGGCAGTTAGACTTGTTAGGCTCACACCGTGGTTTTGATTAAAAACGGCATTACCGGGGCGCCTGGGTGGCTCAGTCGGTTAAGGTCGGACTTCGGCTCAGGTCATGATCTGGCGGTCTGTGAGTTCGAGCCCTGCGTCGGGCTCTGTGCTGACAGCTCACAGCTTGGAGCCTGTTTCAGATTCTGTGTCTCCCTCTCTCTCTGACCCTCCCCCGTTCATGCTCTGTCTCTCTCTGTCTCAAAAATAAATAAGCGTTAAAAAAACAAACAAAAAAACGGTATTACCATGGTATAAACATAGTTCTATAAATCAATAAAATTGATGAGCCTTGCTTCCTTCAAATGAAAATACATAGGAAAGGTAACTCCCAAAAGAAGAAATGTAAATGACCAGTAAACACATGAAAAGATGCTCAACCAAATCTAGTCAAAGACATACATATTAAAATAATGAGAGAACATTTTTACCCACCAGGTTGACAAACATTTTTAATGATTGGCAATATCCAGGCTTATCAAGGATGGGGGGCATGAATACACTCATGAATTACTGGTGATAGTATAACTTGGTATAATTTTTCTGAAAGGCAGCTAACAATGCACATTAAGATATTAGCTGGGTATAGCCCCAATCCAGATATCACAATTTTAGGAATTTACTCTAAGAAAATAATTCTTATCTTAGGAACATTTCTTACTCTAAGAACTATTTTCCTAAGAAGAGAGTAAGGTCAAGTGTACAAATACCTAGCAATCAGGATGTCCATTATAGTCCTGTTCATAGTTAAGAAAATTGAAAATAAGCTAAATGTACATTAATAGAGTGCTGATTAAATAAATCTATGTAATGCAAAGTTATAGTTACTGAAATGATGATGTGTGTTAGGTCTCAACAATATGGTGTTGATTTTTTATTCTTTATTTTTTGCTTTTTTATAGTGTTGATTTTTTAAAGGGAGGTAATATAATAATATTACAATTATAATTAGTATAATAATACAATAGTATACAATTATGGTAGAATCTCATCCTATTTTTTTTTTATATCTATATCTCTCCACCTACAAATCTACAAATACAGAAAAGATATTCTGGAAAAGCTATTCACTAATATATTAAGAGTGACTATTTTTGTGTGTTAGGACTTCATGTAAATCTTTTTAATTTTATTTTTATACCGTTATCATTTCATGCAATGTATTCGCATATTGTTAAGTTTTAAGTTTACAATGTTCTCTTTATAATTAGGCAAAATTAAATCTATTTATGTTAAAAAAGTTCACTAATACCTAGCTGTATCATTCACTATCTTTACCAGACATGGTTTGCAACAATTTTGGACAGTATTTAAAATAAAAACTACACTCCCAAATGAAGTGAAGTGAGCTTGCCATTATTAAAGACATTCTTTTTTTAGGTAAAACACACACCACTCTCAAAAGTGAACTTACAAAATTGTTTCATTGAAAGAAGTGTCTCCAAATGGTGACAACATATAAGTGCCGAACATTTATTTGAAGATATAATTCTGGACTGTTTGTTGGCAAAATCATCTCGCCACTTTCAGTGTTGTGCCTCATCTACTCTGTTTGTTTACGTGAGTTTTCATAAAAAATCCGAGATAGCTGAGCCCTAAAGAAATCCCTCAGTCGGTGGAGGAACAAGCCATAATTTCTCGAGCTTTCGCATGCATCGGTAAAAGAATGCATATTTTTATTTGCTTGACCAAGCTCAGGAATCGGCAAGTCTGCTAACATTGCATTATGTGGATGGTGCCCTGAATAATACCATGTGCCCTGTCGCACAAGCTGGAGATGCGCCTGTGGAATTTATTTTATTCCTATTTATGAGGACTGCTGCACACAAATAGATTATTGTAGTGTCTGTGATTAATGGGACACCGCACGGCTGCGTGGACTTCATAAATCATTCGATGTAACGTCTGAGTGAATTTTACTTGCAAAATCAGTTTCTATCAGCTTGGTTCAAAAACTGGGTAAAAGCAGAAGGATGTGTCCGGTAGTGGGAGATTTGGGGGATCGTGTAGCAGCCAGTACTGGTCCAGTTTTATGTCCCTGTTACCAGTGATGTGGAAGAACGAGTACGTAGCACGTTAATTAAATCTGCAGATGGAATTGGAAATGTCACAAAGGCTGAGAAGGCCAGGGAAATGATACAAATTGGCCTAAATTTAGTGATAAGTGGGGGTTGAAATAAAGGACCAAAATACCACAGATCTGAGCATGTGTGCACACCTACGCACAAATCGATAAGTGATGAAAGAAATCAGTTGATTGTATAACTCTCTTAAGATCCCAAGTATCGTATGAAAACAGTTTGGGAGTAATGAGTATGAAAAAAGAACGCCTGCCTGGTTTTATTCGAAGATCAGTATTTAGCATTTTTTTGTTTTTTTAATTTTTTTTTAATGTTTATTTATTTTTGAGACAGAGAGAGACAGAGCATGAACGGGGGAGGGTCAGAGAGAGGGAGACACAGAATCTGAAACAGGCTCCAGGCTCTGAGCTGTCAGCACAGAGCCCGACGCGGGGCTCGAACACACGGGCTACGAGATCATGACCTGAGCTGAAGTCTGCCGCTCAACCGACTGAGCCACACAGGCACCCCGCATTTGTTTTGTTTTTAAAGTAATGGGTTTATTGCTTTTTTGATACGTGAGTAGTACGTATTCATCATAAAAGAATCAGGAGCTACAGATCAGGAACAATAAAAAATATTCCTTTAATCTCATCATTCAGTGGGATATATAATCTGATCTGATTCTCATATATATATATATATATATGAGAAAATGAGATCATATTGTATATTCAATTTGGTATTCAATTTTATTTGTGTAAGAATACCTCTTTTTTTCAAAGGTTGGTTTCATTTTTTTTTTTTTTTTTTTTGGTAAATGTTTATTTATTTATTTTGAGAGGGAGAGAGAGGGAGTCCATGACAGTGGGGGAGGGGCAGAGTCAGAGGGAGAGAGAGAATCCCAAGCAGGCTTCGGCAGTGTCAGCGCAGAGCCCAACGTGGGGCTCAATCCACGCCCCTGAGATCATGACCTGAGCCCAAATCAAGAGTCAGAGGCTCAACCAACTGAGCCACCCAGACACCCTTAAAAGGGTAGGTTCTTGAGAACTCTGGTCTATATCTACATTTCTCAGGCTCATTGAATTTATTCCCTTCAATCTCAGTAATTAGAAGCTCTGAGAAAAATGACACAAGGCTTATGTTTGTAAAGGCTAAAGCTGGAGAGAAAAAAAAGAAAGGAAAGAAAGAAAGAATTTTTTCTTTGAATACTCTGCCTGCTCCTCGGAAATCCCTTACACCAACAGCTCTCCATCAGTTTCTCTTCTCTCTCAGGGGTTAGCCTTTCACCAAGAGCACAGTCATGGAATCCCCACCCCACCCCCACATTTCCTGGCTTTATGGCCACACTGGCCCACTGATCCTGGGAATTACCGGCACTTCAGCAGAATCACTATCATGAACTGAGGAACACTCCTATTTCCAGAAACAATTAAGAAGGAGGAGGTGATTCCCACGCGGAAGATTATTCACAAGGGTGGAGGAAAGGAGTAATCTGAGACCAATGTCCTTGGTGGTGGAGGGGGGGGATGGCAGGAGGGAAGGAGGAAAAGACGAGACAGGGAGAGGGGGCCGAAAGAAGAAAGGAAAAATAATGAAGAAAAGTTCTGCTTTTTTGGCCGTGAAATATAGCTCTGAGCTTAAGACAATGGAATAAATGAAATAAAAGCCTAATTCAAGCACACACAGGCAGAATCTGAATCTTATTTCAGGTAAATGAAACCTGAAAGTGTAGGGAGATTGTCAAATCATGGGAGAACAAAGTCATTCCTGGAGTTAACTTAGGAGCCTTGACTTTGGCATCAGGTTGACTTAGGAGGCCAGCGTCCCCTTTCCCACCTCTGGGTTGTTGGTGAGGAGGGTCACACGGGCTGGCGTGGGCTCTCCGGTCCTCGCAGTGACCACACAAGAGGGAAAGGGCCGTGGTGGGAGTTCCTGAGACACCAGTTTCCATTTTTCCCACCAACCACCTGGCTGTCATTAAGCACTTGCTGTCACCTCTTTGGGTGTCAGTGTTCTTAGCTAAGAAATGAAAAGCTAGCTTTGGATCACCTCTAACATCCTCTTTAATAGATGTGTGCTCCACAGCACATTAAAACTACCTTAGAGCTTTCAACCCCTCCCCCGCCCCCCATGCCTCCCTCCAGACCATTTATATCAGTATCTCTGGAGTGGGACAGGTATCAGTATTTTTATGCTCCTCAGGTAATTCCAATGTGCCTCCAAGGCTGGAAATCTCTGAACTGTACTAGATGAGTTTTGATACCTAAAACATTAAGAAAAATAATAGCTAACATTTATTGGGTGCTCACTATATGCCAGAAGCACTTTACATATTATGCTTCATTTAACCCTCACAAGGACCTCAGGAATTAAAACTTGCCATTTCTCCAATCCTACAGATGCAGAAATTGAGACTTAGGGTGGTTAGGTAATTTGTCTGAGGTTACCCAGCCAGTGAGTAGTGAACCAGAATTCTAACGTAGGCAATTTGATCCTGGCACTCAGGATCCTGCCCACTAATCCATACTGAAACATGGAAATCTGAACAGCCTCTTGTAAGTGAAGTTAGGCTTTGGAAATTTTGCAGAATTACCATTTTTTTTCCATATATTGGAACGGGGCAAGAACATTTCATTCTGGTTCTATTTCCTGTCTACACTTCGAATTTTGTAATTTAACTGTAATTTTCACTCAAAGTAGGGACAATGGGGGCTGCGTTATGAAGCGTTTGTACAAGTACTGCTGTGTAATTGCCTTGGAATTGCCATTACAGACTGCTTACTATAGGCTAGCCACTATCCTAAGTGTTTTTGTGTTTGCATATACACCTGACCCTTGAACAACATGGGTTTTGATTGTGCGGGTCCCCTTATACATGGATTTTTAAATATACATATATAAATACAATACTTATATATAATATATATATAAGTACAGTACAGTATAAATAGATACATTTTCTCTTTTTTGTGGTTTTCTTAATAGCATTTTCTTTTCTGCAGCTTGCTTTATTGTAAGAATACAGTATAAAATTTGTATAATATATATAATATATATTTTAGTTGACTATGTTATTGCTAAGCCTTTTGGTCAGCAGCATGCTACCAGCAGTTAAGTTTTGGGGGAATCAAAGTTCTATGCAGATTTTAGACTGGGGTCAGGATTGATGCCCCAACCCCCACACTGTTCAAGGGCCAACTGTAATTTTCAAAGATGACCACGATATTTTGAAGTTCCTCTCCTAAAGAAGTAAAGTCCATTTCTTTACCTCTTGATTCTGCACTTGGCCATCTAACTTACTTTGGTCAATGAGACATCCGCAAAGGTGACACAAGAAAAGGCTTAAAAAGTGCTTGGGTACTTGTGTGTGACCCCTCATTTCTAGCCCTGAGAGCCCAGCCACCACACAGAGAAGTCCAGGCGACACTGCTAAATGTGGGGGATACATGGCTCTGTCGCCCAAGCCAAGTATAAGACATGTGAGTGAGGCCACCTGGGACCAACCAGCCCCAGCTGACTGCCACCTGACTTCCAGAACATGAATGTTCCTGGTGAGGCCAGCATGAGAATTACTTAGCTGAGCCCGTCGCAAATTGTCAACCCAAATTAATCTAACTATTGTTCTTTTAAACTATTAAGTTTTGGAGTTTTTTTACACGTCGAAAGCTGACTGATATGCATATATTCACTCCTTTATTTCTCATAAGACACTCTGAGGTAGATTTTGTTATTATCTCTGTGTTATAGATGAAGAAACTGAGGTACACGAAGGCTAGGTATTTTGTCCAAAGTCACAGAGCCAGGAAGCGGTTGTATCAGTGGGTGAAACCAGATAAGCTGGAATCTGTGGCTCTAGAATCCGAGCTCCTAACTTCTGTGCTATACTATACATATCTTTTAATTTTTTTAATGTTTATTTTTGAAGAGGGTGGAGGGGCAGAGAGAGAGAGGGAGACACAGAATCCGAAGCAGGCTCCAGGCTCTGAGCTGTCAGCCCAGAGCCCGACGAGGGGCTCGAACTCATGGACCGCGAGATCGTGACCTGAGCCGAAGTCAGGCACTTAACTGACTGAGCCACCCAGGCGCCCCTATGCTATACTATCTTCAGAACTCTCAGTAAAGTTCTGAATTTAAGAAAGAACAATCTTCTGGGGGTGCCTAGGTGGCTCAGTCAGTTAAGGGTCTGACTCTTGATTTTGGCTCAGGTCATGATCTCACACTGGACTGTGTGCTGATACTGCTTGGGGTTCTCTCTCTCCCCTTCTCTCCCTGCCCCTTCCCCACTTGCATTCTGTTTACCTCTTTCAAAATAAATAAATACACTTAAAAAAATTAAAAAAAAAAAAAAAAGAAAGAACAATCTTCTGTTAGTTGCATTCCTGAAAAACTCAGGATTTATTACAACGGCAAAAATACTTTTATATATTTACATATATTTACATATGTTTATATGTAAAGCAGAATTAGGTTTCAGGATGAGGTAATTATAAACAATTCTTTTTAGCAACATGAAAAAACCAAGAAGATATTTAAAAATTTTGCATGATACAAGACAATTCTTTAAGGAATTGGCCCATAAAGTGTGGGAAGCATATCGTTCTTGGGCCCTGTCTACCAAATGCCAGGAGCACCACACTTCTATGATCATTATAACCACAAAAAATTCCCCCATAAATTTTGAAAAAATGGATACTTGATCCCACTCTTAGAGAGTATGTTTAATTGGTCTAATGTGCAGCCAGTGTTAAATCTCTGGTATAAGGGAAGCCCAATTAAAAAAGCTAATAGAGATCTATGATGAAGGACAGACCCTCTCTTTCACAACCAGACCATCAAGAACGGTCGTGTAGGTTGTGCACTATACAGTCCTAACAGGCACGTAGTCACAAAGACAGTGAACCACTCCTCATCTGTCAGACAGGAACCACACACTTGCTGGCTGGCCCTAGTGAAATCACGTGTGAAAATATTATATACATATTTTAGGTGACATGGAATTTTTCCTTGAACAGCTTTCCTTAGTTGAGTAGTATTTTAAATTATTTAGACTGTATCTCTCTTCATAAAAGCCTACAATATTTGATTGCATATATTAAAAATTAAGCTTTATAAAGAATTTTTTAATTAAAAATCACACATACCCACAAGTCACAACCTGCATATCATCTCTTGTCTTTTTCTAAGACCTCCTATTATATCAGAGATAGTAATAAAACAAATCCCGAGGTACTCAAATTTTGGCAAGGAACTTCCTGAATTCGAAAGACAGTAGAATTGCAAATATTCTTGGAAAAATAATAGGCATATTACTATATTAGGGTAAATGTATATATGAAAATACTACACGGAGAAATTGGGAGTTGATTATTTTACATTACAAAGTGTTGTAGATGAACGGTTCTGTGTCTCCCCACTATCCCATTCATATGTTGAAGCCCTACCCCCCAAAACAATAACATTTAGAGATGCGGCCTTTGGGAGGTAATTAGGTGAGGTCATGAGGGTGGTGCACTTCCTTAGAAGAGGAAGGGAGACTAGAAGTTTCTTTCTGCCATGTGAGGACACACTGAGAAGGCAGCTGTCTGCAAGCCAGGAGGAGAACCCTCACCAAAACCAAAATCTGCTGGCAACTTGAGCTTGGATTCCTAGCCTCCAGAAACTGTGACATAAAAAAGTCTGTTGTTTAAGTCACTCAATCTATGTTATTTTGTTACAGTAGTCCAAATTGAGACACAAAGCAATTCTTTAGAAAATGTATCTCTGACTTATAAAGGATTTACTTCATGAAACTTTGTAAAGCAAGCTTCCTTATTACAGTGATAAAGTGACTTGATCTCCAGCAATATTCTTTGGGGGCACATGTCTTAAGAATCTGAATATTCATCTGACAGTATTTTGACGGTATTTAATGAGTTACTACAATGTGCCCATTACTATACTAAGCTCTGGGTATTTCGCTTAAGATGAGAGACATTATTTCTGCCCACAAACAGCTTCCAGTTTGCAAAGAAGATGTATAAACTGGCAAGTCAGACACAACATCATGAACAAAGTGTCCTGTGGAGAGTGCAGGTAAGTCAACCTGACAGAGGGGGACAGGCCCTTATTAAAAGAGATGGCAATTGAATTATAAAAGACTAGTTAACATTTGCCTGCTGGAGAAGCAGGGAGAGAAGCCATACAAACAAAGGAAGTAGCAGGTGCAAAGGCACTGAGGCAGACAAGTGAATTGTCAGAGACATAGCCCGGGGCTGAGAGGAGCCAACGTGATGAACTTGAGGATGAACATTAGTTACAGGCTGTGGAGGGCTTTGGATGTCATGTTGAGGAGTCTGGATTCCATCCTGCCCAAAACTGGGTCTGCAGGAATTTTAAGGCAGAAAATACTATCAATGTTGCCCTTTAGGAAAACAACGGCAGCTTTGTGAAAGAAAGGCTATGACGGGGAAAGACACATGGCACAGAGAACAGTGTGGAGACCTGTGCTAATGGGCACCACGCCTGGAGGCTTTCTTGTATGGATTCCGTCCTCTTCAGTAAGGTCAGGAGTCGCTGTAGGTGTAAAGGCAGGTTGGAAAGGAAGCGTGAAGGAAGCTATCATAAGTAAACAGGTTAGAGATCGAGCCCACCAATCTTTCCTAGAGAGAAAGTGAATGAACACAGGGAAGCAGTATGTAGGTATGAAGTCTGGTCCAGAGAGGGCAATGGAGGCTGGAATCAGGAACCTAACCTCAGGGAAAAAAGTGTCAGAGACAAGAAACAATGGAGCAGGAATCCAGGCCAGAGGGTCCATGAAAGTGGTGACCAAGTTTTAGGCGAGAGTATTAAGAATGCCACAGGATAGTGGCACCTGGGTGGCTCAGTGGGTTAAGCTTCCCATTCTTGGTTTCGGCTCAGGTCATGATTTCCAGGTTGGTGAGTTCAAGCCCCACCTTGGGCTCTGCATTGAGAGGGAGGAGCCTGCTTGGGATTCTTTCTCTCCCTCTCTCTTTGACCCACTCCTGCTCGCTCTCTCTATCTCTCTCTCAAAATAAATAGACTTAAAAAAAAAAAAAAAAGAATGGCACAGAATAACCTGCCAGAGCCTCTGAATATTCAGTGTGCATCAGAATTAGGGCTTGTTACAAGGCCGACTTCTAGGTCCCTCCCCCAGAGATTCTGACTCCATATAGGTCTGGAGCAGGGTCTAATAATCCGCAAGGACCCACCTGCTGTGGACGCTACTGGCCCACGGACTACATTTGGAGTAACAAGGCTCCCAGCTGTAGGACTTCCAGCTGTAAAATGACCGGAAATGATTTCAGGATTTGAAACCGGTTGGACCTTCAGGTGTAGACATTTCATGACCAGACTGGAGAGGGGTCTGAGTGGTGGAAGAAGGCCCGTTGTGACACCAAACACATAATCTGAGGGGCACCGGAGCGGAGTAGGCAGCTGTACATGAACACCAAACGAGACTTGATTAAAGAAGAAGAAGAAGAAAAAAAAAGTTGGTTTCTCTTCTCTGCAGGCAGCTGCTACAAAATGGGACTAATGGTTGTTTAAGGAAAAGTGAGAGAAGGAGGCAGGTCTGAGCAAGCAACGAGACACCGTCTCGTTGAAAACTGGATCGGTCAGCTGGGAGCTGGGGTTCTGCTAAGCCCTCTCTGCACCAGCAACCCCACACTGGGAGCTTCTGGGCAGCTCCAGGCTGATTGAACAGAACTCCATTGTGACACCTTCCAGTTTTTCAGGGCCCCTCTTCAGGTGGCAATGCAGGATTTTGTTGCACTATTAAAAAGAAAAAAAAAAAAATAGGCGAAGATCATCAAACCCTTGAATTGATTAAATTATAGTGCATCTTTTAATAGGACAGACTGAAGAGGCTTCTAGAAACTAGGCCAAATTTTCTGGAGAGCTGCCAGTAATCATACGGTATGAATACGGATATAAACAAGATGTTAATGCTCAACAATTTTTTTTTTTCTTTTCTGACTTACGCTGTGAAGGTAACAGTTAACATTGAAGCCATAGCCGGCACAACCCAAGCAACAGATGGCAATTTGCTTAAATTGCAAGATGGATTTGAAATTGGAATTGATTAAAATACTAGTGCCTATAGTAGATGAAAAGGAGTTGATTCATTTTCCAAGATCCTTCAAATATGGAAATTATTAATCAGTGAGTCGGCTAGTTTATCGCTAGGTATCAGCACATACAAACACAAATTCTAATGTTCTTACCCATGCGACATAAATTCCTTCAGCTGCGTGGGCCAACACACACTCCATTCCCACATCATTGAATAAACATAAAATGTAATCAGAGCAAAGGCAACTAGAACAGTGGAGGGTATGTATTTATGGAACAAATGAGCGAATGAATGAATGAGTGTCAAAGCAGAGGGGTGGAGATAACCGGCCGCCTGCCATCAGCCTGGAACCAGAAGATGGAGAAAGTGTTCACCGTTTGGCTACAGAAGCTCCACGTGTAGAAGGCAGGAGATGCAGACGGACAGGAGAAGGGGAAGAGGAACAGGAAAGCCTGGATTATCGGTAGTAGGGTCCTGGGAGACCTGGAAGATGAGCACAACAGAGACATCAATGACTAAACTCCGGCTGAAAAACATTCTAGCAAAGTAGCTCTTCAAAGAATGGAATAAAATCAACATTGACACAAACAAGCTCTTGATCCTAATTATTTGCCAAGCAACTGCTACAAATCTCGAAGGGGAGTGGAAGAGGCTGGATCGATAGTTTTGGAGTCCGCTTCAGCTATCTTGAAGGCTCTTCGGGACATATAAGTGTTGGGATGCTTGAAGTGTTGGGGTCACCAATTTATTTAACAAGAGTTTATTGATCTCCTACTATCTACAAGTATTTTGCTTGGTGCAAAAGTGAATAATACGGAATTCCTGTCCTCAAGCATCCTACAGTCTATATGGGGTGAACATATGCATTTAGACATAATTATATAATAGGACAAACTTCAACAATTGCCCAGAAGTAGAATAATTTGGAATATTCATTTATTCACTCATTTATTGCTTAGGAAGTGTGCGATTCAGCAGATTTTAGGATATTCATAAAATGGTGCAACCGTCACAGCTATATAATTACAGAGTACTTTCATTACGTAAAAAGAAACTCAGTAACCATTAGCAGCCACTCTTCATTTCCTGCTCTCTCTAGCCTTTGACAACTGCTAATCTAGTTTCTGTCTATGGTTGTCCCTATTCTCAACTGATTCCCCCAAATTAACCTAAGTTACACATAAGGTTTATTTCTGGAATCTGAAATCTATTCCAATGATGTTTATGACTACACTGTCTTGCTGACTGTAGCTTTGTAGTAAGTTTTGAAACTGGGAAATTTGATTCAAATTCTTTAGTTTTATTCTTTTCAAATCGTTTTGGCTATTTTGGATCTCTTGCATTTCCATATAAATTTTGAAATCAGCTTGTCAATTTTTGCAAAAAGTCTGCTGGGATTTTGGTAGGGATTTCATTTAACCTGTAGATCGATTTGGGCTATATTGGCATCTTAACAATATTAAGCTTTCCATTCATGATCATGGGGTTTCTTTCCATTTATTCAGATGTTCTTTAATTTCTTTCAATAATATTTTGTAGTTTTTAGAGTATACATTTTGTACTTATTTCACTGAATTCAGTCCTAGGAATTTTATTTGTTTTGATACTATCATAAGTGGAATTGTTTTTGTTTTTAATTTAATTTATTTTTAATTTTAATTCCGGTGTGGTAAGCTAGAACTTCCAGTAGAATGTTGAGTGGAAAGTGTAGAAAACCGAAATCTTCGTCTTAGTCTTGACAAAAGAGGGAAAACTTTCAGTCTTTTTTAAAAAATTAAGTATACTATTAACTGGGGGTTTGTCATAGATGCTCTCTATTGAGGTAAGGAAGATCCCTCCTATCCCTAACTTGTTGAGGATTTTTATTCATGAAATGGTGATACATTTTGTTCAAATGCTTTTTCTATGTCTGTTGAGATGAGTTTTAGCCTATATTCTATTAATATGGTAGATTACATGGTTGATTGTTACATATCGAACCAACCTCACTTTTCTGGGGTAAATCTCACTTGGTCATGGTGTACTTTTTATATGTTGCTAGATTCAATTTCCTAGTATTTTGTTGAGGACTATTGCATTTATATTTATAAGAGATATTGGTCTGTGGCTTTCCTGTCATTTGATGTCTACCTGTTTTGGAGTCAGTAATATTGACTTCATAGAATAAGTTAGAAAATAGTCCCTCCTCTTCCACTTTGCAGATGAATTTGTGAAGGATCGGTATTCATTCTTCTTTAAACATTCAGTAGAGTTCACCGGTGAAGCCATATCATCCTGAGATTTCTTCCTGAGAAGGTCTTTTTTATAATTTCTTTAAAAAAAGGTATTACTTATTCAATACTTACAGTTCTTTTCAGATATTCTAGTTCCTGAGTCAGTTTTGGTAATTCGTGTCTTTCTAGGAATTTATCCATTTCATCTAGGTTATCGAATGTACTAGGTTTCCTGTACTACCTTATAATCCTTTTTATTTCTGTAAGATTGATAGTAATGTTTCCTTTTTTATTTTTTATTTTAGTAATTTGAGTCTTCTTTCTTTTTTCTTGGGCCAGGCTAGCTAAACATTTGTCAACTGTGTTGATCTCTTCAAGGAACCAAATTGAATGTTATTGATTTTTTTCTTTGTTTTTCTGTTAATTATTTTATTTATTTCCACTTCAGTCTTTATTCTTTCCTTCCTTCTGCTTTAGTTTGCTCTTATTTCCTAATTTCTTAAGATGGAAGGTTGAGTTACTGTTTGAGATTTTTCTTCTCTTTAAATATAAACATTTACAGATGGAAATATCCTTCTCAGCACTACTCCCACAGCTTCTCATAATTTTAGTATGTTGTATTTTCATTTTCATTCATCTCAGTATATTTTCTAATTTTTCTTGTGGTTTCCTCTTTGGCCCCTTGGTTATTTAGTAGTGTGTTGTTTCACTTCCACATACTTGTTAATTTCCTAAATTTCCTTCTATTACGGATTTCTAATGTCATTCCATTGTGGTTGAAGACTGTATTTTGTAGCATTTCTCTCCTTTTGAATTTATTGAGGTTTATATTATAGCCTAACTTGTGGTCTATCTTGGAGAATGTTCCATGTGAACTTGAGAAGGAAGTATTCTGCTGTTGTTGGGTTCAGTGTTATAAAGATGTCTACTGGGTCTAGTTGTTTATAACATCAAGTGCTCTATTTCCTTGTTGATCTTTTCTCTTGTTTTTATTTCCATCATTAGAAGTGAGGTATTGAAGTCTCCAACTATTCTTACTAAATTGTCTTCATTTTCTGTTCAATTCTGCCAGGGTTTGTTCATGTATTTTGGGGCCCTGTGATTTGGGAATTTTTAAGAGGCAGAGAACATCAGGAAATGTGTGCTCCCCAGACACATATACATACACAGATCATGTGCATGTGCACTCACACCCCCCCACCCCTGACATGTTCCTTCAAACAGCCTGTTTTTCTGCTTTCTGTGTCTCCTCAAGAAACATTTAGGAAACTGTTAGGCAACAGTTAAACAAGTTGCCAGATAAACACCAAGCAATTCTCTGTTTGAATTAGACAGGTTGGAGCAAAGAATTAGGGCGGGTGGAGTGGAGTGGAAGGCAGAATGACACGCTCTGGTACATGGAAAACGGTACTGTAGCATCTGTGGATAAAAGAGGGAAGTATTACCTCAATGGTCCAAAAAGCTACGATACTGTTTGAACTTGTATGTTTTCAAAGTAATCTTAGAACTTTGAGTGTAATACTCCTGAAGAGGCTAGTGCATGTCACTAGAGGAAGTAAGAACACGTGTCCTGCAGGCTCTGATATCTTCCAGGCACACAAGGATTCTATTGTCAATCGCAGATGATTACATATGTTTTCATGGCTGTCTCCTCACACGTATGTTTATCTTTCATCATTTTACTGCAAAATATTAGATATGTATTCCGGAATTTTCTGGTAAAAATTCTAAGAATATATATTGGAAACTTTTCTTGTATTGATTTATATTTTTAATTAATGCTTCTCAGGAAGTTGAATTTTCTAAATGTGTTCAGTTTCATTTTTCCTAACTTACCTTCTTTATTCAAGAAGTGGCCCATAAGTTTACTGGAGATTTTCTGGTAATATTGCTGTCCTCAACTCAACTATTGGTAAGTATTGAGTGACTTTGGGTTTAAATTATTCATCTTTAATCTGAAAAGCACCATGCAGGAGTTTAGGTACATAATAAAAGGAAGTCGGGTATTCTTCCTCTCAGCAGAGCTGGGCATAGGGTTTCTACCCTCTGAAGAAAGTTGGAGAATCTGAGAAAGAGATATATGCCTGGAATAAAAGAGCATTCCTTCCCTGGTATTGTCCCTGGAACCCTGCACATAAAGGTAAGGAGAGACAAAACCCTTGGGCTGGTAACTCTCTTAAGAAGTAGGTTTGGGTTTATTCCATTTCACTGAAAAAGGCTATTAAAGACCCTAAAACTTCAGTCCCTAATTATGGCCCCAGTACTATCAGTCTAGAAATATTTTATAACCAAATGCCCACATGGCACATAAAGTAATTCAGTAGAACACCAACAGTTTGCATTACCTCAGGCAATCTAAGAATTACCTACAAAACATACACCTAAGATGTCCAATGTATTACATTGTTCTACGGGTTTTTAACCTGAAGTCAATGAGTGTTGGTGCTATGGATTTCTCTGAAAAAATGATTGCCAGGGCTTCTGTTCGACTCTATGGGTTTGAAGTAGAAAGTAGGGCCAACCGTCTATTAAGACCACTAAATGCCTGACAATAAAATGAAACCATCTATATATATGCAAATACTTATCTTTATTATTTTATTCTATTTACACATACTGTTTTGAGAATCAGAGTGAAGGAGTGCAAGTACCTTATGAAAACAGTGATTAAAAATAAGGAATATTAGGTATGTCCTTTTTTTTATCTCATTTGTGACTATTAGGATTTTGCTAACAACCATATCCCTAACCACATGGTAAGATGTAGGTTCTGTATGCATTTAAAAATGGGGAATCTTGGGGCGCCTGGGTGGCGCAGTCGGTTAAGCGTCCGACTTCAGCCAGGTCACGATCTCGTGGTCCGTGAGTTCGAGCCCCGCGTCAGGCTCTGGGCTGATGGCTCAGAGCCTGGAGCCTGTTTCCGATTCTGTGTCTCCCTCTCTCTCTGCCCCTCCCCCGTTCATGCTCTGTCTCTCTCTGTCCCAAAAATAAATAAACGTTGAAAAAAAAAATTTTAAATAAAAAAAAAAATAAAAAAAAAATAAAAATGGGGAATCTTTATTGAGCTCATGCAGTATAGCCCATAACTGGTCTTACAGTCAAAAGTACTCTTT
The DNA here is from genome assembly GCF_018350155.1 of Leopardus geoffroyi. Taxonomy (NCBI): domain Eukaryota; kingdom Metazoa; phylum Chordata; class Mammalia; order Carnivora; family Felidae; genus Leopardus; species Leopardus geoffroyi. Next base: position 110,974,465 of record NC_059336.1, read on the forward strand.
GTTGTTTTTATGACGAAGAATATAAAACTGTAGTTAGTAGAGAAAGAAGTGTGCCTACAGCTTGCTTGCCCTTTTGGATGGGACAGTTTTGAAGCTCATCATGTAGGAAATTAATGTATCTTGGGTTGAATAAATTATAAGTAGTAGGCTGGGAGAGATGATATTTTAAATCCAGTTAGGTGGATTCATGCCTGCAGACGTGACAAAGAGAAACACATTTGCAAATCACCGGGATCTACCATTCAATTCTGTGACAGGAAATATTCTCTGCATCCACTTTGGCATAAGCTCTTAAAACTCAACTATAAAGTATAATGAAATATGACTTGGTCCCAAGTAAAAATGACTTGGGATCTTCAAAGTTTAGGGCCGGTTTATTAACCTTTAGTTGATAAAGTTGGGAAAACCAATGATCTCTGGTCTTACTAGCATCCGAGCTACTTAAAATTCTCCCACCAAATTCTTTCCTTCGGTTATTATTTTTCAGGATCTTCTCTCATTGTCTGTTTGGTGGCCAAATTCAGTCCTGCTTATTATATCTGACAATTTTTTAATCCTTAAAATCAAATTGATAAGGTTTAAATGTGACAAATTCTAGACGGCTTCCTCCAATTTCATTTTGCGTGATACCTAAGAAGAAGTCCTTGTCAGCTCCAGCCATAGGAGGCCAAATCCAAAATTTTTTGGAGCTCACTTCAGCAATAATCTATTGATAAGAGGGAGAAGTAGAAACCCATTTCTTGGCACGGGGAGGAGGTGTAAATGGTTCTTGGATTGCAACAGATCACAAGGATAAGGTGAAATTTCCTCATTCTGTTACAAACTTCTCAGCCCCCAATTTCTCCAGCGTACTCAGGAATATACGTGGTCAGCTGGACAGGCCAACTCAGGTGAGGTTTTAAAGGCAGAGTGGGAAGCATGAACCCAGGGACAAAAGACTTTGGTCTTTTGAGATCTATTGGGTTGGTTACTGTGCTTCTCTGCTGCCTTCCAGATTCTAGATTTGGACAAATCATTTTTCTCACGCATCAGAATCACTTGGTGACTTTTATCCACTGCCGGAATATTAAGTATTAATTTTCTCTGTGATTTAACAAGAAGTGGATATGTGGCCAGAAATTTGTAGTACTGGACTAAAAATTAATTACCAAGTCAGTTTGTTCCCAGCTTATGAATATGTAGGAAGAAAAAGGGTCCTTTACAAGTGCTCAAACACACACACATGCACACACGCACGCGTGCACACATATGCTTCATTACTCTTGCTACTACGGGCGTTTTGGAGACCACTAGGTGTCACTGTGCACAGATACCTACATGTGTAGATGCAAAGGCAAGAAAACTTGATTCCCTCGTAAAGCTGTTCTCCTTTTCTTTAAGAGGTAGAGATGAGATTCAATACACAATGAGTTTAATTCCTCCTTCCCTCCGCCTTAAAGACTGAAGGATAGTCTTTAACTTATCTTTTATTTAGATCGGGAAGAAAACTTTCTTGAGTTCCTCCTTTCCTGTTAATCTCCCTTTCTCTTGAGTTTAAAGTGAAAGAAACGCTGGGTTTTTTTGATGAAGAAACACATGTTGGAGGCTAAAGCATCACATGGTTTATCAGCATTGTGGAGGTCTTCCTTTGGGGGCCACAGAGTCAGATCTAGCATCTCCTCAGATGCTTGAACCCTTCTGGGTAGAGTAAGCTTTAAGAGAGTGGGCCACCTACATGGTCTGATTTGAAGCTATGACTGCAAGCATTTCCCCTGCCTCCACTGTCCACTTCACTTCGCCTGGAGTGTATGTCGCGCCAGTGAAATCTTGCCCCTGGGTGTGGCATACCGTGTAAGCAAAAACACAGTGTGTGTTTTTTGGATGTATAAGTTATATGGTGCCCTTCATGAGCACATTAACAGTAAATTATGTAAGTATATTAAATTACAGTTATTTTAGCTGTATGTCCTTTTGAAAGATACAGAATATAAATTTGAGGGTGTATGTTTCAAATAATAAAGAAAAAGGACAGAGGGACAGGTCTGGATCAAGATAATCAAATTGGGCAGGATTAGGGCTAGGAAATGTAGAGAGGACAGGGAGCAAAGAGGACATTCTTACTCCTTCTTTCAAAGTTCCCTGTCTCTCTGGCACCTTCCTGTGAACACCTGTTTTCTCTCATCTAATTTGGAAGATATGGAAAGGTCTGGAGGGATGTATTTAATGGAACAGTTGATGGAGTACACAAGAAAGGAAGGGTAATATGTGAAGTGTCTCTCATGCTCTAGGCACTATATTCTGTGCAGTGTGAATGTGAATTCACCTATTTAGGTGAATATATCCTTCTGTTATAAAGTAGGAAAATGAAACACACAGTCTTAACTAAACTTCCCACGGTCTCACAGCTAGAAAGAAGCAGAGCCAAGGCTAGAACAGATTAGACCTTTTATTTGACCTTAAGAAGATAAACTGTTTGAAGCAGCCTGCATGTGAACTCGGTGATACATGTATGAGAGCATTTATTGCAGCACTGCTAAATGGGGAAAACTAGAACCAACTTCCATGTCCATGAGTAGGATAATGGTTGAATACATTGTGTACTTGTTACAAAGCACCAAATTCTGTAAGTACTTGCAAGGAAAAATTTCCAAGCTAGGTTATAAGATGAGATGGCAAGATGTAATAGGTTTTGTATCAGCCTATTTGTTTTAAAAAGAGGAAAGATATGTTTATATATGTTTTAATAATATGTAATTTATATCAATAATCTACAGATAGTTAATAATTTATATATAAAACACACTAGATTGTACTTCCTGTGAAGGCAGACTTCTGTTTTCTTTTTTGCTCAAGGATGTATTCTCATTGTCTAGCACATTTGCTCGTGAGGTAACAGACCCTCAGGTGACCCCCTAATTATTTACAACTGCTGGCGCTCACATCTTTGTGTAATCTCTCCCCCTTGAGTGTGGATGGTGCCTGTGACTTGCTTCTAATCAATAGAATATGGCAAAAGTGATGGGATGTCATCCTCTCACTTAGATTTGATTAGGTTACATTCTACAAGGCTCTCTTAGCAGACTGGAGCTGGAGATTCCTTGTGCAGTCTTGATGAAGTAGGCGGCCATGTTAGGGAGGCCAACATGGTGAAGTTGGTCATATAAATTCACGTTGCTGTGTATGAGTTCAGGTCCTTTCTGCTGATTAGTATTCTATGACATGAAACTGCTATACTTTACACAAACTTTCACCAGTGTTGAACACCCACGGTGCCTCTGATGCCCTGCTATCACAATGTCTTGGTGAATATCTTTGCAACCATCATGCTATGGAATCTAAGCATCTACCCCACACATGGGGAGTGGCATTGCTGGGCCATGTATAATAGGGTCCTTAATTTCACTTGGTACTTCCAGGTTCTTTCTGGAATGGCTGCACCACGAGCACACCCACGGCAGTGCTGGATGTTTCTTGTTTTCTCGTATCTTCCCCAAGTGTATCTGTCTCCAAAGTTCATGTTCTTATTACACTTAAGTGATATCCTAGTCATCCAAGTTTTGAAAGCATTCCAAGACAGCCTTTCAAAAATGAAAAATGCTCGAACGTTCCAGACATCATTGTATTCTAAGTTAAAAGACAGGTCATTATCTGAACACGTTTTGGTTCCTTAGTGTTTGTCGTTCTCCACTGACTTCCTCTTTTTTTTTTGATGATGATGAGAGAAAAAATATGGGTGTGAGAAGAGAGAAGTATGGAATATTGCGCTGAGGTGCTGGGGAAACAGGCACATGCACTTCCAAATGGGCATGTGCTCACACACACACACACACACACACACACAGGGTATGGGAGGGAAGGAAGAGAGGCTAAGCGATGAAGATAAAGGAAATGAGTGATATGCAATAAGAAAGGAAGATGTTTTCTCTTTAAAGCGTTGATTGGAAGTGAAGGTGATGAGGGTGGAAGATGATGGGGGACTGAGCATGAGCTTGTGTGTACGTGCAGAGTAAAGCGGGAGGCGTTGGGACCATGGACCATCTTCTGCTTCCCCCTGTCGCTAAAGCCATCTCCACAGGTAGAACTGAGCATTGGAGATTTAACACATCTAAACAGCAATAATTAGTGCTGTTGTTGTTGTTGTTGTTGTGTGTGTGTGTGTGTGTGTGTGTTTGGGGAGATAAAGAAAAGGTAGAATACAATGACTGAATTAAGCACTAAGATCATGTCAGCATGACCAATTTCTTCTTTGCTTTTCTCCTTTAGAACTAAATTGCCCAGGTGTTGGAAAAGAAACTTGAAACCAGAATCTCCTCATCACCAAATATTATGTTTTAATTGCTAGGCATGCCAGGTTTAAATAGATAGCACCAAATCTGCATATCTGAAGAACATAAAATGTAGGCTTTTAAAAGAAATTAAGATCTACATAGGTTTTTCCTGACACATTTTGTTTGAAAAAAATGTATTGACAAGTAGCAATTTCTTTTACCAATCCTATGACTGATCTAAGTGTAACTATTATACAAATCAGCAGCAGAGACTATGCATTATAGCTAAATGCTAATCCATGCTAATGGAAGGGACTGAGACTTACGGAGCTGAGAAACCAATGTTTAAAAAAAAGTGGACGTGTTTGTGAGAAGCAGCACCTAAATACATACTCATGCCTTGCAAACACCAGCCTGACTCTTTCAGGATTGTGGTCTCCTCTCTGTCATGTGGGACCTGAAAATAAGACCCAGCTCCACCCTCCACTGTATTGGTGTTGCTGATGGGGCAATAGGTATACTGGGGAGAAGGTTCTAGAAGGACTTTGAAGATCATCCAGTTTCCAGCCTCTGTCTGATGCTTGATTCTCCTCAACTTTGTATGATGTGGCTGTCCAGATTGTTTCAATATTTCCGGGGATTAAAAGTTTACTTCATCCTAAAATACCTTATTCTATGTGTAGGCAGTAAACAGAAAGATCTAACTTTTGCTCTATTTAAGTAGATATCTAAATCTGGAATTCTCCTGTTAGTCCTGTTTCTGACCTTTTGGATGACACAGGAAAAAATTATTGTCTGGGTGCCATGGCAGTGTGGGCCCCTGCCTGGCAGCTGATTCTGGACTGGTTGCCTTATCCATGGCAAATAAAAGGAGGGCGATTAATTAAACGGCCCCTCCACAGTTCCCTTTGTTGGCGGGAGCTCCTGCCAATTCAGCGTCCTCTGCATTTGGAATGACAGAAGACCTTAAGATAGACATCGACAAAATCCACAATTCAACTTAAAACTTTATGTTTCTGGAAATAGCTTTGCTATTTTAATGCCCGTAGCATTAAACCTCCCTCTGAAGCCTGAAGCCGGTTTAATACAGAAGGGCACAGCTCAGGAGCGGCCCAATGGAAGAGACGCATAGGGCAAGGTCTAGAGGTGGGGCAGGGCTTACCACCCTCCCTACAACCTTCACATGTTTACCAACCTGAAGTTCTGAGATTTTGTTTTAAAGGGAAAGTAATATAGGGCAGAATTAGAAGCGTAAGTTCCTAAAAAAAAAAAAAAAACTAATAAACAATGCACATTGAAACTATCTATAGGAAATGGGAATGCAGTCATTCACAAGGTCAAGAACTTTTTGAAATCTATGGTTGTTCGGAGGACCAGAAGCAAGCTGGGAAGAACTCAAGAAGCCCACGACTCTGTGCCCGTTATCTCCTGAGCGGATCCCTGAGTGCTTCCTTGCTTTCATACTGGTGCCTCTTCCTCCGCTTTGCACACGACGACCAGAGTGACCTTTTCATTCCTTCACTTAAATTCCTTCAGTGGCTTCCCGTTTTTCTTGGGCCAATGACCAATGTTCTTACTAGCTCCTACATGGTCGGGCTCATCCTTCCAGCTTCACACTGCATCACTTGCCTGTGCCCTCTGCAGCCGCAATGACCCTCATTCAGTTATTAGAACACACCAAGGTACCCTTAACCCCTATGCTCTTTCTTCTGCTCCCTTTCCATCTAATTAACTGCCGCTTGTCATAGAAAATTAAGCTTAGATGTTCCTTCCTCGGGGAACCTTTCCTGATCCCCCATTTTAGGTCAGGTCTGTTTCTTAAGTGTTCTCAAAGTCTCTTTCCTTCAGGGTACCTGTCTCAGTTTGCAATTGTATATTGGCATGATTGTTAAGTTTATGTCCGTGTGACTTCGTAACTGTGTAAGTTTATGTCATGGTTCCAGCTTGAGAAAAAAAGTCTCGCTAAGACTGGCCATGAGTCTGCTTCCCTTCCACACCTCAATTTCTCTCTGTGTTTCCAGGATTTCACTTTGCATCTGATGTGTGTGGACAAGAAAAGGGTTGTCCTTACAAGGTGGTTGGAAGGGGACGGATCAAAGTTTTTAGATGATCACAGGTACTGTGCTGCCAGTGCAACGGGAGGACTCCTGTCTCATTTGGCTCACTAGTGCTGTCACCAGATGGTGCTTTGCTTGCAAGGGAGATGGGTGGCATTTGGATGGTGGCCCCTCCCTCTTGGTCTGACCCCTTGGCCCTATGCCCTTGACTTAATCTCGTCATGATCCCTCCCCCTCTTTCTTCCCTTCCTCCACACTCCTTCCTGGTCCTATAACTGTCTCTCATTTGATGGAATTGGTAGGGGAGAGAATGCTAGAATACAGTACTTCTTCCCATCCATCAATTGGCTAATTAAAAAAATCTGGGGCGCCTGGGTGGCTCAGTCAGTTAAGCATCTGACTTCGGCTCAGTTCATGATCTTGCGGTTTGTGAGTTCAAGCCCCACGTCGGTCTCTGTGCTGACGGCTCAGAGCCTGAAGCCTGCCTCAGATTCTATCTCTCCCTCTCTCTCTGTTCCTCCCCTACTCATGCTCTGTTTCTCTCTCTCAAAAATAAATTAATATTGAAAAATTAAAAAAAAATCTTGTACCTCCATTTTAGCTTTTAAAACCGAAGTAAAAATTTGGCTATTTTAAGCTCCAATTCCTCTGTGATAATATTTCCCTGAGGCAGTAGATGTCTTGTGTCTAACTGCCCAAATGAAGAAGAGTCATAGAGAAAAAGAAGAGAGTCGGCAATAAACACATTGGCTATTACACAAAATGGTTACCCAATCACATGTCTCCTCCTATCAAACTGTGGAAATAGAGATCACGTCTGTTCTCACCCAACGTTGTATCATCAGTATCTAGTGTAGTATCTGGCATTGGGCACCCGGTACTTATTTGTTGAATGAATGAACCAATGAATAATTGAACAAGGAGGTAAGGGAAGAACAAGGAGGCAAGAGCCCACATGACTGATTTTGAAATGAAGAGCTTGGAAAGGTGGAGCTGGTAGCCAAAGACAGAGCCCCGCAGTCCAGAGGAGACAAGACAGATAAAATCAGAAAGACCAACTATCTGGTGGATTAAGAAAGAGGAATTAACTCAAAAAACAAATGGTCTGTGAAGATAGGAAAATAGGTTACTGTAGAGTCAGAGCAAAGGCCATGGGAATTTTCTAGTCAAAGAGGTTGCTGAAAACTTAAGTTAGCTTTGAAAAGAAGGCAAAAGTTTAGTCTACAGCCTCCAAATTAATATTAAGAGGTGTTAAGAGTGTTTTATAATGAAGGATTTCTGAACGCCAGACATGACTGTACAAAACACTTCAATCTCGTCATCACATTTTGTACTCATAATAAACTGCGAGGCAGTGTTTTTTAACCAGTTTTACAGACAAAGAAACTGAGGCTCAAAGAGCATGATAACTTGCCCAACGTGACTCAGTAATAAGTGGAAGAACTGAGAATTAAATTCAGGTCAGAGAGAACCCAGAGTCACAGTTTTAACCCGGTGTTCATTGATATTCATAAAATGCTTTGTAATTTTCAAAATGCTTTTGACATATATTTGTAGACACTATCCTAACAATACCAAGAGTAGGCAGGGCAGACGGCTTCATCCCCACCTTACAAGTGTGCCCCCGGAAGCCTGAAGAGGCAGTGAGGCTTATCCAAGGTCACAACTCACACGCAGGTCTGGTCTTACCACTGTATAGGTTTTCCTTCCAGAGAAGTAGGCCTAACAAGGTGACTTAGCAGCATAAGTTGTTCTGGAAAGAATAAAGACAAATGGTGCCTGTCTTACAACTTATTGAGGGTTTACAACCTGAGCTGCCATTGGTCAGGGAGATGGGGTGATAGTTAAAGATAATAAAATCTACATAACTTGACTTGAGTGACTCTGATATTACCTAATTGCTTATACTCTGGACCCTCAGGTATATGACCTGTGTAAGTTACTTTCTGCACAGGTATGCCTGCTTCCTTCTGTAATCATGATGACCCATGAGAGCTGCCCATCCATCTACAGGGGCCAGTCTGGCTCCCATGTTTACAGCTTGTGAAGTTTGCCTATCCCCTTCTCACCAGGGTTGACGAGAACAGGGTGCAGACCCGACCAGGAGAAGCTGGTTAATTTCTACGTGTGGCCAGAATTGGGGGGGGGGTCCATGAAAAGTGAGCACTGGTTGGGGATGGAGAGGTGGAAGAGGTGGGAGGGGGTTGCTGACTGTGAATTGAAAAACAGAGATAGCAGATCATGGAGAATAAGGACTGAATGAGTCAGGCGAGAAGAGAGAAGCAGAGACGAGAAACAAAAACGATGCTTCTTCTGGATTCCTAAAGTACTTCCAGCTTCCGGTTCCATTTCTATGAGGAGACCTGACCACTTTCCTGACAAACTAACTGGAGTTAGGTTTGGTTATCCCAAAGTATCCTGAGTGAGGTTCCCCTTGCTGACTGGTGTCGGAGGACTGAAGAGTGGAAAGAAAGACCTATGCTGAGGCTGTTACAGGCCCAGAAAACATGTGCAGAGGCCACAACAGAAGTCATTGCCTTGGAGTGATGGCCACTGGATATGTCGTATGAAGCAATGACTTGGGACCACTAGGGATATAAAGACTTGGTAAAGCACCACAGGACTCATGTAGGTGGCAAAGGGCAGGAGGCTTGCCCTCAGGTGTGTGTTGTGTTCCTTTCCTGTTTTTCCTCCGTTGGCTGCTATGGCTGTGGGACCAGGCTTTATGTAGCTTCTCCGTGGACACTTTTCTGTACATTACATGTTTTTTAACGTTTATTTTTGAGAGAGAGAGCGAGCCAGTGGAGGAGGGGTAGAGATAGAGGGGGACAGGGAATCAGAACACAGAGCCCAAGGGGGGGCCTGAACTCATGAACCATGAGATCATGACCTGAGATGACGTTGGGTGTTTAATCGACTGAGCCACCCAGGTGCCCCTGTATATTACAGTTTTGATGAATCCAGATAAGAACGAGGTAGCAAGATGGGGGCTGATGCTGTGACTAACATCTGTCTAGTGCCTATAGCTTACAAAGGGCTTTGGCATCCATTTTAGTGCTGTAATTGCTGGGGCACCCATTTACCAGCTGTCCCAACACGGCTTAGTGTATCATAGACCTGAATCCCACAACCTCACCCAGAGGGAGACATTCTCATCCTCAATTTACAGATCAAAAACCAGGAATCACGGAGCTGAAGTGACCTGCTTGTGAATCAGGTGCCAGGGTTCGAACCATGCTTTTGGGCTGCTTTGGGGATTGCACTCTTTTTTGCCATATGATACTTGCCCCTTTTCTTCATCTCACTCCATTCATCCATGCAGATGAGAGGGAATTCATAAAAAAAAAAAAATACATGGTTAGGTCAAAGTAATGGCAAGGGAAATATTTAAAAATTAGTGAGAATTATAAAATAGAAGTACAGCACAACTCAGTGAAGTCAGGAGCGAAAGGATCCGATCAATTCCACTCAATTCTCTCTGGCAGAGGTGAGAAATGAGGCTCTCATCAATTTTAATTTAATTTAGTTATTTAACAAATTCCACAAATACTTATTGAATTCTTGTCTACTCCATGCCAAGTATTGTATTAGACACTGCAGATAGAAGTTAAAAATACATGGATACAATTTATAGTCCTAATGGGCTCTTGAGCCAGTGGGGAGACAGATTTATAACACAGTCTCTATAGGGGCACTGAGGGAAGTGGGGTATTTACAGGGTGCAACAGGAACTCAAGTAAAGTGCGAATACATGTTTGTGTTTGCCGGGGGGGGGGGGGGGGGTGATCTGGGGATGCTGGAGTCATCACAGAAGACGGGATTGGGCTGGGATGTTAAGGATGAGAGGGAATTTGTTAGGTGGGCATGGAGGTATTATTAGCAGGGAAAAGATCACTACCTATGGTGTTCGTTTCAAGCATCCAGGTGCAGAGGAAGTACGAAAGTTTACAAGTTGGTTCTGCTACTTCTACTAGCATGTGAATCCATCTTTTTTTTCCTGGGATGAATCCTAGAAGCAGGGGCTGAGGAGCAACAGAAAGTGCTTGTTCTGGGGCGCCTGGGTGGCGCAGTCGGTTGAGCGTCCGACTTCAGCTCAGGTCACGATCTCGCGGTCCGTGAGTTCGAGCCCCGCGTCAGGCTCTGGGCTGATGGCTCAGAGCCTGAAGCCTGTTTCCGATTCTGTGTCTCCCTCTCTCTCTGCCCCTCCCCCGTTCATGCTCTGTCTCTCTCTGTCTCAAAAATAAATAAACGTTAAAAAAAAATAAAAAAAAAAAAGAAAGTGTTTGTTCTAACTCCCCTGCTATAGAATGTGCTGCCTTGAACTATCGGTCGCTGTTCTCCATGCAGGGGTGAGTGTGCATGGACTCTTCTTCTTTGGCTTTTCTTCCATCTGCTAGTGGAAGAGTGAACACAGCAGCCATTGTGACAATATACAATCTGATAAGGCACCAGTTATATTCCTTATTTTCTTGCCACTATTAATTTCATTAGTAATTATCACACTCTGTGCATTACTTAGGTCGATCTTTGTGTACATGTTTAACTTTCATGCCAGCTGTGTGTTCCATGAAAATGCACTCTTTATTTTTTCGTGCAACTGTTGTTAAACAGTTGTGGTTTCCAGATGGAAACATATACCATCAACATCAACACGCTTTATTAGAAATTTTAATTTGATTGTGGAGTTTGCTAATCAGTAAACAAATGGTCAATTAATATTTAACAATTGAAAAATAATTGCATAATTGCATTGAAATGCTCAGTGATGCTTTTTTGCATAATCTGCACATTGCTTGAAAGAACACTTATTTAAACAAGACATTTTGGGGTGATATAAAATGCCTAGAACAGAAGCACAAATTTTGTGAATTCTTAAAACACTTGGGTTTTCCAGATTAGTGAGAGCATCCAATGCAATACTGATTTAATGTAATATATTTTCATAAATGCATTAACAATTGGTGGCCAGAGAGCATGTGACTTGATTTGTCCATTTGCCCAGCACATTCCAAGGCAGGCTATGACTGCATACAGATCATGCATTGAGAAAGACAGGGTGCTTTCTAAATGTGGCCAATACACTCCCAGTGGGAGCCATTCTCTGAAATGTTTATGGAAGTCGTTGGGATGTGTTATTAGTTTTTAAAGTAACTGACTTGCATAAATCCTCAAGAAAATATTGAATGCCTCGTGCAAAAGCCACAGCGATGTTCAAGGGGAACGGGTGTCCCCTACGTTTCGAAAGCTCACCTATGCCACTTTGCTTTTACGGAAGGCCCTACATTAGTACCTGTTTTTGTTAACTGAAAAAAAACCCCGAGAACGATTTGTGCTTTTACTGAAAAGGCTAAGAGCAAAAATAGCTTGCAGCGCTTGTTTTGCATGGAGCCCTTACAGAGGCAGTGCGCGCCCCCAGCAGAGAGACTGAAGCCACCCAGCTCCTTCCCCTGGAACGGCACTTGGGCATCTCAGCCTCAAGCTGCCACAGCTGTGTCTGTGAGCACCTGTGCTTTATCTTGATTTATTTTGTGCATCTCTTAGCATGATGTCTCCTTAGTTATCAGAAAGACCTAAGAAAGCTGCTCTTGGGATCCTCAAAAATGTTTTCCCTATAAATTAATTGCTATTTGGGAATTGGGAATTGCTTCTTTGCTTTCTGCCATTTCCGCTTACGAAAGGTTTCATGTGAGCGCTCTACTTTCAGATGGTGGTGGTGCAGGGATCTAAACAGTCTCTGGTAACTCAATTCACGCCGAGTTTGACACAAAAAAAGGCACCAGTAAAACGACATGCCCGTAAGGTGGGATCCTAAATGAGTCAAACACTTCAATTGGCCAATGTAGTTAAGACCCAAGGATACTTCACGGTCATCCCGGTCATTCTGTGAAGAGCTGATCATGTTAGAAGGCTTCAGCCTCCTTTGGGGAGTGTGTCCAGGGAGAAAGCAATGCAGACAGCGTGTTTGGGTCTCGATGGGTTCTATTTCAATCCTTATGGCATTAACATCAACTAGAAGTGGTTGTTATAGCAATACTGACTGAATATCTATCCACCTGCATTGACACTGTAAGTGGGTGACACTCATTTCCTTCATAACACTTTGTCTTAATTAGTAATTATAAATTTGTTGGTTCAATTATTTTATAAGCACTGGAACTATGTCTTTTTTTTTTTTTAATCTAAAGTATCAGTTTAGGGGCACCTGGGAGGCTCAGTCTGTTGAGTGTTCGATTCAGCTCAGGTCATGATCTCACGGCTTGTGAGCCCCATGTTGGGCTCTGTGCTGACAGCTCAGAGCCTGGAGCCTGCTTCAGATTCTGTGTCTCCCTCTCTCTCTCTGCCCCTCCCCTGCTCACGCTCTGTCTCTGTCTCTCTCTCTCAAAGGTGGATAAACATTTAAAAAAATTTTTTTAAATATTATCAGTTTGTTCCTAGTATCTAACACTTAGTATGTGTTCTGTCTTCTTTGAGGAATAATTGAACCAAATTTATATTTACTGCTTGTTCCACGGAAGTCCAGAATTCATTTGCATCAAGGGCTCCAGTCTGAACCTGATCTATGACAGCCACTGGGTTCAGATGCAACTGAGTTCATCCCTTTGGATATTGGGAGGCATGCAGAAGTCTGCATCTATTTCATTAAATTAATGTATATGGGAGGAAGAGGAGTGAAAACGTGGCCCCAAAGCTTCTTGTGTGGAGTACCATGACAAAAGGGGGGCCGGAGCTGAAGGATTTGTTTCCATGAGGGCTCTGTGAGATATGATGTTTATATAAGCGGGTAAGAGACAGTCACCCATTGTTCCCAGGTCCATTCTGGTACCTTAGGGGTTGGTATCTTTGGGAGGGTACAAGTGTCACAGAGACAAATACTCTTAAGAGAGGAGCGGTACCAGTGATAGAGGAGACACATTCAATGAAGTGGACATCTGGAAGGTGGAGGAAAAGGAGAATGTGGCAGAATGGATATTTCACAGACTGGTTTCTGATCCCAAGAGACACCTTTGGTCATTTCCATATACAAACAGGGAAGGATTGGACCCTTTTTAAGTATATGGGGGTGAGGGCTGATGAGATGTGCATTATTTATGATTCTATGATGCCATCTTTACCCATAATTCAAGAAGCCTGAGGCAGCTTAGAGTCAGTTCTGCCAGGAAATTTTTTAATACTTTGCTAGTTTATTGGTTGACAACCTCTAGTTAATATGGCCAACCAACATATTTAACTGTATCTAATTGTCTTTCAAGCTTCCGGTCCAACAAAAATTCTGGGTTGGAGATTCCATGAATCACAGCAAACCGATTACCTATTCATTATGTGGATGTTCTGATAGGACAGTCAAATTCAAGGAGACTGTATATTCTGGGTGTGGACTCCTAGCCTCACTGCGAAGCTCCAGGAGGGCAAGTTTCCTATCTTAAACACTTCTGTGTCCTCATGACCTAGCCCCATGTCTGGCCCAGAGGAGATACTCAGAAAATATTTGTTGAACAATGTTTTATTTAACTTTGTAACCCTGACAAGGCAGAGTACACGGAGTTGACTCTTCAAAGAAAATCATTATTTTCATGGAAAAAGGGAAAGGCAAGGCAAGGGAGGGTCTCAACAGTTTCTTCAAAACAAGGGTCTGAATCCTTTTTTATTTTCTCTTTAAATCATTTTCCTGCCTTTCTGCTCTCTCTACTCTAACAGCTGCTGCTCTGACCTGCTCCCAAATGTGGCCTTGAAGAAACTATGCTACCTGTCAGCTGGGTTCATGGGGGCAGATACTATAGCCAGGGCAGGGAATACTCAGAAATATGCCCTGTGTCTTTTTCCTCTAAGTGCCATTCCTTGTACTAAGAAGTTGAATTGTGTGGGATAAGTTCACTGAGATTTGTAGGCTGAAATCTCTGGCTAGGAGACAGGGATGACGTCTAATCACTGCGCCCTGCCTATCCTCACACAACATCACCTCCCTCCCTTAACATCAGCCTAGCCTACGCTTCTTCTAAGTCGATTCTTCTTTGAGAAACACCAAGTATTTGGAACACCACAGATGGCCTGATTCTAATGGATGCTGTCATGGCCTTCTGTAATCAAGACAGTAATTGCTGGACAGAGTAAGGACTGAAATAATGATGCAAAACTCTTTAGGTTTCATTGGCCTAGTTAAGCTTCTAGTACCAGAACAAGAAATGTGACTATCTCCTGCCAAGATTGTAGTGGCATCATGCTACCAACATGGTGAGTTAATGGGAAGGACTACATGGGCTGTATGCTCCATAGAAGTGGAGTACACATGGGCAATCCTTCCAGAAGGAACACACCATCAAGGGTTGACTGGGACTCAGTGAGTCAATTTTATTCCCTTCTCAGTGACGTTAGTACGCAGGTAGTGGTGCCATCCCAAGGTACGGGTGTGACACTCCACTCTGAGCAGAGGCTTGGACAGAGATTGACTTTTTCCTTCTCAGTGTCACGATGTTTTGGTTTAATTAAATGGAGCGTTCCCTGCTCCACTTTAAGTTCTATGTATATAAGACATTTCAAGTAAGAATACCATCATGTGATACTTTCCTTGATCAAAATATGTCAATTAATCCAAGTAATTCACTTCTCCAGTCAGTGTATATTTACTGAGGGCCTACTATGTGCCAGACCCTCTTCTAGGCCCTGGGAATATGCCAGTGAACAAATCTTCAAGTAGTCCAGTCCTATTCTAATGAAATTGAGTCTCTACTGCTTTAGAGGCCTGTAGGCTCTCAGATAGCTAGTGATGTTTTAATGGGGTTTGGGCTTTGTTTTCTTATTGTTCACTGTTCCTGTAGAATCACTGACTCAACTGCGCCTCTGATTTTTCCCTTCCTTTCCTTGCCTTGACGTTCTTTCATTTCTTCCCTCCCTCCCCCTGCCCCTCTTCCTCCTTTCTTTTTTTCCTTTTCTTCCCGGCCATGTTAGTCTGTCACAAGCACATAAAAGACAGTGACTGACAATTTAATAACAGCGAATGCAGGCCTTGAGATGTCAGTAGGAAGTAGAAAAATAGGAAGCGAAAGGCACCAATGCACCGCCATCTAAAACACAGAGCTCTGCCCACACTTTTTATTTGTTTGTTGTTTGATTATTTATTTATTTATTTATTTGGCAGTCTGGTGACCTGTACATTCGGAAGGAATTAGGGATACACTTACTGTACCAGCCAAGTGATAAATGGTGTTAGTGAGGCGGCGGCTGGTAAGTGAAGGACCACCTGATTCGTCCTTTCCGACATTCTCCTGCCTGGAGGCGGTCGGTCAATTAGCATCTACAGACCCATGCACCGTCCTTGACAGACAGTGTGTTCTATGGGGAAACGACTGACAGCAATCAGGCCTGACTTAATTGTAGGGGGTGTTGCTTTGGCGCATGCCTCTCCTGAGGTCGGTGGGAGGGGAGGGGCACTGTCACAGTTGGCAGCAGAGATGGCTTCTGAGAAACCCGCAAGCCATCTACCACAGGTGGTTTACAAAAGAAGCTCTGTCTTGGGGGGAGGGGTGGTGGGAAATGAGGCCAGAGGAAAGCATCTGAGGGTAAGGGATTTGGCTGCTCTGGAGGCCCGGAGGGTGCAGTGGGTCTGCCTCCTTCTCTACCTGCAAGGCCAGTGACAGAGCCCACGTTTCTGTGCTGGTTCTGCTGCTGGCCTGAGTCTCTCAACCTCTGGAGTGGCCGCTGGCGTGGCTGAAATGACCTAGGTTTTGCGTGCATAGTGATTCTTGGTTAAGTTTATATTTCTTTATTTTTTATTTTTAATTTGTTAAATATTCATTTTTGAGAGAGAGAGAGAGAGAGAGAGAGAGAGCAGGGGAGGGGCAGAGAGAGAGGGAGACATAGAATCTGAAGCAGGCTCCAGGCTCTGAACTGTCAGCACAGCCCCTGATGCGGGGCTCGAACCCACGAACCATGAAATCAAGACCTGAGGCAAAGTTGGACACTTAACCGAATGAGCCACCCACGTGCCCCAAGTTTATATTCCCTTATGATCATGTTCCTTTTGCTACTGTCTTTCTGTCCCCATTTAGTTTGAATGCTCCTTGAGGTTGGGACTGTCTTAATGTTTTCACATTTCAACAAATATGGACTAAGCAGTTTCCAGTGTGCGTCACAAGAAAGAGAATAAATCAGTTCCTGCCTTTTTTTTTTCTCATTTATTTACTTGTTCATTTGTCTTTCATTCAGTCAACAGATGAGTATTGAACATCTAGTTTATGCCATCCATTGTTGTAGGCTTGGGGATATATAGACAGTGTTTCTTGTTGTAATATTCTAGAAGGGGCAGATAAGCAATAAACAAATAAGCATGTATGTATGGTATGGTATGTCATATGGTGATAAGTGCTATGCAGAAAAATCCTGCAGGAAGGGAAGGTGATTTTTTTTTTTTTTTTTCAACATTTATTTTTGAGACAGAGAGAGACAGAGCATGAACGGGGGAGGGGCAGAGAGAGAGGGAGACACAGAAGCGGAAACAGGCTCCAGGCTCTGAGCCATCAGCCCAGAGCCTGACGCGGGGCTCGAACTCATGGACCGCGAGATCGTGACCTGGCTGAAGTCGGACGCTTAACCGACTGCGCCACCCAGGCGCCCCCGGGAAGGTGATTTTTAAGCTCAAAAACTGAATACCTATTTTCCATTCTGCCTGGAAAGTGTTGCACCCGATCTCCATGGCAATTCATACTCTACCTGCCCTATAAAGTCCAGCCCTGGGGCGCCTGGGTGATTCAATCGGTTGAGTGTCTGACTCTTGATTTTGGCCCAGGTCATGATCCCAGGGTTGTGGGATCGAGCCCTGCCTTGGGCTCCACAGTGAGCGTGGAGCCTGCTTGGGATTTTCTCTCTCTCTCTTTCTTTCTCTCTCCCCCTCTGTCCCTCCCTCACTTGTGTGCTCTCTCTCTCTCTCTCTGTCTCTGCTTCTGTCTCTGTCTCTCTCTCTCTCTCTATATATATATATACATAAAACCCCTAACAGTTGTCATATTTATACTTATGCTAAAGAAAGCATGTATTCGTTTTCTGAAATTCAAATTTAACTGGGTGTCCTGTGTTTTATCTAACTACCTTAGCACCCCATGCTTCCCTCAGGTGGGAAATAATCCATCTCTCTTATTTATTTATTTATTTATTTATTTTGTTAACGTTTATTTATTTCTGAGAGACAGAGAGACAGAGCTCGAGGCAGGGAGGGGCAGAGAGAAAAGGAAACACAGAATCTGAAGCAGGCTCTGGGTTTTGAGCTATCACCACAGAGCCTGATGCGGGGCTGGAACCCACGAACCGTGAGATCAGGACCTGAGCCGAAGTCAGTTGCTTAACCAACTGAGTCACCCAGTGGCCCCTTCCATCTCTCCTATGAACTGCCATGCCACTCTCTTCTCCTCTTAAAGCACTTCTGGGCCCTTCAGTGTCATGCTTCTGTGGAGACGATTTTATCACCTCTCCTCTCCTGCAAGCACATTGACAGTCAAACCTTCCCTGATTTGTCTCTGTATCTCTGCAACATGGAGCCAGGAACTGGCTTTTGTAGATGTATGCATGCTTCTTGAATGGATGCACTGGGTGTTGGTAGGGACTCTGAGATGAGAACATTTCCCAAATAGGCAAGTTCCTTAGGGCCACAGCCTTGTACTGAAGTCGGAATTCCCCACCACCTATAGCTATGTTTCCTGGAACACTCAGTGGGTCCCTAAGTCTCTCAGTCTCCTGCTCCAACTCTCTCTTCTGTTGAGTATGGGCTATGCTTGCTTGGTACAGAGAGTTAAGCTTGTTCTTGCCCAAAGTGCACACTGACGTAGGTGCTCGCTGACGGATACACATCCATTTGGGAAGACTCCCAAGGCTGTATATAAGTAGATACCCTGGGGCTCTGGTGATTAATCTGACTCCCCAGGGTAGGATCTCTGAGGACTTTGATTTGGCTGGAATTAGAGGGTTAAGGGTCACTTAGTCCAAACGTTTCCTGATTCCCGTCCTGCCATCTTCACTCAGTTGTTTGTCAGCCAGCAGGCACCACGTATTTCTACTCTGCACCACTTTTTTTTAAATTACATTTTTAAAAAATGTTTTATTTATTTTGGAGAGAGAGAGAGAGAGAGAGAGAGAGAGAGAGTACAAAAGGGGGAGGGGCAGAGAGAAAGGGAGACACAGAATCCGAAGCAGGCTCCGGGCTCTGGGCTGTCAGCACAGAGCCTGATGTGGGGCTCGAACTCACAAACCACGAGATCATGACCTGAGCCGAAGTTGGATGCTTAACCGACTGAGCCACCGAGGCGCCCCTACCAGGAACCATTTTTGACTTTTCTGCGACTCCTTTTAACGTTCAGCCCCTTCCCTCACACCCTCCCATGCTTGTCTTCCCAGAGCACTGAGCCATTTGAAGGCTGTCCTGGGTGGGTCGGGTCAGGCTTCCATTCTTGCCTCTTTTGCGACTGTTCCTGAGGCAGCTTCCTCCACTCTGTGCTGTCAGTCAGTACTACATTCCTTTTCTGTCTCACAGAAATTTCAAGGCTCACATCCTCTGATGGCTTTTATCCCCTTCTTTCTGGCTGTAGGCTTATACTTGAAAAAATCTTTTAGGGGAGTCTGAGTGGCTCAGCCGGTTAAGCGTCTGACTACAGCTCGGGTCACGATTTTGCTGTTTGTGAGTTCAAGCCCAACGTCGGGCTCTGTGCTGACAGCTCAGAGCCCGGAGTCTGTTCCAGATTCTGTGTCTCCCTCTCTCTCTGACCTTCCCCTGCTTACGCTCTGTCTCTCTCTCTCTCAAAAATAAATAAAAAACATTAAAAATGATTTTTTTCAAGGATCCCCTGGTGAGTAAGGAATTAAGCATGCAAGTTTATTTTCCAACTTGCAGAACTCCTCAATGCAATTGGAAGGATTTTGTGAGACACACCTTTGTCCTAAAATATATACATTTTTTAAATGTTTATTTATTTTTTTTTTGAGAGACAGAGGGGTGGAGGTGCAGAAGGACAGGGGGGAAAAGAATCCCAAGCAGGCTCTGTGCTATCAGGGTGGAGCCCGATGCGGGGCTTCATCTCACAATGGTGAGACCACGACCTGAGTTAATATCAAGAGGCAGACACCTAACGACTAAGCCACCCAGACACCCCTGCCCTAACAAGTTTCTTAAATCAACCCAACCCAGTTGTGCTATCCTCATTCCCTGGGAGTAATGACATTTTTAGAAACTGTTGTGAATCATGTAACATACACGGGTCTGCTGGAGCTCACTCAGCTGATTCTGCGATTCTGTGTGTCTTCACAACTCTGCCATACCAGTGGCTTGAAACTGGTCAGGATGGGAGTATTTGCACCATACGAAATGACAAATGCTGCAAACCTGGGCTCTCTCTCCGCATCCCCTAACTGGGGAGCTAGTCTCCCAGCAGGCATCTGAATATGTTCTGTGGGAAGAGGGTTCGTGTGGCACGAAACCCTTTTCCAGCAGCACTTGGGCACTCGTTATTTATTTATTTTTTTAACATTTATTTATTACTGAGAGACAGAGGCAGACAGAGCATGAGCAGGGGAGGGGCAGAGAGAGGGGGAGACACAGAATCGGAAGCAGGCTCCAGGCTCTGAGCTGTCAGCACAGAGCCCAACGCGGGGCTCGAACTCACAGAGTGAGATCATGAACTGAGCGGAAGTCCGATGCTTTACTGACTGAGCCACCCGGGCGCCCCACTGGGGCACTCATCATACCTCAGCAGAGTTACTTCATCAACCTAGCTGAGCATCCCCTGGTAAGTCAGGGAGTCTGAGCAAACACGAACACGGTAGGATTCAAGAGTCAAGAGGTTTCGACTGCGAAGAGTCAGGTCTTAAAGGCGCGGAGCGCAGCGAATTCCAAGGGCGGTATTTGGAGAGTGCGCACACGAGGAGGTATGGCGAAATGGGAGCTGCAGAGAGCGCCTAGGCCAACTTCAAAATTCGCTGTGGGTCTTCGAGGAAGAACGACGATAGTAGATGCAGATGCAGAAAGTTTGCTTTTTTCTTTCTTTAAGGAGCTGACCTTGCTAGAGCTAGGGTGAATCATTTATTTCACCCCCTTTCTTCCCCCGACGGAGACCTGATACATATGCTCCACTACCAGGAACGCGGCAAGTGCAAACACCTGCTGTCACTGCTAATTACCAGATGCCCCCCAGGACGAGGGTATTGCTTTAACACCTGGGCAGAGGGAGCTGACTCGGTTAGAACCAGAGAGTGTTGGCATCGCACTTACCGCAGATACCTGGATCATTAATCAGAGAAATAGCGCTTTGTACCTGGGAGGCAGGGCCGGAGAGAGTCTTTTACTTCCGCTTAGCGGGTGTTTGTTACAAAAAGAGCATAAACAGATTCCCTTGACTTTCCTGCAGTTGACGTCTTGGAGGAGCCTGATGTGAACTCACAATTTGTTGTACAATTTGTTGCCTGAGACATTAAGGAAAGGTGTCCTCACCAGGCTGCCTCCTCTGTAAATGACCTTAGTATTTCTGTGCGATCAGATTGTGCATCTATTTATTTTAAGCCCAGGCACTTTAACAGTGCGGGCATCAGGGTAGTGACAGCTAAAAGGCTCTGGAGAACACCGTTTAACAATTTCCCTTTCCTTTTTATCGCGCCCTGCAGCCTTTCCAGTGTTGGTAATTTTTTGTTAGAGGAACGATAATGGCAAAATTTCTTAGTGTTTTCTAGGTGCCATTGTGCCAGGCACTGCGTGATGGTCTGCATAACAATAATCTCATCTAATTCTTATGACAACTCCACGAGCAAAGAAAGTCCTCTGACCTCCCCAACCCCAGTTTGCAGATGAGGAAAGCTGAGACTCAGAAAGCTTAAGAGATTTGACTAAATGCTTGCCTCTTCCCGTCTGTCTGTCCTGCCTGCCTGTTGTGGTGCTTTTGAAGTCATGCAGGGGCGTCACACAGGCGGGAGCTATCTCTTGGAGCTTACCTCAGGGTGGGGATGTTTTGACATTCTTCCAATTTTGACTGTTATACCTCAGGTTCGTTAGTTTTTCAGCTGATTTGTGACCAGGACCCCCTCTGTCTTCCTGGGGTTGTGGGTCAGACATGTGGCCTGTACTTTCAAGGAAGCGAACTCACGTTCAATGCTCTGCAGCATGTACACAAAATTATATCAAGATCAGATTTGAATTTTGATGTTAAACGAAGTCACTGTTTTCCTGGTTCCATGCATACATTTCTTTATGATATTATTGTATACTTGTTATGTTCTATACTTGATATTATTGTATACATGTTAGGGATTTTCTATCTGTGTGCACTCCACATACTTAAAGGATTTTTGTAACTATTTTAGAATAGAGGGAACTGAGAAAGTCTGTGTCTCCCATTCATGAACCTGAATATAATTTCCACCTTTAAGATAATGTGAAAGGAAGTATATTTCATCCGGGCAGCCTGGCTCGGAAACAAAAAGCAACACGACAGTCCTTTTGAAACAATAAATCTTCTTCAGAGTAGTGTCTCTAGTGAAGACATAATCTAAAAGGAACCTTGGTTATTTATCTGCTGCCATTTGGGGTGATAACTAGAGCTAAGATTTCCTTGGAGCAAATGATAACCACACGACTTTCACTGCGACATTTAAAAATCAACAGAAAACTATCATTTTAGGAAAAATTTGGGACTTCTTTAAGCCTCTTTATATGCACTGGGGTGAAGAGATTAAAAATCAAGATGACGAAGCACAGGGGATTTTTTTGGGCGGTGAAAATATTCTGTGTGATGCTATGATGCTGGGTACATGTCCTTATACATTTGTCCAGACCCACAGAATGTACAACACCAAGGGGGAACCCGAGCGTAAACCACAGCCTCTGGGTGATTACGGTGTGTCTGTGAAAGTTTACCAATTGTGACAAATGTGCCGCTCTGGTGGGGGATGTTGATAATGGGGGGCGGGGCGGGGCTGTGCACGTGCAGGGATGGGGCTATGTGGAAGCTCTCTGTACCTTCCTCTCAATTTTGCTGTGAACTTAATTAAAACCACTCTAAAAAAATAAAGTCTTGAAAAAAATCGAGGGGAGACAAAATGTTGTGAGTAGTGTTTCCCCAAAGGTGGGCTAAGAATACTTACATTAGAATCACAGGGGCTGCCTCTTAACCGTGTAGGTTTCTAGAACCCCACTAGGCTTATGGAATGAGAATCTCTGTTCTTTGGACCCAGGAAGCTGAAGATGACTGCCCCCCACCCCGCCCCCTGCTGCTTGGGAGCTACTGGAGTAGAGACAAAAGGCCTGAGCTCTAGTGCCCAACAGACTTGAATCTTGACTTTGTCATTTTGTAGTAGTGGGACCTTGGGCAAGTGCTTAACTCTTTGGTGTTCCAGTGTTCTCACCTATAAAATGACAATAATACTATTTTTCCTGGAAAGGATGGATGTCATGACTAACCACGGCGTGGTATAGCACCTGGTGTATTGTGAACACTTAACCTATAACAGCTGCTATTGTTACTCATGCGTCACCATGATGAAATAGCCTCTCCTGATGCCAATAGAGCTGAGAGCCTTGGAATAAATCATTTAACATTTTCCATCAATTAACTTTTCAGGCAGTTACTTGAAGGAGAAGGAAGCAAGTATTTGTATAGAAGCACGAGTCTCTCTCAGAAAGGTCTTCCTTGAAGCAGTGGGCACCTGTGGCTTTAGGGATGCTGCCTGCCAGAACAGTGGTACCTAAACTCCAGAAACTGCCAGAAACTCCTGGGATGCCTATTCTACATGCGCATTCTGGGGCTCCCCCTTCACAGTGGCCAAATCAGACCTTTGGGGTTGGAGAGCCAGAATCTGTAGATTCGGAGCCACAAGCTCTGACGTTGGTTTTTAGGAAGCCTCCAATCATAAACTAACCTGGGGAAAGTACAGCCCAGAATACACAGTGTTTTATCTTCCTGATGTTTTATCTTTCTTTCCTTCTTCCGGTCTGAACACCGAGCCCAGGGAGGGTGATTTCTAGAGGTAGTGATACTAGTCCTAGTAATAATAATAATTATAGCTAACATTTCTTGAGCATTGCCTATAAGCATGGACTCTTCAATCCTATAGCGATACTCAAAGATAGGTATTGTAATTATCTACATTAAATTTTTTTAATGTTTATTTATTTTTGACAGACAGAGAGAGAGAGAGAGAGAGGAAGGGGCAGAGAGAGAGGGAGACACAGAATCCGAAGCAGGCTCCAGGCCCTGAGCTGGTAGCACAGAGCCCGACTCGGGTCTCGAACTCACAGACCGCGAGATCATGACCTGAGCTGAAGTCAGACGCTCAACCGACTGAGCCACCCAGGCGCCCCAATTATCTACATTTTATAGGGAGGAAGACTTAGGCCCAGATGCTATGTGCAGGGCAGATTCCGGGAGCCTGCGCTCTTTACTCATTAGGCTACCCTGCATTTCTCTGCTTCATCAAAGACAAGAGGAGCTTGAGAGTGGGTTAAGATACAAGCAGCCCCCTTGTCCTGCAGATCCGAAGTGAGGGGGCTTTACCTCTTCAGTACCGATGCTCCTCTGGGATGATGGGGGAGGGGGAGGGGAAGCCTAGCAAACAGCCTGTGCATCTTGGAGCAGGTGTCATCAGGTAGTATGGACCAGATGGTGCTGAGAGACCCTCGCCCAGCTACTGCAGCGGGCTGACCCTTTGCGGGAATCATGGGGAGAGCACCCGGGCTGCGCCGTGTTGAGTCCATAAGCATGGCCGGGAGCTGAAGGAAGTATCTTTCAGAATCAGCACCGCGCTCCTGCAGGAAACCCAAAGATCGTCCTGCTTGGAACGCCCCATGCCTCAGTTTTCAGAAGTTGGAGCCCAAGGCTTTATTTATCTTCTGTTCTATGACTCTCTCTTCAAAACTGGCGAGTACTTCTGCCTGCAGTGCCCCTGAAGATAGGCACACATACTCTTCATCATAACTGTTTTTATTAGTAATTGCTAAAGTGAACTAGGAAATGGCAGAAACCGAACCTAATGAACACAGTCACCTTGCAAGAGGGTTGGCAATCTCAGGGTTTTTAATACAGCTGATGTATCTGGGATCCCTTTCTTATGGACTCCTCAGCTCAAGTTCTCCTCTTTTATTCATGACCTCACCAAGCCTCCACAGTCCCTCAGCCTTCAGGGGCTCTGGGAAATGGTTCTCCACCAAGAGTGTGCTGCAGAATCTCCCGGAGGGCTTGGTATAATTGCTGGGCCCCAGGCATGGGTTAGGTCTGCGGTGGGAAGAGAATTTGCATTTCTAACCACTTCCCAGGTGCTGCTGATGCAACTATCCTTTGAGAACTGCTGTTCTGGAAGACACAGGCCTACAGATATAATTCAGGCAGAAACGTCAGTCATTTAAAGGGGGCAGGGGTCACGAGATGAAATACAAAATGCTCAGTTGAATTTGAATTTCAGATAAACAAATAAATTTGAAATGTACACATGTCCCAAATATTGCATGGGACGGACTTTAAAAAATTACTCATTCCTGATCTGAAATTCAAATTTATTGGAGTGCCTGCGTATCCTGCATTTTTATTTGCTAAGTCTGGCAACTCTATTTCGAGAGCATAGTATTTGCAAGCTTCCTGATAGCATAATAGCTATCCGGTGACTCAGGCTATTTTCTTTAGATATTTTCCTTCTACTATCAGGCTCTCAGGCTCCTGAAATGGATTTCCCAACTCTGAGATGGGTCTGTCCCATCCTAACCTTCCACGGAGACACCCCTCTAGGACCTACCTTTTTACTTAGCACCTTCTAGGGTTTTTCTGTACCGTAATCCCTTGGAGCTTCCTATTGCCACATCTTCCTAGTGGAACATTCCTTTTCTGTATCTCAGTCTTTCAGTATGTTTTATTAGTGGGGATTTCAGGCCAAGGCAGGAGAGAAGGTGGAGCACACAAGCACACAGCTCCCTACTTTGCTGATGCCAAGACTGCCCCAGCTGAGAAGACTCCTAAACAAGGTCAGAGAGGGGCAGTGTGTCTATCCATGCAAGCGAGCCTGATGACCTTGCTACGCGGAATAAATGTTAATAGCGTATCGTGTGGAAGTGCTATTCCAAGGCTAGTTAAGGATGGCAATTTATGTTTAATTTTAAAATCCCATTATTGCACCTGTGCAGGCATTTCTGAAGTTCGACAAACTTACTTGCTAGGATGTGTCAGCTTCAGCATATTGTTCCTAAAAGCACAGAAGATCTCTTTGGCATTGACTATAATAAGGATGATAATGACAAGACAGATAAGGAAATTATTGAATGGACCTCAATCTCATGGGCCGTTAGCGTAGCTAGAGTTTAATGCCCGAGAGTTTGTCTGCCACTCCTGATCATTTCCAGAAGGAGCAACTGTATTCGAACCCAGCCCAGCATCCTTGTGAAGACTGCGGAGTTTGGGTCTGACAACTTTCTGCGGATTTCTGGTGGATATTTAGAAGGACGACATAGTTCTCTTCTTTCAAGTACTAATAATTCTGATTCAAAGGGTAACTCGAAGCGTTTTTCCAGGAATCCAGACATTCTAATAAAGCTAATCAGAACCTTGAGGCTTTATTTTTGTTTTTCCCTGAGGAATGGATTCCTGTTAAGTATTTGCATTGTAGGTCTGAAACCTACCATTGTTTGAGAAACAGATGTCAGAAGAGAATGCAATCAAAAGCAAGAAGAAATGATTGTAGCTGAGAACAAATATTTACTTTCACATGTTATGGCTGTGTATCCAGTGGCTTCCCATAATAAGTCACCAGTGAACAAAAAAATCAAGTAAGAAATGTGTCTGTTGTTTGCGTACAAAAATGTTGTTACTCACCGACCGTTAGAAGTGGCATGCATTTTGAGTGTATTCCCATGACTTCTGATGTACTCGGGCAGTGTCACTCAGAGGCTTTTGCCTCATCATGCTATTAATCAGTAGCAGTCATCTGCAAAAGAGATAGCCAAGATTTTCTGGTGTTTTCTGTGGTCAAGGAAAAGGGCCTGATTTTTGCTCCCAAGGAGAAGCGAGCCCATTTTCTCAGCCCCACTGGCATTGTGCTTTGGCCTTCTGCAATAGGCAGGGAGAGCAGAGATTTGGAGGGTTTAATAAACGTCAGAGAGGAAAGGTATCGTCAATTTTCTTGCCCAGAAAGCCAATCTACTCTATTCCTGCTAGACACTCCGGGAGCTGATAAAATGCCAAATATAGCAGCAGGCAAAAACAGTACTCGGTTAATAAGTTCTTTACTTACATTCCATACCAACAAGCTATTTTGTTTGTTTGCTGGACTTAGCAGACTGTGCCTTAATTACAAACCATTAGCCAGTCATTAATACATAGAACAGTTTGGATTTCATAAATATATATATATATTTTTTAAGTTTATTTATTTTGAGAGAGACAGAGACAATGTGGGGGGGGGCAGGGGAAGAGAGAGAGAGAGGGAGAGAGAGAATCCCAAGCAGACTCTGTACTGTGAACCCAGAGCCCTGTGTGGGGCTTGAACTCACGAACTGTGAGATCGTGACCTGGGCGGAAACCGAGAGTCGTGTGCCTAACCAACTGAGCTACCCAGGTGCCCCATAAATAGTTTTGAATACTATTCAACTCATTTAACATTTTAATAAACAGAAATAATATCTGGTTTAGGTGAAATACTTGAGTTAACTGACTTCATGTCGCTTGTGATAGCTCAGCCCTTCTGACTCAAGTCAGCTGAGCAGTGAGGGTTAGGGTAGGGGTGGGGGGGAGGGTCCTCCGGAGCCAGACTGCCTTTATTCCAGTCCTGACTGCCACTTAATCGTGCATGACCTTGGGCAAGCTATCTAAGTTCTCTGATTCTCAGTTTCCTCGTTAGCCAGACGAAGGCAGTTTTATTACCAACATCCTAGAAATATTTTCAGCATTAAGTGATACGATCCACGTGAAGTGCCTAGCACAGAATGAACACTCAATAAATATTAGATAAAAATAGAATAAAATCAAACAAAATGTTAACTGCGTCTCCACTATATTTGATGGATCTCTTATTATATTTTGCAGTTATTGAATAAAGTGGAGAGTATGTTGGCTACCTCATAAGATTTAACCAATGAATATATGAATTTTGGAATAAATGTATCTTATATGCTGATTAGGGACTCATTGGGTACCAATAGTAAAAGTGTTAAGGCCATATTTAATAAAATTAAAGATCCCTTATATTTTGCCATTCTAGGATAAACTTTTGCTTGTTGTCTAAAGCCATAAAGGGAACGGTACAAAACAAATGTAGTTTCACTTGGCTTCCTTAAAAAATGGTGTTTCTAATCTTATTATTTTCACATTTATTAACAGGCTTCAGTGTTTAAAGAAATTCTCAAGGTCTGTGATTTTTGGACTCGCGCGATAGCACCATTAAGCCTTTGGAAAACCAGTGAATGGAAACAGTGCACTCTTCAAGGATGTGGTTTCTGTGGTCTGGCTGTCTCTGTTTGTAGCAGTCATGGCTTGGTGGGGAGGGAAAGTGGGCATGGAAGGAAGTTGGGCAAGGTAGTGAGGTGGTGTCAGTGGTAATCTGAGTGGTTAGACCACTCAAACTGAAAATTTAGTGTTGGTGTTTCCTGGCTTCAACAGTGTTCTTTGATGTAGTCTCCAGTCTCTACGCCCGGAGAGGTCCAAGAAGGAACAGATAGGGGTGGTGGGTAGCAAGGAGATAAGCTAATGGAACACACGGAACTGTCCATCTTCTCTGTGCCTTATTTGCTTTCCCACTGAGCAACTTGAGGACCTTGTGAAATTTTTTTTTTTTTTTTTAACTTATTGGAATGGGCACTCACTGCTGCGTCAGTCTTCCCCTCTGGTGGGGGGAGGGGGGACAGATGAAGATCCTATCTTGCTAATTCTTGCTTCCGCGAGGGACTCTATGTGAGTTAACAAATGTTCTCAAAAATAATTTCTGCAAACGTAAAACGTAGCACTGGGTGTTATGTGTAAATGAATCACTAAATTTTATTTCTGAAGTCATTATTACGCTATATGTTAACTAACTTGAATTGAAATAAAAAAAAAAGTAAAATGCACAGTTGCTGGCTGACTTATTCTGCGAATTGATTTGGTAAAATTGATTCCCACTTCGTATCTTAAATGTTTTGCACAACCTAATAAAAGAAGCAGCTGAAAAGCTTCTAATACATCTAATATACAGGTCCGGGCTTTCTCCCATGTCACAAAAGCACATGTTTATTGGGTCCGGTACTCATTCACCTCGTTTCCTTTTGTTCAATTAAGTGCTGATGTCATCGCTTTTGGCTATTTCTGAAAGGGTAGCTAGGCTTGCTTTGTTTACTGTTTTATATGCTAGCGCTTATCAAATCATAGTCAACAGAACTACTATTGTCAAGGACTTACTATATATGCTCTGTATGCTGATCTCTTTTCAGGAAATCTTATATATATTACTTCATTTAAGTCTTGTTGCAAGGCTGCAAGATAGACATTCCTTCCATTCACAGGGATTCTGCAACTCAGAACGTTTAAACACTGTGCTCAGGTTTCAACATGCAGTGAGTGGTATTCAGAACTAATTTAGTTCAAATCCAAAGTCCATGCTGCTTCTTTAGGCTATGGAGACTAAGAACTTTGTCTTTTTAGAACTGGATTACTCATAGAGAACCTAACATTGTTTTTTATAGCATTTTGCTGTCTTTCCAGACAATGCTACCTTTTTTACACTCTCAGATAATTTCAACAGTGTTCAGCCTCTGCACAAATCAAGGTTCTTCCCTCTACATTTCAACTGTAGAGAACTGACCATACTACTTGCAGCACAGTTCAAGGCACTGTAGGGTATACAAAAAAAGTGAGTCGTGGCCTATAACCTTAGGAAGTTGTATTTTAATGGGGGAAAAAGTGAGCATGATAAGGCCTGCTTACAAGTATCTTCAATATGAGGTAGAATGAAAGTACCATTATTGACATCTAATCCATGACAGGAATTTACAGAAAGAAGGCAACCACAGAAACCTCTCCCCTGTGGATCCTGGTTGAGGTTTGACTTCTTTGCTGGGTATTTATGCGGAGGGAGGACCAGAGAGAAAGTTGGTTGGTCACACATCAGTGGTTCATTGTCACTGCCTTATCTCTGCTCACATGCAGGTCTCATAGCGGGGTAGGAGTTCCTTATGACTAGCTGACAGAGAAGGAGAAAACCCAAGCTGGTTTCTTGAACGGGTTGGCTTGGCATGTTTGTGACTGTCAGCACTGAACTGCTCTGCACGACAAGCCCATTTTGAGGGGACCCTGAAAGGCAGTGGAGTGGAGAATTCTTGGTGGACACATCTTTGGGCCTTGTACTTGATAGTCCACTTCATGTGGAGAGAGGAAACGTCTGAGGTAAGGATAAATGTGGTCTTCTGAACAGTGGCAAAATGACTTAGCCAATTGATTATGTTCTGGAAGGAACAAGACTAGCAGATTAGTACTAAGTAGGTCTGGGCAAGGGGACCTATGGGATTAGCCGCAGAGTGTAAAGATATTTGCATCCCACATTAACATGTACCAGAGAGTTTCTGCTGCGGAAGAGGCGTTACACAAGCAAAAGAATGACTCAGCGAGTTTACATCAGCCAGAGACATACTGAAGTTGGAAGCAAACGAATTTCCTGATGGACTCATGGAGTGTGAGAGAAGACTCAAGGATGAGTCCAAGATTTCGGCCTGAGCAACTGGAAAAATGGAGTTGCCATTAACTGACATTGGATGAAGAAGATTTTTGCATAAAGATTAGGAATTCAGTTTGGGACATGTTGGTTTGAGATATTTATTAGACACACAAATAGAGATGCTAGTAGGCATTATAGATATGTGGATCTGAAGTTGGGGGGTGAAGAGGTGAACCCAGAGTACAGGAGTCATGACATTTTGGAAAAAAAATCACAGGAATGAACAAAGAAGTCTTGACCGCTGGATTGAGGGACCCAAGACAAAGGCCTTCCCTTATCTGCATTGCTCATGTGTAAACTGAGAGGCCAGAATGTGTGCATGGTAAGTTTTTGTCAACCTCGTAATTTAGATTCTGGGCAAATTTTGAAGAATAGAAAAAATGGAGAGCTTGGGCATTTTTTAAGTAGAATCAGTATATAGAAACTTCTAGTGATCACTCAGTGCCAATCCACCTTTTTTTGGGGGAGGACATGGGAGAATTACACTTCGCTTCATCCCATACAGGTGAGTTAGGCTTATAGGAGCAGTTCTAGCTTTGGGGTTGTGAGATGGTTGTCACCGCTATGCTGAAGCATTTCATTGCTGGCACAGAACACGCGAGTGCTCTTTTCCCCTGCTGTAGTGAGGGGGGGCTCCATTGGTTAAGTGTCCAACTTTGGCTCAGGTCATGATCTCGCATTTCATGAGTTCAAGCCCCGCATTGGGCTCTGTGCTGACAGCTCAGAGCCTGGAGCCTGCTTTGGATTCTGTGTCTCCCCCTTTCTCTCTCCCCCTCCCCTGCTTGTGCTCTCTATCTCTCAAAAAATGAATAAATGTTAAAAAAATTTTTTTTTAAAATTAAAAAAAAGAATCATGAGGTGAAGCAGGTGCCACAAGATCAAAGTAGTCAGATCACTGAACTGTCACTGAGTCTGCCCAGATGGGCAGCAGACTTTGGTGTGTGTTAAGTTACTGAGATCTTGGTGTGGCTTTGTTATCACGGCACAGGCTACCCTGACTGATACGGTCTGTTGGTGGCACACCTGTGGTGGGAAGTCATGGAAATAAGGATCAGGTCTTTGGAGAAGGCAGAAACGAAATTTTACAAGTGTCACAATTTTCCTCGGGGCTCTGAAGAACAAAGATACTCTCTCTCCCATAATTGTGCTATTATTTTCAGTTTTTATTTTGGCTTATACATTGTTTTTCAGTAATGTCTCCCCTTTTTTTTCTTTTCCTTTGTGTTGCTGTTGAGAACCAGAAGACTTATTCTGGTGACAAAAAAATCTATAAATATTTACAACTAGACTTCTCCAGTTTTAATGAACCAAGTGATTAGTGGAGACCCCTACGTTGCTTGAAGATGCCACTCAGAGTGAAAGTTCGCCTACTGAACAATTAAACAATTAATTCACCGATGGTTAATGGAGTTTCCAGTGTACCTAACCAAAATTTATTAATGATAATGATGACTTTATGTTTTTAATGCTTGTCAGTTAGACTTCAAATATACTACACACATCCCTGTCTTCGTCTTTTTTGCCCTTGGGGGGGTCAGGCCTGAGGATAAAAATTTATATGAATTTGGAGGAAGGAATAATTTTATGATGCATGGTTTTAATGGTGTGATGGGTACTCACTCATCATTTGTCTCCCTGTAGTGCTGCAGAGGGAATATACTTTTCGGATTAAATAAGTCAGATATACAACATTTTGTGGAGTTTGTAGTTGATGCTTAGCAAATATTGGTCTGAGTCTGATCTATATAAAAAACTCAGCAAAACCACTAAAATAAATAACAGCAACAGCAACAAAATACAGAAACAAACAGACAAACAAATCTACCCGATGCATTTTTAATGGAAAAATAATTTTGGCACAAAGTTAAACAATGAAACTCAGTGTCTTATGGGTTTGCTAGCCTTTCAATACCAACAGCTACATTTTATGTGAAATCTATGAAATTGGCCAATTGATAAAAGCAGAAAGCTCATTACCAAGCAAATACAAAAAAGCTATTCACCTTTGAAAGATTGCGTTTTCATTACAGAAACAGCAGAAAAGGACCTAGAAAACTAATGAAAAAAACATAAAAATGCAAATTACCGAAGCTAATTGGTTGTGTCTTCAAACATATTCTGAATTATTAATTTATAAAAGAGTAAATATCTTCCTTGGAATATAAGGAAATGGTATCCTTCCCTCACCATTGGCGTTAAAATTATAGTGTTCCATTCTTCTTTAGAAGTGTAATTGTATTAAAATTTTGTTGAGGGGGCAAAGAGGAAGAACAAAAGAATTCCAATTGTCTTTCTAAAGTTCTAAACTCTTCTGTCGAATAGCTAGTTACATGTTAAATTCTTAGTCTCTCTATACAGTTAATAAAGAACCAAACTGAAGGCACATGTATTAGTAAGTTCCAAGACGGTCGGTATTATACTTCCGTTTGGTTCACTGTTGCATACGAAGCATTTTTCACTGTTTGGCACAGGGCCGTTAGAACAGCTCTCATCAAGGTAATCAACATTTCCAGCTTGACAAATCAATAATAAGACCTCATCCCACTCGATATTTGACACAGGTAACCATTCTCTTCTTTTTGAAATGCCTTCTCCTTTTGGCTTCTGTGATACTGCTTGTTTTCTTCCTCCTTCAAAGGATATTTCTTCTCCATCTACCGGCTCCGGCTCCTTTAACTCTTTCCAACATTTGGAGGATGCAAGGTCTCAGTCCCTCATTCTTCCCTTTGATGATAGGATTTAATCCCATGGTTTTAAATACCATCTGGATGTTGAGACTCCAGAATCTTTCTGGGAGCTGCAGACTTGTACATCTAATTGCTGAGTCAACGTTGCTTGTTATATACCAAATGGGATTCCAAATCAATCTGCAACAACGTGGATGAATCTCAAAAGCATTGCGCTAAGTGGAGAGAGCCAGAAATAAAAGACTGCATACTGTATACTGTATAATTCCATTTACAGGACAAAATTATGGTGATTCCCAGTGGCTTGTGATGAGGGACAAGATTGACTGCAGAAGGGCATGAGGTAACTTTTTGTAGTGATGGAAATATTCTGTTTCTTAATTGTGGTGGTAGGGTGATGGTTACGTGATTGTATACATTTGACAAAACTCATTGACTACACACTTAAATTGGGTGATTTTTTGGTGCAAATTATTTGTACTAATTATTCTGCAATAAGCTTGATTTTAAAAAATGCTCAGATGTCTTCTCACTGCAATTGGG
This sequence comes from Leopardus geoffroyi, assembly GCF_018350155.1. Taxonomy (NCBI): domain Eukaryota; kingdom Metazoa; phylum Chordata; class Mammalia; order Carnivora; family Felidae; genus Leopardus; species Leopardus geoffroyi. The sequence goes on from NC_059336.1 coordinate 111,007,684, forward strand.
ATAAAATTGAAATACTTAACTATTCTTAAGCCTTGTTTATTTTTCCACAAACTACTAAAGTCCTTTCCATTTCCATGCCTATACCCTAACTCTTCTTTTTGCCTGGAAATGTCTTTTTCTGGATATTTGAAATGGCTAACTACATTTGTTTCAGACTGTTCCTGTCTCTGGTGTCTAAAATAGGTCTTCCCTCCCCTCCAAGTCAAACTCTATCTCATTATCCTATCTTAAGCACTTAGCACTACTTGAACAGTCTTGCTTGTATATTTACTTGTTTGTTTGTTTATTTATTTTCTTTCTTCCTCACTGGTCTATTCGTTTCTGGTAGAGGGGCACCTGAGTGGCTCAGTTGGTTAAGCGTCCAACTCCAGCTCAGGTCATGATCTAACGGTTTGTGAGTTCGAGCCCCGCATCCGGCTCTGTGCTGGCAGCTCAGAGCCTGGAGCCTGCTTCAGATTCTGTGTCTCCCTCTCTTTATGCCCCTCCCCCACTCATGCGCACACGCATGTGCACGCTCTCTCTCTCTCAAAAATAAATAAAGCATTAAAAAAATTTCTGACAGAAATGGCAACTGTCATCTGGAGTCACTGCTGAATTTCCCAAGCTAAGGCCAGGATCGAGCATACTGTAGGCATTAAATAAATACGTGTTGAATGAAAGAATAAAATGAATAGCAGGAACTTAATAAATGTTTGTTGACTGGCTGACTAACTGAATTCTAAACTATTGTAAAACACTGGAAATTCATATTTAATTGAGGCATATGGTGCGAAGTATGGGTCAGTGATGGTAATGAAGCATGTACTGAAAACATGCACATCCATCAACGGGCATTTATTAAGGTCTATCTGTATGAGTGTCACTGAGCTACGTGTGGCAATCACTTATTTTGAAGGAAATATTCTGTCAATCATTTCCACCCATTTGTTCAAACTTTCTCAAATGAATAATTTTCATGGAAAAGCTTCTCAGTTCAAACTTCTACAAGAAAACTGTGGAAAGTGTGGAAATAAGTCATTTTAGTCATTTATGTGTGTGTGTGTGTGTGTGAATAATTTTGTTCTTAAACTAGTTGTTAGGAGTGTTTTATGGATATCTTTGCTAGATTTGAGACATTCTGAAGGTAAGTATTATTTTCTCTAATAAATCACCCTTGGCACAGTAAAAATACACGTAGTTTTTGTAAGCAGGTATAGTTTAAAAATAATTATGGGACTAACTCTATTTTGAGAACCTAAAGAGTGGCCGATCCTTGGATACCTGAAAGTATGAAGAACTGGGCAGTAGTGATCATTCCACTGGCACCTACCCTGATGAACATTTTGGGAATGCTTATTAAAATATACTACAGGTTAAATCTGCACACATGTGTTTTTATGTGTAAACAAATTTGAACCACCTGATGTTAATATAACTGAAGGACTAGTACTTAAAAATGGAGCTGTTAAATCACCAACAAGAAACATGCACACACACACACATACACACATGCACACACACCATGGAAAGCAGAGCTCTTCTTTATGATAGTTATGGTCTAATGTTGGTTCTAGGACCTCTCTTACTTTTGTTTGGTTTGATTTGGTTTTGATGGACACATAAGGCCAAACAAATCAGAAGGCAAAAGCGTCTTCCTGGAGTTCAGGGTTGTGCTACACTGAGCCCGAATGATCCGTTGCTGCAGGAACACTCTTCTGGAAGGAGAGGTAGAGGTGGAAGCAGGTGACAGCAGAGTGTAGGTGGGAGAGGAGTTCAGTGATGCTGACTGCCTGTCATCTCTGCTCTGGATCCTCCAACTCTCCTTCTCCTCCAAAGTGAATAATTTATATTTAGTGATACAGATCATCAAAAGTTCTTGGTAATTATGTCTTCCAAAGTAGCACCAGGTCATGGAAAGTAACAGTAATTCAGCAACTTCATGTATCAAATGGCGGTATATCATGAGGGCTCTGAAGTGTTAAATCCTAACTGTAAATGTTTTGCTGTAATTCGTATCCGATTGTTTGCTGTAGAGTCTGGAATTTAGCTTCCTTTAGTATCATCCGAAGAGAAACAAGTGGTTTTATTTAGTAATTAACATGTGATTAGGTGAAATTGATTAACCTATGTCATTTTCTTTTCCTTCCCCTTTGAAGACAAAATAGCATATGCTGACTATGTACTTTATGCCGAGCCCTTTATAAGTGACATTTAAAAAATTCGGATGCCCAATGTTCTCGGGTCTAAAACTTGTGGTAATAGCGTCATGCCTTTGCTACCCACTGAAGCAGGCATCTCTTGCCTCCTGAACTCACAGTTTTCAGGGTTTTTTTCAAGCTCAAAAACATAGTAAAAGCCCCAGCCATTATTTGCTATGCCACCTCAAAATAGACACTGGTCCATTAGGACACCTTTCTGGAGTAGGCATTGTTTACTCATTTTGCTTCCCAGCCTTGGCTGAAGCAGTTTCTTTAACTCTGGATTTATGAGGAAAACATAGCATTATTTGAAAGCAATTGAAGTGACACTGCAGAATGAGAACCATGAACAGTGTCCTGTTCATTTGTCTTAAAAAAAAGACTTACTAGAGAAATAAGAGAAAGAACATAATAAAAATAGGTACTACTTGCTGTCTGTTTGCAATCTGTCAGGTGCCAGAGCAGAAGCTTTCAAATAACCGCATGTCATTTACAACCACGTTTACAACAACATGTAAAGTAAGTGCTCCAGAGGCTCGGATGGTTGGTTTCCTGTTCTGAGGATCAAAGAGTGATGAAATGCCAGAGCCAGGGTCCGAGGCAAGTCTGTCTACTCAGTTTACTATAGTATCTCCACTTCAGGATACTTATCTATGATGTACAGTGATATTCTTATAATCGTATCTTCATCTCTTTTCTGCGTGAGTTCAGATCTTGTGTCTTCGTTTTAGCTGACCTTGGTCTAGGATTGTCTTCGGTGTATCTCAAGCCATTCTTGTGCTGTGCTGTATTTTAAGGAACTGTGCCCTTCCTTACATCAGGGCCCATATTACTAATTATAAAAAATGATCAGTCTATTGTCTACCATAGCTCAAAATTCAGATTGTAAACATACTGCTCACTAACCTGTTAAAGGACACTGTCTCCTGTGCTTTCTTTTCTTTTCTTTTTTCTTTCTTTCTTTCTTTCTTTCTTTCTTTCTTTCTTTCTTTCTTTCTTTCTCCCTCTCTCTCTCTTTCTTTTTTCTTTCTTTCTTCTGTTTTCTCCTGGCTTCCAGTTCTTCCTACCCCAGGGTTTTGGGTTTCAAGGTCCAGAAGCTCTCTCTCTGGTTCTAAGCATACTGCTTGCTGTCTTTGGGTTCCCCGTGGTCAGCATTCTGCCCAACTAGGGGTGCTGGAGAGATTTTGAAGACAGGGGCACTCTTGGTTGGCTCAAAGCCGAAGATGGATGTTTGCCATCACACTTCTTGCAGAATGCAGTTAAAATTCTTGTCTGGGTATAGCAGCTTTGGGTTCTATGTTTTCATCATTTTGTGTCCACTAACTGTGTGAGCTACACAATGAATGTTGATTTTTAAAAAAATGCATACTGTCCAGACTGGGTTGTCTACAATTTTGCAACTAAAAGTGTCCCTGTTACTAAATATTCCTGCATTTTCCATGACACTGATAAAAATTAAAACCTGAAAAGCCTTGAGGGGTGCCTGGGTGGCTCAATCAGTTAAGTGTCTGACTTTGGCTTGGGTCATGATCTCGCGGTTCGTGGGTTCGAGCTCCACAAGGGGCTCTGTGCTGACAGCTCAGAGCCTGGAGCCTGCTTCGGATTCTGTGTCTCCTTCTCTCTCTGCCCTCCCCGCCCCCTGCTCGCATTCTGTCTTTCAAAAATGAATAAACATTTAAAAAAAACATTAAAAAAACCTGAAAGTCTTGAACCTTATATCACGATAAAAATAAATGTTTAAGGCATTATCTGAAAAATTAAGATTTGATTCAAGCTGCTACAATGTATGTATTTGACTTTTCTGAAAGCCACTTGTAATAAATTTCGTCAGATATTTTGCTAATCCTAATTCAATTAAATGAATATTTTTAGCCTGTCTGCTATCCATTTGGTTCTGAGCTTGAAATTGGCATATGTAAAGTAAGCATAAAGCAGTTTCTCCACTCAAGGAATTTTTAGTCTATTTAGATAGTGTATAGATAGATGTATGTGGGTGTCTGAAACAATCATCTAAAACTCACGATATTATATATTTATTTTTTGAGTAAGGTATCTGGACAATTAGCGCAGTAGAAAGTCACAATATTGAGAGCATTTAGAATGACATCTTCAGTGTGTTAACCCTTCTAATCCTTTTCCTCAGCTTCACAGCTGAGGAATCAGTTTGGAAAAAAATAATACCCTCAACAAAACAATTTTAAACCTGTGGCTTTTTGGTATCTACCATTATTGCTTTTTCTCTCCATGTAATAAAGGGGCAATGTGTTCCTTTATCCTTTTCTTGCTCTGGAGTCACTGAGCCACTTTTTACTGTCTTTCCTGACTTCCTGCCAGTTACATCTCATTTCTTATTTGGGTTTTCCTGACTGCATTCCAAAAGGCTGACCTAAAGTCAAGTTATTTAGTTTCCTGGGAAAAATAGTTTCTTTCCTATTCTTTTCATCTTGTTGTCCAGTTTTCGGTTGAATGTTTAATTCACTAATAATTGGTATATTTCCATTATGTCCCCACTCTAGAATAGCATAAGGTACCCTATACCTCTTTTCTTAAAAAAACATTCTACAGTTTTAGAATTGTAAGTTGTCAACATGTGCGTGGAACACATTTCTAAAAAACACATGAGGACGTTTGTCACACATCTACTAATAGGATATTCAGAATTTGTACTGTGATAAAAAGGTGAAGCTGCATTGTTAGCTGAAAACTTACTTTTTCTGATGAAGTCACAAAACTTCATCTCATGCTATATTTAATGCTTTTGTAAGGAGTAAACTTTCTAGAAATAATCTGAAAATGTGTCTAGCCAGAATAATGGAAAAGGAGTGTGGTACATCATGAATCACTATAAATTTATTTTTGAGGAAAGCAAAATGGCCAGCATGGACAATGAAAATGTTTCAAGCACTATAAAATGGATGGAATCCCAGAAACCAGACAATTTTGTATAAAATGCCCTTTGGATTTGTTTTCCTCACGATGATAAACAGTGGGGAAAATGTACTAAAAATATGGAATAACTATATTCTGAGAAGCATATTAAATCAGAGACACGATAGTGTCATAATTGATTCTATAAAGAGACTCTCAGAAAAGTCAACTTCTACAATTAGCGTGAAGCTTAAAATGGTGAATCCAGCTCTCAGTGGTCAGTGAGAAACAATAGAAAAATCACATGAAAAAGTGTGGGAAAAAATCTCAATAAAACTTAAAGCAGGGGTGCCTGGGTGGTTCAGTTGGTTAACCATCCGGGTCTTGGTTTCAGCTCAGGTTATGATCTGGAGGTTTGTGGGTTCAAGCCCTGCATAAGACTCCACACTAATAGTGTGGAGCCTGCTTGGGATTCTCTCTCTTTCTGTGTTCCTTCCCCTATGCAAGCTCTCTCTCTCTCTCTCTCTCTCTCTCTCTCTGTCTCTCTCTCTCTGTCTCTCAAAATAAATAAACTTAGGCATGCCTGGGTGGCTCAGTAGGTTGTGTCTGCCTCTTGATTTCAGCTCAGGTCATGATCTCACAGTTTGTGAGTTTGAATCCCACATTGGGCTTTGTGCTGACAGCACGGAGCCTGCTTGGGATTCTTTCTCTCTCCCTCTCTCTGTGCCTCTCTCTCTCTCAAAATAAATAATTAAGTAAATAAACATTTAAAAAATAAGTAAACTTAAAAAAAAACCTAAACACAAATGCCCAAATCACACTGGCATATGTGGTTAAGAAGAGGTTTCTTCACTCTTCACCAGGGAAATGCAAATCAAAACCACAATGAGATATTACCTCATACCTGCTCAAACACAAGAAACAACAGGTGTTGGCAAGGATGTGGAGAAAATGGAACTCTCGTGCACTTCTGGTGGGAATGCAAACTGGTGCAGCCACTCTGGAAAACAGAATGGAGGTTCCTTAAAAATTAAAAATAGAATTACCATATGATCCAATAATTCCACTACTGGGTATTTATCCAAAGAAGATGAAAACACTAATTTAGAAAGATATATATGTATCCCCATTTTTATTGCAAAATTATTTACAATAGCCAATATATGCAAGCAACCCAAGTGTCCATGGATAGATGAATGGATAAAGAAGTTCTGTCCCTTTATCCCTCTGTCTCCGTCTCTGTCTCTCTCTCTCTCTATATGAACATGTAGAAATATATATAAAATGGAATATTAATCAGCCACAAAAAAGAATGAAATCTTGACATTCGCAACAACATGGATGGATCTAGAGTGTATGATGCTAAATGAAATCAGTCATTCTCAGAAAGACAAATACCATATGATTTCATTCATACATGGAATTTAAGAAACAAAACAGGTGAACAAAGAAAAAGAGAGACAAACCAAGAAACAGACTCATAACTATAGAGAAGAAACTGATGGTTACCAGAGGGGAGGTGGATGGAGGAAGGGTGAAACAGGTGAAGGGGGTTAAGAGGACACTTACGATGAGCACTGAGTAATGCATAGAATTGTCGAATCACTATATCGTACACCTGAAACAAACATAACATTGTATGTTAACTGCACTGAATTAAAGTAAAAAAAAAGATGAGGTTGTGCACTCGTTTATTCTGATAATGTGTCTGCTTATGGGCTATGTGTGTTCCATGTCTCTGCTCAAAGTAACCCCTCCAAGAAGCCTGTAAGTTTTTACCATTCTCTTGAGGTTTGGCCTTTTACTCTCATTTAGAATTTCTTGGTCTTGACATTTTTTATTGATATGTTATTATTATTGATTTTATTTACTGGAAGCCATTTCACATCTTTGTATGAATAAATTTACCATACTTAACATTTGCATTTGATCACCTGAAGATGATGCTGTATGGATTATAGCGTTTTAATCTGATCAGAGATCTCTCTGATGTCATTCAAGCTTTTGCTTATGTAGAAAAATAACAGAATTGATAATGATGAATATAAAAACAATTAATAATTATACCTAAACTATTCTTTCAGAATATGATTTGAAATATATAAACAGACTCACAGATTATTATCAATCAATCTAAAAATTCAAGGTAATGCTTCATGCCCAGCATGAAGCCCAATGTCGGGCTTGAACTCACAACCCTGAGATCAAGGCCTGAGCTGAGATCAAAAGTCAGATGCTTGGGGTGCCTGGGTGGCTCAGTAGGATGGGCAGCCGACTTTGGCCCAGGTCACGATCTCACAGCTCGTGAGTTCGAGCCCCGTGTCGGGCTCTGTGCTGATAGCTCAGAGCCTGGAGCCTGCTTCAGATTCTGTGTCTCCCTCTCTCTACCCCTCCTCTGCTCGCACTCTGTCTCTCTCTGTCTCAGAGGTAAATAAACATTAAAAAAAAAAAAAAAAGTCAGATGCTTAACTGAATGAGCCACCCAGGTACCCCGAGGCCATACTTTTGAGGATAGGATAAATGATTTTTCTGGAATCTTTTGCCTCTGAGAGGCGGCTTCTCTAAATATTAGTTTTGTGATGTCAGGCAATTTATTAATCTATGCATCATATTTTCCTACCTCAAAGTGGGGAAATTAGTGGTGCCTACCTCACAGGATTGTTTTGAGAATTAAATGAGTTAATAATTTTAAAGTGTTCAGACCAATACACAAGTATTTAAACATGATCTAAGTGTTTGTGTGTTATTATCCACCCCTCTCAACGCAATGACAATCTCTCCAGCTACGTGAAATATGGTATTATATCCACCCATCAAGTTTTAGATTTCATTTATTGAATTTTTGTTTATTGATGTTTTATTTATTTTAAATCTTGTTTTTTTTGTTTTTTTTTTTTTTGCTTGTTGCTCATATTTTCAGAACAAAAAAAAATCCTTAGACATATTGAACACAATTATTTTATATTCTGGGTTCACAAAAACCCTCAATTCTGTGATACTTGAATTTAAATCCTTGACTTAAGGGTTTTTGGATTATCCAGGAAGAAGAGATTTATCCTGGGGACCCCTGCAAGAGTTGATTTTTGGTTGAGAATTTTAAACGATGTTTTTCTTTCTGTTCTTCATCTAGTGCCACGGTTCATTCAGGATAGGAGATTTAACTTGCTGTCATGTGGAACTGGCAGTGGGTATAGACTTATCTTTACCTCACTCTTTCTCTGAGGTCAGAGGTTATAGGTCATCATATAGGGGTTTTGTAATACTGGGATTCCCCCTTCTTTGGAGGACTTCTCTCTCCTCAGCTCTGGAAGGCTTGGCGGTGGGGGTGGGAAACCAAAGCTCAAGTGTTCGTGGAGTCAGCAAATGCCCTTGGAGCTTCAGTTGACAATTTTATTGTATTTTTTCCATCCCAATTCTTAAACTTATTCTTAAATTTCTTTTTTTTTTTAAATTGGCGTAAGAACACAACATGAAATCTATCCTCTTGACATATTTTTAAGTTTGCAATACACTGGTGTTGACTATAGGCACTATGTTTTACAACAGATCTCTAGAAGTTATTCATTTTTCATAACTGAAACTTTATACCCATTGAACAACTACTCCCTGTTTCTCCCTCCCCCCAGCCCCTGGCAAATGACCATCTGCTCTCGGCTTCTATGAATTGACCATTTTAGATGTCTCATATAAGTGGAATCATACAGTATTTGTCCTTTTGTGACTAGCTTATTTCACTTAGCATAATGTCCTCCAAGTAGGTCCATGTTGTTCCATATGGCAGGATTTCCTTCTTTTTTAAGGCTGAATAATGAATATTATACAATGGAATCATTGTGTGAATATACCACATTTTCTTTCTCTATTCAGCCTTTGATGGACATTTAGGATGTTTCCATATCTTGGCTCTTGTGAATAAATGCTTTAATAAATATGGGAGTGCAGATATCTCTTTGAGATCCTGATTTCAATTCTTTTGATTATATACCTAGAAGTGAGATTTCTGGCTATTATTAATTTCTTGAGTAACCTCCATACTCTTTTCTATAGTGGTACCATTTTACATTCTCACCAACAGTGTGCAAGAGTTTCAATTTCTCCACATTCTTGTCAACCTCTTTTGTCTTTTTTTTTTTTTTTTTTTTTTTGGATAATGTCCATTCTAAGAAGTGTGCGATGAAAACTTACTGTGGTTTTGACTCGTATTTCATGATGATTAGTGGTATTGAACATCTTTTCGTATGTAGATCTATTCAGGCCTAATGTTCATTTTTAAAAATTGGGTTATTACTATTATTTTATATCAAGTTGTATGAATCCCTTATATATTTTGGATAGTAACCTCTTGTCAGGTATACTGAATAAATGTTTCTTTATTTGTTGTATTCTTTTAGACCATTTCCAGAGACTTTAAATGGTTGTTCTTTTTACATAAATTTCTACCAATCTCTCTGGGAGTGGGGGAAAGTTGAGTCAATGGAGCTCCCCATGACATACTGCCAGAAATGGAACCCACGTATTCATTTTTAAATATGATAACCACATGTGATATAAATGATACAAATACATGTGAATAGAACATTAATACTCATTCAGATCTTTCTATATGCTCTTTATTGACACTAGTCCCCTGCTTGCCTCTTCTCAAAGTGATCAAATTTTGAAATTTTATAGTTTCCTTTACCTTAAAAATTCATTTTATCAAATAATGATGCAGGCCTAAAATATATAATATTTTATATTGATTATTGTTGAAATTACACAAAGACTATTGCCTAAATGTAGCCTTCTGAGACTCAGGTTTTGACTCACATTACATTATTAAGATTTCTCCCAATTGCAACATGTAGTTGTTATTTGTTGTTTTATTTCTACATAACGTTCCATAGGCTGAAGTTATTTATAAACCCTCTCTTTTTGATGGATAGTGGGTCGTTTCCAGTTTTTGTTTTTACTTAGTGTTTGGCTCACTCTGCTATGATTTCCAAGCTCATTAATTATTTTTGTAATACGCAACCCACAGACACTTATCAGTCCTCATCCTGTAACACCACACCCTGCCATTCCACTGAGCCTGCTTATTGTTCTCTTGGATTCTATGTTTCTGTGTGATTTGTCTCTGCTTCTCTGATCCCCTCTTCAAATTCTCCTCTGTCCTTTCCATTTTCTTTCCATGGTCTCTAAATGATATTCCTATGGTCTGATGCCGGGAACTCTTCCCTCACTCAGCTCTCTCTCCTTCAATGTAGAAAAGTATCACCCGAGGTCCTTATTAAAATGCAGGTTTGGGGGGGGGGTTCCCAAAGAGATTCTGTTTTAGGAAGTATAGGGTGAGACACCAGAGTTTGCATCGTTAAGAAGCCCCCTTCTCTGAGTGGATTAGGTAGTTGTCAGAATTTATTCTACTCTCTCTTATTCTGCAAAAAATTCTTTGCTTTGCTCAACTTGTGATGTCTTCTGGAGATTGTGAATATATTTTTAAATATATTTTTATATATTTTATATATTAAATTTTATATATTAAATTTTATATATTAAATATATTATATATATAAATATATATAAAAACATATTTTTAAAGAAGTTTCTGGCACTAATAACACTTTTAAAAACCTTGCATTTAGAATTGCCTTTAAACAGAACACAGGAGCCGTCAAACAGAGTTATGTAATATTTTCTGTGCTTTGGAAGATGGTGCCAATAGAAGAGCTAGCCGTGTGGTAGAGCCATTGGCGACCAGGACTGATGGATGGAGCGCCTTTTATAGTCAGTGGTGCTCCTCAGGCTGAACAATTATTTGAAGCAAAGGGAACTAGAAAAGCTTGAAAACCATAGCCATCTCAGGCGAAAAACCTGATTGATTGAAAGGCTTTTCCAGATATCTGGAGATTTGGGCAGTGCAGTGTTGATGTACAAGATGATGCTCATTGGTAGGCAGGAGTCAAAAAATTAGCATTTTGTAGGCCATATTAAGGACTTTTGTCTTTACCTCAATCGGAATAAGATAGCATTGGAGAGTTTTAGGTACAGCAGTACCTCTTATCTGCAGTTTTGCTTTCCATGGTTTCAGTTATCTGTATTCTGCAGCCTGGAAGCAGTGGATCCTTCTGATGATAAGTCAGAAGGTTCGTAGTAGCCCTAACACTATGTCACAATGCCTGTGTCATTCACTTCATTTCTTCTGATCACGTGGGCATTTTATCACCTCATATTATCACCAGAAGAGGAAGGGTGAGTACAGTACAGTAAGATATTTTGAAAGAGAGAGAGAGAGAGTTCCCATTCACATACTTTTTATTACAATATATTGTTAAAATTATTCTACTTTCAGTTATTGTTAATCTCTTCCTGTATCTAATTTGTAAATTAAACTTTATAATAGTTTTGTGTGTAAAGGAAAAAAAACAGAGTATGTATAGGGTTTGGTACTATCTGTGGTTTCAGGCATCCATTTGGGGCCTTGGCATGTATCCCCCACAGATAAAGGGACTCTACTGTATAGTGATCATTTCAGACTATCACTTTGATAATTTCAGATACATATTTTGAAAAGATACACTCAGGCTATGCATGGTGAATAAAATGAGTGTAGGGTTCAATTGTGCTTATGGGTTGAAGTCAAGGAGAGAGAATTTAGCTTGAACCAGTATTAGCAATAGGGATGAGATTTGATTGCACGGATAATTATGATTTATAATAGACTAGGCTTCTTATTGGAGTGGATATGGGAAAGGAAGGAAAAAGTGGTTTGAAGAACTTCCACATTTCTGAATATACTACTGGATGAATGAAGGTGCCATTGACTGAGGAATGGACTGATGCTAGAAGGCTACTTTTGGGTCTTTGATTACATAAGCATTGGTGTCTTTATATCTGAAAGATGGTTACCTACAGGGACAAGTCATGGCTTGTGGTTTTCCCATTTGAGTGGATGGACAACTCAGGAAGTTGCATTTGTATATTTCATGTGTATTAATCTCTCATCTTTGACAGTTATTCCCACATAGATGAAAACATGATGCTGACAATTTTTAGCCTCTAAAGAGAGAGTGCCTTGACTCTCTGGTTCCAAGTCCAAACATCCAAGGGAAATTCACTCATTGGCCCAACTTGCTCAGCTGTGTATCCTTGGGCTAATCAATAGTGCCCTGATAGGTGGAGCACTAAGAGAATAGCAGCCCCTGTGGGAACCACATGAATGAAATGGGGTGGGAAGAATTAGGGGATTGTGGCATACTCTACTGTAGGTGCCCATGATATACTTGTTGAGAAAAGCAGAAAAAAAAAAAAAAAAAACCCAATTCACCCCCTAAAGGACAATGCTGGCTTTATAATGTTTACCTGATCTTGTTTTGGGTGAAACATATGCACCCATGGTACTCTCCTTAGTAATATAAGGTACTATGAAGTACTTGTCTAAGTGCTGTAAAGTACTATAAAGTACATATCCACTTGAGTACTGAAGTGTGGGATGAACTGTGCTTTCTGGGTTAAGGCACATGAAACATTTTATTTCCCTACATTATGATTTTCCTTCCATAGGTCCTTTCCATCCCTATAACACTAGCCAAAATTAAAAAAAAAAAAAAAAAGAAAGAAAAGGAAAAAGCAACTTGGATATAGTAAATGTGGTGTCATGCCATCTTGCCACACCAAGAAATTGTCAGTTTATTCTATAAGAATATGGATTTTACTTACTTCCTATCGTGTGTATGAGGAACCCCCAGTGCTCCAGCCCCTCATTTCTGCATTTGTCTTTTCCCTCACCCCATCGCCTATAATCGTTCTCATTTTACTTTAGGAAATGTTAAATGATTTCTCTGATCCAAAACTGATTCACTTGGGTAATCATTCCATCATTTCACTGAGGTTAAAGGAGTATAAAAATTATGATGATATTTAAGAAGGAAAATGGAAAGATAAATTGGTTATGATTAAGACAGAAAAAATTGAAACACAATTGCTTGAGTATAGATGACTTAGGCAAAGGGGAAAGCTAATTATCCTACGTTGAAAGATTATAGGCAATAATTGTAAAAGCTTTTATATTTGCATAATCATTTTGCATCAGAGTAGGATTGATTGTTTATCTCTCTTTCCATGCCCATATTGATAAATTGTAAATTATACTTACTACAATATTGACACAGTAAGATATCCTTTTCTCTTCAAGTAAACACACTATTTTATGACTTTTTAAAAGGTAAGGAGATTACTTGTATCATTTTGTACTTTCATTTTGAGTTATGTTTGTTGCTCACGTGTCTGTTGTATTGTTTTCTTTGGGAAAATCAAGGTTGTGTTGGTATACAGGAATACCAAATTAAAGAATGTTGGAGGAGATCATGGAGAGGATGTGATCATCGGTTGACTACTGATCTGGCTCTAGGCAATCAGAGGCTCCTCACCCTCTCTCTTGTCCTTGGAATATAACTTCTGCCCACCCTTTCCACAGTGGGAGCCATTTTCAAGGACTCAGCCTTGAGAGAGCAATGTGTTGTTGAGGCATCTTGATGGTACATGTGACTGAACACCTTTGAGGCCTCAATTTAACTTCTAAGATTCTGCTGGGCAGGTATGGAGATCTAATTGTCTTACAGCACAACTCTCCAATGTAAACTCTCTTGCTTATTTAATGTGCCACTGGTCATTCTGGTGTGGTCTGCCTCTTTCTTCTGTGTCTCCATGACCTCTGTGTATGGAGGCCAGTTTCAGATTTTACTGGGAAGCTCTGAGGTTGGTGAACCTACAAAAAGATGAAAAAAAAATGTCTTTTGGTTTTGAAAAATAGAGCAGTAGAAGGCTTACATTTTTATGTGTTTTTAGCCCTGTGAGGTTTTTTTTTGTAAATTATAACAAGTCCTAATTAGACATGTACGATATATTGTAATAACAGCTGAATAATATAAAAAGAGAACCAGTAACTCGGATTTCTTTGACTTATCATGAAGTACACCTAAATCTTTCAAATGCCCAATTTAAATAAGAGAAGTCATATTTCATATGTTTCTATCACTCTTCTATTTTTCATTCACTGTAGTTGTAGAGACATGTTTAGGCAATCTCCTAATTTTTTTTTTTATCCCTTGAGTTAGAAGCAATGTTGAGAATAAGGAGAAACTTACAGACTCTCCTATAATGTGCCTTTCATAGGTGAGGGGAGAGAAGGATCAATACATAGTTTTCTCACTCTTCATGCCTTGATTCTATCATCTGTTCATTTGTTCATTCATTAACATTTGTTGAATGTACCTTATGTTTCAAGGAATGAGGAAATAGCGAAGAAATGCAATCATAGTCCTTGTGGAATGTGAAAGAAAGATAGGTAGACCAGTTATTACAATTCAGAGTGATTAATTCCAGGGGTGTGGGGCATAAGCACAGAGAAGCAATGGATGAGCATTCTGGGGGTTGAGGAGACGAGGCAGGGGAATATCTTCTGGCAAGTGTCATTTGAATTTAACATTAAGGGGTGAATTGCTATCAGAGTGGAATGAAGAGAATGGGTATTATAGTTAGGAGTCACATGTGCCCAGCATGCAAAAGGTAAGCTCATTGTGGGTGGTGTGCATGGCTTTCCTTGGCTAACCCTTTGGTTGCTTGACAGGAGCGGTGAGTGAAATGAGAGGAGTGCCTGGTGGGGGGATTTTCTTTGGGAAGGTGATGAGAAACAGTCTTTGTTTCCTACTCATGAAATGCCACTATTAATCATTTCTTAACTGTGAAAGCTTTCCCAAAGCCATTGTCTACCCGGAAAGTCCTCATAGGCCAGAGTTATACAGCTTTGAATTTTCCCAATTAACGATCAGTTCTCCATTTCACTTCGTAATGTGTAGGCTCTGCCCAAGTTTCGTAACTATTTCTTTACGTTGATAAGCCAAATACAATTCCTTTTCTTCAGTCTTAAATACCAGTGAGTGCTATTGTGAATTGATGAACCCCTGTTATTTGCAAAATTACCTCTATTGTTGCAGCCTGACAAATTACTAACAGATACACATCACAAAAATGCCAGGCACTTCAGCTCATTTAACTGCTTTAGTTGGCATTTTATTCCTTCCCCCCCATGATTACTGTCATTTTTTTTTAGCTCTGTGTTAAATCACCGTCTAATTATGCATCATCACAGCGACCCATAACCGTTAAGCACGTCTCACTCCTAAATTCTAAAAGCAACTCTGTTGAGTCAGGCTCATGGAGAGTGTTGCCACTTTTCTTGACCTTGCTTTACCCCCTGGGTGTTTGGGATTTTTCAGCTCTTGGTGGTGGGAATCTGCTCAGAGAGAGTGGAGTGCTTTGGAAAAGTTCATTGGTCGCTTGGGTAAGGTGAGGAACAAGAAGCAAAGCAGGAAACCGTCCCCCAGTTGTCTCACTGCCAAATGTAGATGACCCGATTTGTTTTTTCCTCTCTAACACCCCTTTCTAATAAAAAGGCATTGACTGATGGGAAGGTGGAGGTTGAATCTTGACTTTTGGGCCAAATATGATCTTGTAATCACAAATCAATTAATCTCCATTTCCTCATCTGTCAAATGAACATAATCCCATTTTCTTACCTCATTGAGATGTGTGAGAATAAAATGTCCTAAATTATTGCTTGGCCCCACTTGTTAAAGGTAGGCTGTTTGCCATGACTTTCAGGGAATGTTGCCTTTTTAAAATATCTAGTTATGACTGGAATTTGAGTCTCAGAAATCGCTTTATTGCTTTTGACTGGGAAAATTTCAGGTGGTAGATTTAGGGAATCCTGCAGAAAGAGTATCAGTTTTGATTCTGGTGAAATCTCATTTAGAATATGGAATCCAAGTTGAGTGGGGTGTGGGAGTGAACCATTCATTGTGTGGGAGTGAGCCATTCATTGGTGGTCCTGGTATATTCCCGGGGCTCCATGACCCCTATTTTCACTTCTCACATATTTTTATTTTGATGCCTCGATAAAAATATCAAAGAATTTCAATAGGTTCATTTACAATCATAATCTCATCTGGGATCATCACCTGTTCCCATTTATCAGCATTGGCAAGGAAAAGTGGTACATTTTTATTTTTATTTAATGAAGAACCAGCTGCTTTAACAGATGTTTCACAAATTTAGAAGATGCCCTGCACTTTTTCATCAGGGAGAGAACACCTAAATGTTCTCTGCATATGCAGCAACTCATATAAGTATTTTGCTTTCTTGACCCTTACATTTCTTGGAATAAATCAGTCATAAATTATTCAACTCCCCTTATCAATAGCCAATACATACTGGCAGATTATACAGGCCTATCTATCTTCTCCTTTGTGTTTTATTTTGAAGACCATTATTCAAAAAGGGATGATTATAATGTGTGGTAGTTGGTGCTTCTATAGACTAGCTGAATCTACAAGCCGGCAATGAAAGTTTTATTACCTCTATTGAAAGGTGAAGAACCAGAGACACAGAGATGCTAAGGTCATTCAGCTAGAAATGGCAGAGTCAATATTCAAACCCAGGTCTCTCTGACTTCAAAACACATTTTCTTTTCACGCTTACATGTCTTACCAGCTAGGTATAGTTCCATAAATGTTTTTCTAGTGAACGCATAAGCAATATTCTTTCATAATTCTCTGAAGAGATATATCGTTCAAGGAGCTCAAGAAAATCCTTCTTTTTTTTTTTTTTTTAAATTTTTTTTTTTCAACGTTTATTTATTTTTGGGACAGAGAGAGACAGAGCATGAACGGGGGAGGGGCAGAGAGAGAGGGAGACACAGAATCGGAAACAGGCTCCAGGCTCCGAGCCATCAGCCCAGAGCCTGACGCGGGGCTCGAACCCACGGACCGCGAGATCGTGACCTGGCTGAAGTCGGAAGCTTAACCGACTGCGCCACCCAGGCGCCCCAAGAAAATCCTTCTTAATAACCTTGGAATTTTGACATTGATTAGAAAAATTTTAGAATCAGGGTTCTTCCAGAGACAATGGACACAGGATTTTTTTATTGTCATGTAACCTTAGGAAGGTCGTATGCAGTCAGAACACCCTGGGCAGTGTGCCAGATCATCTATGAAAGAGAAGGAATCTGAGATGAGGTCGTGGGGAATGTGAGGGTTGTGCTGTGTTCTAGAGAGGCTTATGGACTTGGAACAGTGTCCCTGGTGTCTATCAGAGTTCACTGTGCTAAAGGTTAGACGTTACTTTTCACGCCCAAATCTTCCAAGTTACTCTGAGTCTCTGAAGCAATGACTATGCCAGGAGGTGGGAGGTGAGAACATCGTGTATAATTTAATTTAAAAAGCTTCACCTTCTTATTCCCAGTCGGCTTCACACAGAAACTTGTTTCATTCAGGCAGTCATGACTGTTTTGTTTTGTGGGAAGGGAAGTTTTGTTGATACTCCCTACCTTCTAATCATTTTATTCTCTTGAAATTAATTAGAAGAGAAACAAACCAGGATTTCCAATTGTTTTCCTTGAGGTTTTTTGTTTTCTGCTTTTTTCTTCTATAAAAGCTGAATTACTTTCCTGTTGTGGCCTTGATCATTCCATAAAATCAGGCAACCTTGTTTTCCCCTTTGCTCCTCTCATATATTTAGCATCTCTACTCAGTAAACATTCATCCATTTGTCTGTCCTCTATGAGAATATTAATCTGTAGTTCCGAAGAGAGGGCTGGGCTACAGATTTAGATTTAAATCTGGGAGTCATTGGCATGTGGTGGGTATTTAAAGCCAAGAGGCCAGATGAGATCATGAAACATTGGTGTCCCAATGTTGTGAGGATGGGTAGGTGAGGTGGAGTCAGCAAAGAACTTGAGGAATGACTAGTTAAGTAAAAAGAAAACAAGAGGAGGGGTGCCTGGGTGGCTCAGTCGGCCAACTTCGGCTCAGATCATGATCTCACGGTTCGTGGGTTTGAGCCCGTGGGTTGGAGCCTTATGTCGGGCTCTGTGCTCACAGCTCAGAGCCTAGGGCCTGCTTCAGATTCTGTGTCTCCCTCTCTCTCTCCCCCTTCCCTGCTCACGCTCTCTCTCTCTCTCTCAAAAATAAATAATAAACATTAAAAAATATTAAAAATAAAAGAAGAAAACAAAGGGAGTATATCTTGGAAATCCTAGTGAAGAAAGGGTTTCAAGGAGGAGGAAGAGAACAACTCTGCCAAATATTGGTGATAAGTCAAATAGCTAAAGACTGAGAGACAGATCATAGGGTCATTGATAATCTTTAAAAGAGTAAATACTATAATCTTAATAATGGTTATGAAAGGATTTTTGTTTTAAGGTCAAAATAGAGAAAATCTTGATTAAGGCAAATACTAAGGAGAGTGTATTAGCAGGATACTTTAGGAAAAGGCATCAGAACCATTTTGAGTCAATGAAAGTTTAAAACATTTAAATAATAATATAAAGCAGAATAGGGGCACCTCAGTGGCTCAGTTGGTTAAGTGTCCGACTATGGCTCAGGTCATGATCTTGCAGTTTGTGGGTTTGAACCCTGCATGGGGTCTCTTCTGTCAGCACAGAGCCCTCTTCAGATCCTCTGTCTCCCTCTCTCTCTGCCCCTCCCCTGCTCACACTTTCTCTCAAAAATAAAATAAACACTAAAAAAAAGTTGAAGCACAAAAAAAAGCAGAATTATGTCAAAATTCCCCTGTATTGTTTCCAATTTTTTACATAAAAGGAACCATTCCATGATTCATATTAAAAAAACATCCTCAAAGGTATACTTTGTGATGTCACTCTAGTTCTGTCTCTGTTAGCCCTTCACCATACCCCTCAATATTTTTTGCATATACTTTCTGTATTTCTTATTGTAGATATTAGCAAATTCCCATCTTCCATAATTCCTTATTTACAGGGTAGCATACTATGAACACTTTTTCACTTTTTCTTTACTAAACAATATAACTTAGAGGTATTTCTGCATCAGTAGAAGGAGAGCTCCCTCATTCTTTCTTTATGGTTGGATAGTGTTTGATCCTAGTTTATTTAAATAGCTTGTTTTTGATGGGAACTTGGATTTTATCCCTAATTTTCAAAAATTAGATAATGCTATGACTTTATACATTTCACATGTGTTCAAGTATGTGTATAGGATAAACTCCCAGAAGTGAGATTGCCTGATCATTTTTTTTGTAAATTTTATATGCACTATCAAATTTCCCTCCCTAGGTATTATAATATTTTGCACTCCCACTGGTCAAGGTATGTAAGTGCCTGTTATCCTAAAGCTTTATCAGCAGAATGTGTTGTCGAATTTTTGGATTTTTGCCAATGTGGTAGATGAAAAGTGGTATCTCTTATGGTTGAGGCTGAGCACATTTATATATGTTTAAGAACCATTTATATTTTTTCCCCTGTGAGTTTTATGATCATATTCTTCACCCATTTTTCTATTGGATTTTTGATGCCTTTTTTCTAGGTTTTTAGGAGCTTTAATATATTAGTGAGTTGAACTCTTGCTTGTGATATGAGTTGTAAATATATATCTTCTGTTATTTATCTTCTAGCTTGGATTACTTTTGTCATGTAGGAGTTTTTTTTTTTAATGCAACTATGCATTTGAATTTATAATTTATTTTATAGCTTGTAAATTTTAAGTCAGTTAAAATGTTTCTCCCATTCCAAGATCATAAAAGGATTTGATATGTGTTCTTCTAGTACATTTTTGATCCATACCCAGTTTGGCTTGGTATGTGGTGTGAACACAATTTGATCTTTTTCCAGATGGCTACCCAGAGGTCCCAACTCCATTTTTTAAGGAGTCCATCTTACTTTCATTGATTTGAGATTCTGCCTTTATCACTATCAAATTCTCATATGTGTTTGGGTCTATACTTAGATTTTCTATTCTCTTCTATTGGTCTATCCACATGACCCTCTGCTTTAATTATTATAGCTTTAGAGTATTTTATTTAAAAAATTTTTTTTTTCAACGTTTATTTATTTTTGGGACAGAGAGAGACAGAGCATGAACGGGGGAGGGGCAGAGAGAGAGGGAGACACAGAATCGGAAACAGGCTCCAGGCTCTGAGCCATCAGCCCAGAGCCCGACGCGGGGCTCGAACTCCCGGACCGCGAGATCTTGACCTGGCTGAAGTCGGACGCTTAACCGACTGCGCCACCCAGGCGCCCCAGCTTTAGAGTATTTTAATATAATAAGTTCTATCCTCATTCTTTTCTCTCCTAGAGTTTTCATAACTATCTACCATAATTTAAATCATTGTAGAATCATGTGGTGCACTTGTATTTATGACATTAAAGAAAATAAGCTTTAAGAATTGTTTTTAGTTTATAGTTACTTAAATCCTTTCAATCCACCATTTATTCCATCAATATTCCTTAAGCACCTGTTATATGCTTGGCACTTACTACATACTTGAGGACGTGAGTGAACAAAACAAACTTCCACTCTTTTGTAGCTTTGTAGCCCCCTATGTCAGTCTTGAGTCTTTCAAGGGAAAGTTCTATTTAATTATTTTTCACATCATCTGAACTGAAGTAAAGTGGAATGTCAACTTGGCCATCTCAATATTTTATGAAGAAAAAATATTCAAAATCTTGTGCAACATCTATAATAAATCATCTTTGATTCAGAATGGTAAAGGATATAAAGAGTATGAAGAAAAGAAGAAAGTGCTAGAGAAAAATGAGATACTCAAGAGATTATCTTGTTCTTCAACTTACCTCAGTTGAAATTAAGTGTCTATTTAGAGCCATACATTTGCAGTACCGTGACCATATGAACATTTTAGCAGTTGACAAGGCTAAGAAATGATCATTTATGCACTATCTTAAGTGTTTACAATTTGACTACTAAACTTAGGAGTAATAATAATTTATTTTTGTTAAATTCAAGATGTATTCTCAAATCTCAAGAGCTATGAGAAGATATTTGACATCAGCCTTGGCTTTGGCTGAATATTGCTTTTAGCACTTGACCACTTAGTATGACATAAAAATGTATATTCTGAAGTTCTTTACCATCAATTATGTTTCCCAACAATGGAAACCAAAAGATGGGAACTGCAGGTATATGCCTGCCGTGTCAGTGGCATATCAAACTCACGACAATCTTTTCATCAGTGGGAAGTATTCTTAGCTCCAGATAAACTGTCCAGTGAGCAAAACTTACACGGAGGCAATTTACCTGGACTTTGCCCTTTTGCCAAATAGGATCTTCCCTTAATCCTGCAGCCACTGTCACATACCTAAGAAATACTGTCAACCAACTTATTCAATTTATTCAAGGACATAAAAAAATAAAAAAACACCTCATTTAAGCAGTGTATTTAAAACTGATATGCAAAATAATTTTCTTTTTTTTTTTTTTGAGAGTGGGGGAGGGGCAGAGAGAAAGGGAGAGAGAGAATCCCAAGCAGGCTCCCCACCCAGCGAGGACCCCAGAGCGGGACTCAATCCCACAGATTGTGAGATCATGAGCTGAGCAGAAATCAAAAGTCAGATGCGTAACTGAATGAGCCACCCAGGCACCCAAAATGATTTTCTATGGGTCTGCTTTTGCCTTGGAATGTCCTTCCACATCTCACCTGCTTTAGTTTTCAAATTTCAACAATTGCCTCCACAATTGCATTCTTTCTGAACTATCCCCCGGGTGTGAAGAATAGCACATCATTAGTTATTCACAGTATCACAGTATAGTGATTGCCTCATAGCAGTAGGAATAGTGCAGTGGTACTCAAATTTGGCATTCCTTAGAATCACCTGGAGGGATTGTTAAACCACAGATTGGTGGGTTCTACCATCAGATTGCTGACTAAGTAGGTCTGGGATAGGGTCCAAGAATTTACATTTCTGACAAGTTCCTATACAATGAAATGCTGATGGTCTGGGACCACACTTTGAGGACCACTGATACATTATTATAATAATGGTTTAACTTTTTGTTTCTCCACTTGTCTATGAGTTTACTGAAAGCAGGTCAAATTTAGCTTCATGTCAATTTCTAGAACCTAAAAAAGTATCTGTCACATAGTAGATGCTTTATGAACAGCTGTTGACTAAATGCATAGAAAGCTTTGTTGAATAGTACTCTTCTGGATATATAAAATTTCACAATTTTGTACTTGTGAGCTATTTTTTTTTCTTGGTAGCCACTAGCTATTTTCTAGGAAACTAACATTTCAAAGGTAGTTGATAGCTTTAATGTAAAATATGAAATAGTTTATCCAGGAAATTTTTTATTATTTACCTTATTAATCACTAGCTAATATCAAAGATAATTTTAAACTAATGTTTTATTTCTAAAAAGTGGAAATAGGTTCTCATTAGTGTATTTAGATGATGTGTACTCTCAAAAAAAAAAAACCTCAGTAGAGATTTCAGATAATAATAATGAATTTTACCATCGCCTTAAAGTGAAGTTACATAGAATACATGTGTAATAATACTCCTGATGCCAACTCTAAAGAACTATCGCATTAGCTTTATGGGGCAGTAATCTAGGAATTCCTCAAGTAGAAATATTAAATGGCAAACATGTAGATACTTGAGTAGAAAAAGAGTACCGGTTTTCAAATCACCACCAACAACCACATCCTCCAAAAGGTAAATCAGGTGAATCAAAATTAAAAAATCCCTAGGATATTTTCTACAAAATTGAGAATGGTGAGGGATGAAGAAGGAGGGAAATACCCAATGGAAAGGTGAAATGAGCACATGTCACAGAATACAACTTTATTTCCTCCAGAAGCAGCACTCTACTCTGGTGTTGGTTTGCAGAATCATCAGGTCCTCCCGCCCCCCCCCCCCCCCCCCCCCCCGCCATTGAAGCGTTTTCTCTCTCTCCATCAACACCCACCCACTCTCGCAAGGCAACCTGCAAAGCGACCACAAGCTTTGCTGGGTGGGCCTTCCTTCACCGGGCAGGGTACTCCAAATGTACCTCTGGCCACGAGCAAGCAAAGAAGCTGCAAATCAGGCTGGACAAACATTTGGTCCATTGACCACTGAGTCAAAATACAGCTTGAGACACACACTGTATATTTTGAAACAAATTATTTTGAAATATTTTATTTTTGAGAGAGTCTGTGTGTGCAAAGAAGGAGAGGAGAAAGCGAATCTTAAGCAGGTTCCATGCCCAGCGTGGAGCTCCATGCAAGCTTGACCTCATGATGGTGAGATCACCACCTGAGCCAAAATCAAGAGTCGGATGCTTAACAGACTGAGCCATCTAGGCGTCCCTGAAATATTTTTGAAAAATACAAAGCAAATATTTGAAATAAATCTTAAAGTGAAGGTTAAACATGTTGACAACAGCATGTACCTTTAGCTTTCTTCCCATTTCTAGGTCTTGCTTCAAAGATTTTCTTATTCTCTGCCGGAGTATTTGTTGACTTGGGAACTGACTGAAAGGACAGATGAAAAAAGTTTAGTCTGTGACCTTACTTTTTGGCTTATGTTCATTAAAATGACAAAACTGAATGAGGTAATTTTCATTCTGCTGTTTTCTCTTCTTATTCTTTTTTTCTCAGTCTCCATTCCACTTTTAGATTACTCTTTCTCTTTCCCTAGATGCATCTTCCATTGTTAGTGCTACCCATAGTTCAAATGTCTTTTCAGATGTAAAATTCTCCTGCATTCATTGTTTGGCATTTAATTTTTAATGGGTTTCTTTTCTCCCCCACACCTACTACTTGTATTTTCCTTTCCTATGGATTTGATCTCCTTGGCAGCTGGCATTGTCTTCATTATTTCATCCTGATCACATAAATATTGTCAAAGCACTCACCTCTGTTTTACCTCAGAAGAGAAACTAGTGGATAAAGAATACGCTACACCTTTTCTTTCTTTCAAAGAGCAGATCTTTCGTGTAAAATGTCTCCCTTGTAAATTTCCTTTTATCTCCCTGTAATAATTAATCTAGTCTTTGTTATTTAAAAAGCAGTGTCATCCTCTTCTATAGTTTTGTTCTATGTTGGAATCTTGTGAATTCTTATCACCCACCCATAGAAAAGGAAAATATTATAAAGAGTGGAGAAAGATCAAAAGTGAGGATTTCACCTATTATATTTCTTTTTTTTCCTTCAGAACAATTGTGTAAAATTTCAAATTTTATGTAAATGCCTTAATTCTATATTGAAATGCCTCCTAGCCTCCATGAAACTTAAGATAATAGGTAATAAATATTAGACTCTATCTCCTAAAATTTCAAAATATGTATTTTAACATTTACCAAAATGGGATTATCTCTAGGAAATATGTCCTCAATGTGTTATCTGCAAATTCTGGTCAGTAAAAAATTTTAACTACTTAGCTTTTATTTCTGGCATGAAGAGATTATCTTGTTGACTCTGCCTTCCTTAGATCCAGTCAAAGGATCTTTACATTAATTTTGTGAGACTTTTCTAGCAGGCAAGAAAGGGTAACATTACTGCTTGAAAGATTTTGGCCTTGTTGATACAGTTTGTGGACTGGAACAAAAAGGGAATTTCTTTATTTAGTGTACTTGGTGTCAACTAACCCTGTGCTTCAGAACCATCTGGAGAGTGTTTTTTTTTTTTTAAACTATAGATGTCGGAGATGAACAGAGATTTGATTTCAATAGGCTTGTGGGGAAGGTGGGGAGGTGGGCAAAAAGTGAGTACTTTTAAAACCTTTGAGTTGATTCTAATGTGCAGTTGGCATTGTGAACCATTGATTTAGCATCAGATTGATGAACTGAGGATGTGCATACAGGTGCAAGAGCATCTTTATGGAATTAGGCAAACCATGGCTTCTCAACATGGGTCCTTTACTTGGTATCCTTTTGAGTCCTAAAAGATGGCTTGAATGCTGACCCCACTATGGTTAAGTTTGCCTCTGCTTTTTCTTTTGCATGGCTATCGCATACCATTCCTTTGAGAATAAATGTAAATGTCTAGATTATTGATGAAACTCAGGGTGAGGGATTGAGGAGTGCAAAAGGCAGAGAGCATCTGTTACAAGGTGGAACAATGAAAGAGAAAGCCCGTGCTTTTGTTCTGAATCTGGCGAAGCGTGCCACTAATCTAGTTGTATCCATCTTGTCAACCTTGCCTACAAACTTATTGTTGTGTGTCTATAGAGATGTGACATTAAGTAGCCCATATACTGTGTTATTTATTTGTTTATAGGTTAATTGTTCAGAATATTGATCTCCTGGGCTCATTTTCCCATTCTTTCTCAAATACCCTTTCAAATCAACAAACATAAACTAGGACAGATTTTTCCACACGGGGGACTCTTAAAACGGTACAGAGTCTTTCTACTTGGTGTCTTTAAAAAAAATCACTCTTGTAAGAAAGCACAACCCAGTATAAGTATCACCACCGCTCCAGAAGTTACTGTAATGTTTTTGGTCCTCACTTTTGGAGCGATGCAAGCCACTAATTGGGAGGCACCAAATTTTTGACCACTTGCCCTTTCGATTAATTTAGCAGTGAATATATAGAGGGAGGCCTCTAAGTTACCATAAAATTCTATAAGTTTTTCCAAGAAATTGCTTGAAGATATATTACCCAGCTATGTGATAGCTTCTGTGGGACCCTAAATCTGTCTTTAAAATTGCAATACAAAATAAAAGCTTAATTCTGAGCAGTGGGGATACAGACTGTCACCTGCCCCCACATTCCACCACCCATTGTTGTAATTGTACAGTAACCTCTGCCTTAATTTTGTAATGCATTTCTTTTTTAATTAGCAGAAAGTAAATTCAAAGCCTCCCACTTGACCAGTGGGTAGGTATGTGCAGAGAAGTTGGTTCAGGCACTAGGGGATTTTAATTCCCTTGGTGGGGTTGTGTATGAATTGAATTGAGAGACTCAGAGGCTAACAGGCCCCGTGGAGAGGCAGCATCTGAAATGGAACCTGATTTTGGCCGAGATCAAAATCTAGAAGCTCAAGAAATCAATACAGATTCTGAGGGAACCTCTGAGAATGAGGTCAGAGAAACTATTACGAGTTAACAATAGGAGTATGAAGAGAAGGAAGATTCCACAACTGATGCTTCAGTAGCAAAGAGGGGTCAAGAGCAGGAGACATGTGCCTTGGTGGCTCAGTTGGTGAAGTCTCCAACTCTTGGTTTCAGCTCAGGTCACCATCTCACAGTTCATGAGTTCAAGCCCCGCATTGGGCTTTGCACTGATGGTGCAGAACCTGCTTGGGGTTCTCTCTCTCCCTCTCCCTCTGCCCTTCCTGTCTCTGTCTCTGTCTGTGTGTCTCTCTCTCTTTCAAAAAAAAAAAAAAAAAAAAAAAGAGCAGGAGACAGAAGTGTAGTCGCAGAAAGGAATTCCAGGAGCAAAGTAGCTAGAATAGGGATGAGATTGCAGAGGCGTCAGAAGTGAAACGAGATAAGGGGAGACGGGCCAGAGCAGTCAGACAATAACAGATTGCTTTAGTTGTCTCAATTCTGCTTTTGATTTTATACTAGTTTTTTAAAGCATATTTTCTGTTTTTCCTTTGGTATTATTTGGTATTATGATTAAGAAATTTATCTTATTCTTGCAGGACCTAATGACACTTGACATTGGACAAGAAAATTCTACAGCTGGATAATCTGTTTTTTGAAGGCATTGGTGCAGCCTCTGTCAGATGAGGGTTTTTTGGGCCATTTTTCTCTTGAATATCACATCTGGCTTTTTTTTTCTCATAGTAAGAATCTAGATATCACTGGGATCATATCTGCCCTCACGTGCTCTTGTTGAGTGAAATGTGTTTTCTTATCCATTAATGGGGCACAGGTAGAATGGTAGAAGGTGGGTATTTGTGGAACTTCAGAGTTCTTAGCCAATGCTGAAACCTAGTGATATTGTAATCAGTTAGCAGTGTGTTCCACTGTAAGTATCAGAGATCCTCCAGATGCTGGCTTAAACACACAGAGACTTATCTGCCTCTGAGGCCAAGAAATCCAGAGGTGGACAGTAGATATGGTCACCAGTGATACTGTTGGGGTGCTGGTTCTTTCTCTTCTCCTATACCCCTTCCATGTGTAGGTTTTATTCTCATGCCTATGGATGGACATATGGTCTCTAACTGGCTCTCACTTCAGTGTTCTAGGTGAGAAGAAGAGGGAACAGTGTCATGTGGCAAGAGTTAAGCATCTTTTCTTCCCTCTGACAGAAATCCTCTGTTTGAACGTCAGTCACCCTAACCATGTCAGGTGGCCACCAGAGCTGTAGGGGTGTATAGAGAAGTGATGTCACCCTTAAAGAAAATGGAAGTTTTCTTGGAGGACAGAGAGTATGTTGGGTGGATAGCTACCGGCGTCGCACAAAAGCTTGATGGGTAAGTGCAGGAGTAGATGCATTTTTAACACCTGAGAATTGGACCAGCATCAGGACCAATGTTTAAATTAAGAGTGAGGCTAGTTAGATAATCTCTGCATCAGCCATAGTCAGTGGATAGGGTCTGAGGCAATTTTTTTTCATAGAGGTGCCAATGTTTTTGTAAGTTCAACAATAAAGATCTTTAAAAAATGTTTATTTATTTATTTTTGAGAGACAGAGAGAGAGAGAGAGAGAGAGAGAGAGAGAGAGAATGAGAAGGGGTAGGGGCAGAGAGAGAGGGAGAGAGAGAATCCCAAGCAGGCGCCATGCTGTCAGCACAGAGCCTGATACAGGGTTTGATCCTACGAACTGTGAGATCATGACCTGAGCCAAAATCAAGAGTCAGACACTTAACCAACTGAGCCACCCGGACACCCCTCAAAGATAAGTATCTTAAAGTAAGGAGAGTTTTGTTTGTATTAGATTTATGAGTAGGAGCAAAATATAGCTCTTCTTTTTGTCTACTTATAATCCTTAGCTCCTATCCATTCCACTCATTTTATGTCAGAACGAGAATGCTGGCTCTTTGGTAATATGGAATTTTGACCTGTAGCTCCACGTGTTCACCTTCAAAAGGCATTGTGTTTATTTCAAAAATAGTACCAAACCTCACACTTATGTAGAATGAATCTAAAATTACACAATTGGATTTCTGTATATCATTATTATTTTGCGATAATAAGATACCTTCTTAGTTCACTATTTCCTCTACTTTCTTACACAAAGGGTAGCATACTATATGTACTTTTGAAACTTCAATTGTTTTTATTTACTACTTCTTGGGAAAAAGTCGTCAGTTAATAGACTTCTTCCTCATCCATTTTCATGGCTCCCGAGTACTTCATCGTGGGGATGGACAGGAGCATGTCCAAACAGTATTCTACACATGGGCATTTACCTTATTTCCCATACTTTAAATTTTTGGGAAGTAGATTGTACATATGTGTTTGATATTGCTGGAGGTCTTTCTTCAGTGACAACTTCTAGAAGAGAGATTGCTGTATCAAAAAGTAAACATGGGTAGTGTGGGTAGACATTGCCAAGTCCTCACCCTCCCCTGCACTAAGACTGATAACAGTTTGTGTCAGTCAGTCTGGATGACTATAACAGATGATCATACACTGGGTAGCTTAAACAACATTTATTTCTCACAGTTCTGGTGGTGGTAATTCCACGATTAAACACTAGCAGACCTGGCATCTAGTGAGGGCCCTCTTCTGGATTTTACACTGTCGACGGCCTGTCGTATTCTCACAGAAGGAGGAAGAACAAGAACATTCTGGGGTTCGTCTTATGAGAACACTAATTTCATTTTTGAGGACTCCACCCTCATGACCTAATCATCTTCCAAATACCATCCCACCAAGGGGATAGGATTTCCACATATGAATCTGGTGGACACAAATATTCAGTCTACTGCTGTTTGCATCCCAATTAGTGAGGTATGTGAGTGTCTGCATTCCTCCACTGCCTCACCAACAGAATGCATTGTTACACTTTTTAGTTTTTGCCCATCTGACAGGTAAGAAATGGCATCTCAGTGTGGTTTCCACAGGTGTTTCTTTTGTCATGAGTGATGAAGAACATCTTTTCATATGGTAAACAGCCATTTGTACATCTTTTTGTGAATTGTCTGTTCGTGTTGTTTGCCATTTTTTTCTGTTGTTTTACTGAAACCCTGGTATCCTAGCCTTCCTGTAAATAGACCAGCGACCTGAGAAAGAGAACAGAAGTATACGTGCAAACAGAAGCTTCCAAATGCTTATTGTGGGTTTGGTCCCAGGCGAGTTGCTTAATAAAGAACTAGGTAATACAGATCAACACTATTATCTTCAAGTTTCTGATTCACAAGGACTGGCATGGGTCCCAGAATTCTATATTTTAAACGCCTGCCCTTGGTTGTTTTGCTGCCCAGCCATGTGTGGGAACTATTGAGAAGACTCTCCCTGGAACAGCAAGACCAGCTTCAGGACACTTCACTGTGAAGAGAATGGGCTGGATGGGTGGCTGGTGAAGGTTGCCTCAGACCAGAGGAATACAAGGACATTTTCACTTACCTACACATTTTACCAGGTCAACTTTGTCCTCCTTGAGGGGAAGGGAGGTATTGGTTATGCCATTTCTGGTCCTCAAAATGCAATTGGATCATCTGGGCATCTTGCCTCTGAGAGCAACTCAAAACCCAGCATTGTATGAGATCCTTAGTGTTTTTGCTGATTGCTCACCTGATTTGCTGTTTTCATTTTGCTGGCTGTTGTGTTCACAGATTCATACTCTCATTTTTCAGGACTATCTTATCGTCTCCTTTTTCGGTTGACCTTTTTTTTCTAGACTACTGACTTTGGTTCACCCTGTTCCTTTTGCTTTATTATGGTCTCCTGGTTTCGACTGCTTCTTTGGCTCTGGGACAAGAAATTCTCAGCCCTTGGGACAGAGAACACAAGTACTCCATGATTTCTATGTGGGTAGAGCTTAGGGGCAATAGCAATCTGGTTTGAATGTGAGCTTGGGATACCTCTCCTCAAGATGTGTTTTCATAGTAAGGGTCTGGTTTTGCTTAGATTTGCTTAGATTTGCTGATTTTGCTTAGATTTGGATGGAGGTCATGGGGATTAATAAGTAAAGTGCCTCCAATTTGCTTCCTGGAGTAGCCGCTGACATGTATGTGCTAGCCTCTGTGCATAAATGCATAGTATCCTTAGGTTACAATACAATATATGATAACCTGATAACAAACTAAGTTTCTGATCCCCATATTTTCCTACCTACAATTGTTCCTGAATAAAAAATAGGCAGGTTTAAAAAATGTAGAGAAATGTTTAATTTTTTTTGAAATGGGGAGAGCTATATATAATGATATCTTTCTTTTTAGTCAGAAAACGAGATCTTATTCTTATTTTTATAAGTGACTATTTAATCCAAACAAGATTGAGAGGGCATACTGGTCAAAAGAGGAGAAGCAAGAGTAGTTGGAGGTGATAGTAGGGAATTGGCAAAAGAGGAGAGGTGGTTGACTCAGGGAAAGAAGGTCTTCATATTGTGTCCATCTGGCTTTTCTTGTCACTGACTTTCTGAAACTCTGGCCTAATTCTCATATTTTTAGAACTTTACCTTTAGGTTCAGAATCACTGCATAAGGGGTGACATTAATATAAGACCAGAAATAACTCAAAAAAGAAGAGCAAACGCCCATGTTTGACCAAAGTCTGAGATATGGCCAATGTCATAGAAAGTGGAAAACTTAAACTTGCAAGGAAACATCTTAGAAGTGCTCTCTGGTATATGGTCTGAATATTCTTGGGAATTCTGCAATATCCCCAGGGAAAACAAGGATCTTAGATAATTTTCTTTAAAAAGATTTACTTTAGTAATTCAAAGTAGTGTATCTCTCTTTCTTATAAGTGTAAAAAATGCAGGATCTTTTTTCTTATCTTTTATCGACTTCTTAGGGTTGGTCAGCCCTTTGGGTATATTTCATTTACCTATTAATCAAAATCATGTCAGGGTCCTACACTGAGGTTATTGGTTTCTATTCCCTTTCTAGAACTTACTTTTTAGCTCTCTGATGTGGCCCTCCCCCAACAATCTCTTCTTTTTTTGAAGACCATTCCTCATCTGTAGAGAAATTCTAGACTATTGTTACTGGTCATTCTCACTGTCTGTTGTTATGGAGTCTCATTGTTGCAAACAGACTGCAAGTAGATTGTCTTAAATAATCCCAAAACATATTCACTCTGTGTGTCAGTTGGTAAATACCATTATGGAATAGACGTGGCATTGTTAATTAAATATAATTGGTAGTTTGGTCATTTTCTCCTCAAAAGTTGGAAGAAATAAAAATACATTCTTATTATTTTGATTGGTCTGTTATAATTAGGTTAATCACAAGGAAGCAAGATACTTACATTGGTAGAAGCCACTAATTCTTGCCTTCCTGTTATTCAGTTATTTCATGAGGTAAAGTCAACAGTGCTATATGAAACAGGTGTTGCACCCAAAAGCCAAAGACCATTTGGATTTGTCTCACAGGGCTCCCGTCACTCATCATGAGCACTTTTAAAAGGAAAAAGAATTGCGCTCCAGGAGGATCTCTGAATTTTGAGTCAGATTCAGCAATGTTCAGCGAAAGGTTTAACTGAGTACATCCTCAATAAGTGATAGCTTGTGTAAGAAAGAGGATGTTGTTTTTTTCCTCCCTCATTCAAGAAAGATCATTTTTCATCTCCACTGACTGAAGAAGGAGGGTATGTGGTTAGGTTAGATGACAGAAAGAGTTTCCTTCTGGCTAGGATTTCTTCTGTGGTTATGAGCTGTCTTTTCCAAGAGGAAAGTGGTTTTCAGAGTGTGGACACAACTGCACTATTTCTTCAGGTGACCTAAATGCTGTTCTATCTAGAATATAAAAATGTCTGCATTTTGGGATCTCTTATGTGTAAATAATTTACTTGTAACTTTTCAATTTTAAAGCCCTAGGAAGATCTTGGGGAATAGCAAGTGAGAACAGATGGGGGTAGGGCCTGTGAGATCTTTGATGAGAATGACATCATGGTCCAAAACAATGAAAGAAATCTTTCCTTAAAGGACTTCAATTTCTGCCTCAAAGTGATGTTATAAGATGGATTTTTATCTATCTATCTATCTATTTATTTATTTAAAAATGTTTATGTATTTTTGAGAGAGATGGAGAGTGCACATGTGAGCGGGGTGGGGGGCAGAGAGAGGGGGAGACAGAGGATCTGAAGCAGGCTCTGTGCTGACAGTAGACAGATGGGTGCAGGGCTCCAACTTATGAACTGTGAGATCATGACCTAGGCCAAAGTCTGATGCCCAACCGACTGAGCCACCCAGGTGCCCCTGTAAGATGGATTTTATTTTATTTTATGTTTTCTTGGGAAAAATTTTATTATTTATCAAATATTT
This sequence comes from Leopardus geoffroyi, assembly GCF_018350155.1. Classification (NCBI taxonomy): domain Eukaryota; kingdom Metazoa; phylum Chordata; class Mammalia; order Carnivora; family Felidae; genus Leopardus; species Leopardus geoffroyi. Next base: position 111,039,905 of record NC_059336.1, read on the forward strand.
ACTTACATTATTTTGATGTCAGGATCTTTTGTAGGAATAAGAGACAAAAAGTATAACAAAAATATTTTGTGTTCTCAATGGTTTTTTATAACATTACACATTCAATTTTATACTTCAGATTATTACAAAGACTTTTTTAATTTTTTTATTTTTAAAAATTTTATTTATTTATTTGTTTACCTCCAAGTTAGTTAGCATATAGTGGAATAATGATTTCAGGAGTAGATTCCAGGGATTCATCCCCTATGAATAACACCCAGGGCTCATCCCAACAAGTGTCTTCTTTAATGCCCCTTACTCATTTAGCCCATCCCCCCAACCCCAACCCCTCCAGCAACCCTCAGTATGTTCTCTATATTTAAGAGTCTCTTATGTTTTGTTCCCTTCCTTGTTTTTATATTATTTTTGCTTCCCTTCCCTTATGTTCATCTGTTTTGTATCTTAAATTCCTCATATGAGTGAAGTCATATGATACTTGTCTTTCTCTGACTGACTAATTTCACTTAGCATAATACCCTCTAGTTCTATCCACATAGTTGCAAATGGAAAGATTTCATTCTTTTTGATTGATGATCAATGCTCCATTGTATATATATACCACATCTTCTTTATCCATTCATCCGTTTATGGATATTTGGGCTCTTTCCATATTTTGGCTATTATTGATAGTGCTGCTATAAACATTGGGGTGCATGTGCCCCTTTGAAACAGCACACCTGTATCCCTTGGATAAATACCTAGTAGTGCAATTGCTGGGTTGTAGGGTAGTTCTATTTTTAATTTTTTGAGGAACCTCCATACTGTTTTCCAGAATGGCTGCACCAGTTTGCATTCCCACCAGCAGTGCAAAAGAGATCCTCTTTCTCCACATCCTCGCCAACATCTGTCGTTACCTGAGTTGTTAATTTTAGCCATTCTGTATGAGGTGGTAAGCTGGCTTTTGAAAAGGTAATTCATTTGCAAGAAAATTCAGTAAACAATGAAACTATGCATAATCTACATAAGGGTTAGTCAAATTTCTTTGTCATAGATATCACCCGATTCTCCATGGAGAATGGTGGTACCCAAGACTATAGTTCACTGGGAACTCAGTTTCTTCCATCACTTATGTGTCCCACCTTGCTGGAAAACATGGAGTAGATGAAGACCTAAGAGTAGTCCATCTCTGCTTTGGTAAATACCATGTTGTTTGGAACAAAAACATGAACCGTACAATTCTCTCACTTGTTTATTTAAACTAAGAAGCATGAAGGGAAGTTGCTAGTTAGTGGTGGAATCTGAGGTTAAAGAGGCAACATACTGAGAATTGTAGCAACCTTATGAACTAGTATAAAGCATGGAAGCTTAAGATTGTCTTCAGTGAAGAGCTGTGAAGGGAACAAGCATCAGAGAGGAATTGAGATGCCCCAAGGGAGAGATTTTAGGCCTTCTCTGCTTCTAGCTTCTTGAAGCCTCTTGGAAGTATATCACAGTCCTGGGACTTCAGATTTTCAGATACTTATTATATTCTTAAAATACATTTACTTTTACTTGCAATTTTATTTGTTTTCTTTGCAGCCAAACTAGCCATACTAGAATAATCAGTTTTATCTAAACACAAATAATTTTTGCAAGGATGTGTTCAAGTGGCAATATTTTTCACATTCTTTATTCCTTTGTTTCACTTTACTTATACAGCAAATACATTTTTCCTGAGAAACAGTATTTGTTATTAATGTGAATAATTTTAATTAATATGTTAGCGATATAATTTAGCCCAGAAAACTGAAAATAAAATACATTTTGGTATTTGGATCCAAACCTTTTTACTGAAATCGATTTTTATTTAAAAATTTTTTTAATGTTTATTTATTTTTGAGACAGAGAGAGACAGAGCATGAACAGGGGAGGGGCAGAGAGAGAGGGAGACACAGAATCTGAAACAGGCTCCAGGCTCTGAGCGGTCAGCACAGAGCCCGACGCGGGGCTCGAACTCACGGACCGTGAGATCATGACCTGAGCCGAAGTCGGACGCTTAACCGACCAAGCCACCCAGGTGCCCCTCAATTTTTATTTTTAGTGAATCCAATAAATGCTATGTGCTTTATTCTGAGTTATATGCTGTATTCAATGGTTAACACAGGGATGATGACAAACAATTTAATGGAAGGGGAAAATGCCAGTTATCTAAATACTTGGAGGTAACAGCATTTGATGCAATTTTTGAGTTTCTGTGTGTATAGATATCACCTCATTGACCTATACAAGAAATTGTTTTATTTTATTGAGTAATATCCCCAAATGAAGACTGAAACATGTTTACTTTAAATCTTTACTTTTACTCTTGATCAAATCTCCTCTTCTCCCTAGCTGTGGCCATGACAGCTGGAAGTTGAGGAGGTACAGGCTGAGTCCTCCCTCTCCCCAGTTCTTTCTCTCTGGTGTTGTGGACAAGATGGAAGCATATGGGGAAGCAGACATCGTTTTATGTGACAGCCCATGTGTCAGTGGTTGATCTGTGTCTTTTCTTAAGCTCAGTCTGGTTCTACCTGCCGCTTGTGGTATCTGTTGACATGAGAGTTCCAACTGAGATGGTGTGCTTGGTTTTCTTCAGTGGTATTTACCTTTACCCCAGCTCTCATTGCCACAGAGGCATCCCCTAGGAGAATCAGACATGTCTCCCTTTATTTCACCAGAAGTACCTACTTCAACTCCTTTCTTGGATTGGACATCTCATCAATTGGTCCAACAACTGCCTGGGCATTCTCAGCCCATCTATGTCCATTTTTCTGTGGAGATGGGATGTTTTTCTTCATGCTCTGAAGGGCTGTGGAGAGCTGCAACAGGTGTCTAGGAACACTAAACCCTTTAAACTCCCTTGCCACTGCTCCAATGGTTTCCTTCCTTCATGAATCTCTAAGCTAGAAAGAGGCATCGATTTTTGTGTTCAAGAATGACTTCTAAACTTTAAAGGAAACCTGGGAAGCACCCACTTACTCCATCCCATGGTGGAGTAAACAGTCTCAAAAATGCTAATGTGATATACCTGGAGTTCTGGTTCTGGAGTTCCAGAATCCCTTAGCATGCTTGTCTCCAGGGTATCGCCTGCAAGGGCCTGCGCCTCAGCCTGTGGCTGAGCAAGTTCCCAGGCAGACAACTAGATGTTATTAACTTTTTCCTTCTGGAATCTCCAGTCTTCACAAATGATTATGTTGGCTTTTTGGAGGGAAACATTTCTGATTCCACCCTCTTTTCTTCACAAGCACTATAGTACCCATCTCTTATGGCTCCTTGGTCTTCTTTTTGGATGTGGGGATTAGTGGGGGATCAGCCACTTGGTGGAAAGTCTGCACTGTGTCTCTCAACAAGTCCTGCAGGGAGGTGCTGGCTCCAGCTTCAGCTGAGGACAGCTCCTTGTCAATAGAAGATAACTTTTGCCTTTTGTCCAGAACAACACCGAAAATCCCACTTTACCTATAAATCAGAGACTCTGTTTGTCCCCAACTCTCAATATTTTATTCTGTGCTTTTTAAATAATTGGAACCCAATAAACGTTTGTTAAAAATAAAGACAGGAACAGTTTGGACAAGTTCAAATTTAATTTCAAGAAAAAAATTTAAGAAGCTTCCAAGAGAGATGGAAAATGTCTGATAGAATGAAAGGCTATATAGAGGTTAGAAGGGATTTATGAGAAGAAATCAGGTCCAAGTAATCTGACATAATTCCCTGCTGACATTCTCTGATGAAAATTAATGATTGGAAGATGATGTATTAAGATATTGTATGCAGTTTAACTCAGGCGAAGTTGTGCATTTTATAAAATAGTAGAGAAAAGGGACTTGGGAATCAGTATTAAACCAAACAGCCAGAAAATAGAAATAAATATTGAGTTTTAGGCTATGCCTATATAGGATGAAGATATCAACCATTTCAATTTAAGTGTGTGTGTGTGTGTGTGTGTGTGTGTGTGTGTGTGTGTTTTACTCTTAACTCTTAACTTTTTTTTGACTGACTTGACCAAACTGACTTGCTGTTTTGAAGCCATGGAAACACTATTGCAAGAGACAAAATAAATACAGATGGGCTTGGGTGTTTATGCAATCTTTTATGTTTTATATGGCTATTTATGGGTTTGACTTGTGTAATACAATTACTAGTTCACGTTTCCTTTAAAGTTTCCCCAATATATTTTTTTTTTCAAATGGAGAATTACATTTGGAGTAGGGCAGATTTTCACAAAATTTGGAAAGAAGGAGTTATCAGTTTCTGCTTTCTATAGATGCCAAGCCCTCCAAAATTCAGGAAGACCCTCATTCCATTTCATAAGTGTTCCCTATTGAAATTGAAGTACATTGGCTCTTCATGGTATCTCCTACTGTACACAGTAAGCTACTTGAAAAGTACTCCTTTTTATCTTTATATTACCAGCAACTATCACAGAGATGTGAGCATAGTAGGCACATGGTAATGGCTTAAGCAATGAATGAATAATTATTAGGAGTCCCAATACCAGCCTTACAACCTAGCCCTGGGATTTCATATGCCTGGAGTGAGATCCCAGTTACTCAAGAGCTCCTGAAATTGCTGGAGTCTCCTTAACCTCTGATGCAATAACTCAGTTCATGATTGATGGACAGGTATAATAATAGGGATTAGGATTTTCTGTCGAAATGCATCTTGGCTGCTAGGACACTACTAATTTCCAAGGTCTTGCTAGCTGACTAGTCAGCGTAAACCTCCTCCACTAGCCCTCAACTGCAGACCCATTTCAAACTGAAATGAACCACTGCAAAACCTTCTGTGTGACCATGACCATTGTCTGAGGGAGGCTCCTGCTTCTGTATTTGTGACTGGAGTCTCAATCAGCTCAGAATCTTTGAACATCGGTATCAGTCAAAAATTAGATCCATCTTTCCTGTTGCTTTGGATAATGGAATTTTTACTGCCGGGATCAATTTCAGCTCATAGGAGGCTAGTCCTTAGTTTGAGTTAGTCCTGTGCCTCCAGAACAATTTGTCCCTAGGTTCCTCCCTTGGCCCGTAAGCAGACAGGCAGATGAGATAACGTTCAAGCTGCTCCAAGCTAAGGTCATCCTGGATAGAGTAGCCTTTTGCAGCCCCTGCTCTCATTTCAGCCACCCCTTCTGTCCACCAAGAACTTACCACCCACACTGCTCCAGTTGGCTGAAAGGCTTCCAATACACACTAGCATTATAGCCCTATTGGCTAGAGCTTTCTCCTTGGACTGGTCACCTCCCCTTATTATATCGCCTCAGGACATGGTCTCTACTTCTTAGATTGATCAGGAAAATTGGACAGTAAATGTTTAATACATTCTGTAAATTTTATAGGTCTCATATATTACATAGAATCATCCCTGGAATTGACATATGCATTCCAACAAATTATTGAAATATGTGGGGATTCTTGTGAATAAGATACACAGGAATAAGAACAAATGAAAAAAAATTGGGCTTTGTAAACACTGTTATATCTATTGACTCATCTGAGTAACATGGCTGATGACTTGTGATGAGACATAAAATTTATTGTGGGAAATATTTCAAGGAATGAAAACTAGCCTTTTTATTTGAGAAGGAGAAGATAATATTTAAGGGATTTAGGTAACTTTTAAAAAGTTGTATTCAGTCCCCACTGAAGACTTCTGGTCACCTCTTGATAATTTGAGCTCTCGTAAGTTAAGAGAGACAATACAAGTCTAAAGAAACTAACATTTATTGCACCCAAACTCTCTTATCCCTGTTCATTCATCTATGTTGTGCCCACCTCAGGGATTTGGTGGCCACCAAAAAAACCCACCCCGTGATCATTCTTTTCTGATTATGTTTCCAATGCCAATTATCCCAAACTTGCCCTATTTCTCTCCCTTTCTCAAACACAGTTCACTTCCCTTTCCCTTAAAAAATATCATTAAATGTTATGTTACTGAAATGATTACAACCATCTGGTAAACAATTCAATATTTTTCACATTTTTTCCAGATTTTTCTGTTTCCCTAAGATTTTGTAGGAAGAAACATCTCCTCTTGAGAAGACTAATCCTATACTCTTGCACAGAATTTCATGTCTCAGCCTCCAATAAGACCCTGCTACAGTCAGGTGCCATGTCATTGCATGTATTATCAGATCTTGTATAAAAAGAATCTAGGGATGCCTGGGTGGCTCAGTCAGTTAAGCGTCGGATTTCAGCTCAGGTCATAATCTCACAGTCCGTGGGTTCGAGCCCCATGTTAGGCTCTGTGAAGACAGCTCAGGGCCTGGAGTCTGCTTCAGATTCTGTGTCTCCCTCTCTCTCTGCCCCTCCCCTGCTTGCTCCTGCTCTTTCTCTCTCAAAAATAAATCTTAAAAAAAAACTTAAAAAGAATCTACTCTCTCTGTTTATCACTTAATATTTTAGTCTTATGTTTCCTCCCTTTCATTGCAAAACTCAGTAGAAGAGCTTTTGAGTGCTGCCTGCTATGTTTTACAACTTCAACCTAGTCCTTAATGAGTTTCCATTAGCCTTGGACATTCATCATTCTGAAAAACATTTTTTTTAGGATTAACAATAATCAATAATTAGCCCTGTACATTATCCTTAGACTTCATCTTCCTCAACCTCCCTGCAATATATGGTATAATTAATCCCTTCTCTCTTCTTGAATAGCTCCCTTTGCTTTCATAACATCACATTCTCCAAATTCTCTTTCTGCATTTAACAAGATATCAGCTTTATTGAGATATAATTCACATAATGTATAAATGATTTTTAGCCAATGGAATGTGAGTGGAATGCATGCCGTTCCAAGATTCCTCCATAGACACTTGCAATGCTATTTTTCATGCTATTTTTCATGCTATTTCCATCTTCGGCTTGATTTTTGAACCTATAATAGCCTCTCTGTTGAAGATGGCAGAGGCACCAAACAGAAGAAAAAAGGAAGGAGCCCGAGTTTCCAAACCACTGCTTAGAGAGAGGGTTTCTGCTACTCAGGGGCACTTCTGGAGACAGAATGGGGGCAAAGGGTACATGCATTTATGTTTAAGCCATTGTCCACCTTCAGGTTTGCTGTAATCAATGCTCCATCAGCATATGAAAGTCAGCTGAGCCAACATTCCGTATTTTTATTTGCCAATTTTATTATTGAAAAAAAATCTTGGTTTAATTTTCATTATTGGAAGTAAATATTTTTAGAAATTAATTTATCACTTGTATTTATGTTTTTGCAAGTTGCCCAGTTATTTCTTTGTTAATGTTTCTCTGAAATTATTTGCTTTTTCCTTATGGATTCTTTGCATTTTAAGGACATAACATTTTGTCTGTCAGATGGATTGCCAATACTTTTTCACAATTTTGAACTTTGTCATATTTTTTATTTTTTCTTTTTCTATGCTTAGACACTAATAATTTAAAATTTATGTTTATTTCTTTATTTGGAGAGAGAGAAAGAGAGCAAGAGAGAGCATGGGGGAGGGAAAAGGAAACAGAGAATCCCAAGCAGGCTCCACACTGTCAGTGCAGAGCCCTCGGCAGGGCTCAATCTCATGAAGCGTGAGATCATGACCTGAGCCAAAATGAAGAGTTGGAGGCTCAACCAAATGAGCATCCCCAACATTAATAATTTTATGTAGAAAATTCCTTTATGATATTTGTTTAGGGTTTTCCTTTATTGTTTTTACCTTTGGTGTCATTTCCAAAAAGTCCTTTCTCATTCTGGAATTATATTCTACAAGTTTCATAAAATTTTTAAAACATCTAAATCTTTAAGCAATCTGGAGTTAAATATAGCAGAAAATTCTTTTTGTCTTTAGTATTTGGTCCAAAATCTTATTCATAGGAGGTACTTAATGAATATCTGTTAAATTTGATAGTCTCCTTTTAAAAATTTCGGGTTGGGTTAGATCTGTGGTTCTTACACTGTAATCCTTAGATCAGTTTCATCAACATCACCTGGGAGCTTGTTAGAAATGCAAACCCTTGAGCTCCATCCCAGACTTATTGCAGGGCCCAGCAATTTGCGTTTTAACAGGCCATCCAGGCGATTCTAATGCAGGTTAAAGTTGATAGTCCCTGGAACAGAAAATCTGTAGGGCCATATTTCTGGTCAAAATATCTGAGAGATGTTTTTTCATGTTAACAAAACCTACTGCTGTGGAAACATGATTCTCTCAGTGTTAGCAGAGTAGGAAATAGAGAAGAATATGTTCAATGCTAGTCCTTCTGGGACAAAGTCATGATTGGAAGGAGGGTCATAGTCCCTGGGATTCTTAACATTCATTCTTTGTGCCCATACACACAGGGTGCCTCCGGTTGCCTCACAGGCCCTCATTTCTTAGGAAGCTTTCTCTAGAATATCTCAGCAAATCTTTTCTTCCCATGTAGTGCATTGCCACAGATGCTTTAAGCCCTTCAGTGTCAAAACTCCCTGCCCTCCATGCCCTGCTCCAATCTGCAGCCTTGGGGGAGAGTGCTGATGCCCCAGGGCTCTTGGTGCAGATGTGTGAAGGGCTCAGCCACAGTAAGACCTTACAAGTCTGCATGGCTAGCCAGATGTTGGGTCTGTCCCCGGGAGGTCACTTGGTGCTCCTTGATACCCTGGCGCCCCTGGAGCTGGCACTGATTGCAAACCTCTGCTTCTGATGATGGTCCAGGCATATTCTAGAGCTCAGGGTCTAAGCAAACATTCTTCAGGTATTGTTCTCCAATGCTGTCTACGCCTACCCACCACCTTGAAAAGAGCATTCTTTCCTTCTGCCCAGTGTAGTCTTGGAAGGCTCGTCAGGAAGAGTTTCTAGACAGTAGACTGGGAGTCATGTTTTAACAGCATATTTATTTTTCTCCAACAGAATGTTAAGCTGGATCAATCTTTAGAAAGAACTCCTAGTCTCTACCTTCTGCAGAGTGGTGGGGGAGATGTTTCAGTTCTGATCTGGGGAGTGGAATGTGGGAGTGAGTGTTGGTCATATTCTTTCTAGGATGGGCTAAAGAGCTTCTTATCGTGCAGCCAAACAAACAAACAAGTCACCAAAAACAAGAGTTCAAGCTCTTTCAACATATGTCACACTGACCCCAGACACTTATTTCTCTGATATCAAAACTGATCTTAACCACATCAAGGACTTGATGATGAGATTGAGTGTATTTGTGTGGAGGGGAATGGTGAGGTTTAGGTAATAGGTGTAAGGATTCAAGCAAGAGGAATAAGAGAATGCCACTTAGGCCATAAACAAGGCCTCGTTGTCACTTTTCAGTGTGTGTGTGTGTGTGTGTGTGTGTGCACGCGCACGTACACCTGCCATCGAGCGTGCACGTATTCATGCTTGGAAAAGTTCCAGGACGAGCTTTTGCTTTATTGGAAAACCAGAAATGTCAGTCCTACTTCTGGAGGATAAGATCCGGCCGCGGGGCTGCTGGCCTGGGAGAATATTCTGGTCTGGAAGACAGCAGGGCAGTGCTTAGGGGTCCGCTTTCACACCCAGACTCACGTTCAGAAAGTGATGTTCTACCTGACACCCCGCTCACTGCAGCAATTTCCAGCAGTGTTAATACTAAGGAGCTCGGGTTTGGGGCTGGGGTGGAGAGGGAGGCAGATAATTGGCAGGCTGCCTCTGCTGATCTTTTCACGGGCTCCTCTCTGGCTCCGGCTCTGCTCTGCGGCTGGGCTGGGCTTGCGCCGCGTCTCCTCCGACCCACCGAGCTGATCAGGGCTGTCTGCAGCGCGTGTCAAAGCCGCCAGGCACAGGCAGCCGCGCTCCCTGACTTGACATCCCATCTCTCATCCTTCCTCAGATCTCGTCAACCTACACCGTCTGCTCCGCCAACAGCTAATAGCGAAATGACTGCGAGGAAGGCAATGACAGCGATAGCTGTCGGCATTTATTTTACCTTTGGTTTTTGCTGCACAGAAAATTCCAGCGCTGATGAGGTCAGAGCTGCAGGGGGGGAGAGAGACATGGAGGAGGGCGCGCTGGGTTTGAGGAAGGTGGCGCTCTCAGAAACCTGCCCTTTCTCCTCCAGTACCATGACATTCGGGCTGAGTGGTCTCCAGCAATGATTTAATGCCTCTTTTGTTTGGACGTTTGTCCGCTAAGATAGCAGGTTTGACAGTATGCATGCAGGGTTGTATACTGACACCGAGGATCCAGGACTAAATATTTGTTTCCCGCCTAACATTTGTCAGACCTTTTATAAATTCAGGCGCAAAACACGGAGTTCGTCTTCTACTGTCTTTTGCATTCTTGCTTCTTCATTGTTCTTACCAAAACGACACGCCATAGCACCTGCTTACCCAGCTCAGTGCTGTACAAAGTAGGAACAGATGCCACCCTACCCTCCAGGGCGATCCAAGACGTACCCAGATAGAGACAGATGTCATTTTTGCATCCCTTTATCTGTTACCTAGCACACAGTTTGTCATAGTGCATGGGGCGCACAGACTTTATAGTCAGACCTACATCACAGTCACGTCTTGGTCATTTACTAGCTGTGTGACCTTGGGCAATACTTTCAACTCCTGAGTCCCAATTTCCTCATCTGTAAAGTGGGCACAACAATGAAGCCTCTGTTTTAGGGTTGTTGCAAAATTAAACTTAGTGTTTCTATACCAAGCTGGCCTACAAGTGAGTGTTTGATGCCGGTAGTGGTTTTGACATTTTGGAAAATGTTATCTTATGATACGTGTGTGGAGGCCATGTTTCTTGTGATGTGTATGCATTACTTTCTATTAATAGTCCTTTCTTCCACTGCATCATTGCTATTTCTTCTGCCATTGAATCAAGTTACAGAGCTAGCATGGAATGCTTCCCCACATAGATATGAAGTTATCTGGATATATATATATATATATATATGTCCATCTATATGATAGATTCATAACATACATTGGCCGCAAAGGTTAGCTTGAATATAACATTTCAATTAATCAATTTCTGCTCCTGGGTGATTTATAAGATATTGGTCTTTTGATTGATTACCTTCAACTAGGGTGAGTAATGCTTACACTTATTGTATTGATGTAGCTAATGGAGAGGGTTCCATATGGGTATCTTTTTCTATTAACAAATATCGTGCTTTTAAATATCATGTTCTTTGGTGCATTTATGTAGGTAATAATATAAGTCGGTAATTTGTTCATGTATGCTAGGATCATCCATTATAATGAAATTGAGGAACACTGTTACAGATTAAATGATAATTATGTTTGAGTCTTTTCTTAACTAGTTAGTATTGGCTACGCTTATACTGGACCCAGCTGGAGTAGAATGATTGCTACATAAGATTAATTCTTTTTATATCAATATTTCATTAATCTCATAACTCCATGGGCCAATTTTCCATTACAGTCTCAGATAGGTGCTCCTATGATTTTTTTTTCCTGAGGAGGAAAATGAGCCTTTTGATGTCCTCATGGGCCTGCCGTTAGCTAGTTATCTAACAGTTTCTTATACTTGTAGCAATGTGTACTCTTTAAAGTCCTTTCACTTGAACACTATGATACTGACCCCATTTCCAGTTTCTACCTCCTTGCCTCCATATATGAAGAAAAATGCCAAGTACCCAATGATGTGAGGGAAAAGTGGGAATAATTCCTTGGAATGTGAAACATTTTTCTTAGAGAATTTGAAGGTCCACTGTACTGTGAAGGCATAGGGCCATTTTTGGAAGAAGAGAGGGAAGATGGAATTCACGGTTGGGCATTCCTTCACATTCTGGAGGCTGGAGCCTGTGTGTGTGTGTGTGTGTGTGTGTGCGTGTGTGTGTGTATTTAGGAGGACTTCTTGCTTATATCGTTATAAACCTCCTTTGTTGTTTGCTGATTGAAGTATGAGCTACTGAAAGAAGATTATGAGTAACTTGAAGTCAAAGAATCTTTTTTAGAAATTTATTTGCCTCAAAATGATTAGCATGGTGTAGGGAAGTTTTAAGCACTCAGGGGGCTCTTGCTAAGTGAAATTGAGAGATACTTTTGCTTCTTACTGCCTACCTAACATCAGATTGCATAAAATTGGCTCATGGGGACCTGTTCGTTATGTCTGCTCCAGGGATAGTAAGGAAAATGCTTACTGGAAGGAGGGTCAATGAGATACAGACAAATTCAGGTTGTGATAAATGGCCCATGCCCTTTTTTGATACCTAATGACTCTAAATTACATTTAGTAATAGATGCCCATTGACTTTTTCATAAAGCGACAATGTGAAATCTGTTCCGAAATATGAGAATTGCTTAAAAATAATGTCTCCTAGATGTCAAACTGAAAACAAGAAAAATTCTTGAGACAGAGCTGATGTCTGTTGCATGGTAGCATGGGACCAGTTGGAAGCTGTTTCAAGAATAGAGACTCTCCTAACCAGAGCTGAGGTCAGAGATAAGTAGAACTGGCAGTTAACCGTGTATATGCCCAAGAAACACACTGTGATGCTGAAGTTCAAGAATATTTGCTGCACCCTACCATTGTTATGTTAGTGTTAATCACTTATGGCTAAAGGGCACTGATAAGGAAGGGACTGTGGGAAAAGAGGTAGTCCAAGTATTTAAAAATGAACACAATATTATATTACTAAATATAGTGTGTCCCCACTTATTGGATCAAATTATCCTTGCTGAGCCAGGGATGATCGTGGGAATTGTAATTTCTCTTGTCTGGGTGATTTATTCATTTTGTGTTTCTTCAGTTTCTCTAGGGTGGTCTGGCATAAGCTTGATCACCCAGTAGAATTCTCTTGAAGCATTTGTTGTCTTAATGGTGGAGTGAATGAGGGACATGCTGATTTGTTGCCTCTTCTGGTGGGCTTGGTGGAAGATGGCAATATCGTTGACATCTGATCCTTGGTTTCACCTCTCCTGATGCTTTGTTTATGACTGTAGCTTGAGGTACTTGTCTTCCTGACACCATTTACCACCACCTAATTGCAGTGGACTCTGCAATATGCAGAGATATTCCCATGAAAGGCTAGGCATAGAAATTCTACCCTTCTATGAAAAAAGAGGGTGGTTATGGTGATTTGTGTGAAATGTTGAAATGTGACATGTTTATGACTAAAACTACATGCTGGCAATATCATCTCCAGAGTGGGAAAGTTTTATTTGGTAATTTCCATAACTCAAAGGACTTGGTGGTTTTTACTTTAAATTTTAATTTATTGATGTTCTACACCTGCTTGTAAAATGTTGACCCTATGGGAAGTGTACTTTGATGCCTAAGGACACCTAAAAACCAGAATTCATAATTTTCTAACTAAAGTCTTAAAAACCCTACATAGCATAGCAACCTTATGAAGGAACAATGTACTGAGGTAACCAAGAACTTTGCGACTTCATTAAAGAAGAATATAAATGACAATTTAGGAACTCTATAAAATCAGGCCCTTTTGTTGGGGCCCTTTAGTTTACTGGTATATCTTTTGTACTTTTTAGGCGTTTGGCAAAATTGGGCTCTTTAGCTTAAATATTATTTCAACATATATTTTTAAAAAATTGTGTACTCCTGACTTTGGAACCTGACTATAAGTTCCAGATTTGACTATAAAACAGAATTCACTAAAAAAAAAAAATAATGTTTTTAAAATGATTCAATTTAAAATGTTTTTCCTACTATTTTATGGATTTTTCTAAAAATTAAAAGCCAACCTAAAATCCTGTTTAGAAGATCCCAGATCTGTTATCATACTATTTATTTTACTGAGATGACTTTCTACTAGTTCTTGTTTGAAATTTATTTTGAGTGCCAGATTCCATCAGATCTTCCCCATTTCATGTAAGCCTCCCTCACACAGAAATGATGAACTGATTCATAAATGTTAATAATACATTTGGCCTCAATAATGTCATGTTTGTGCAAGGGCTTTATGGTTAATAGAGGTTAACCCAGTCAAAAGTATTGGAAGAGCCCTCCCCCCACCCAGACATGGGAGCAGTAGATCCTTGAGACCCTCAGACACCCCTTATTTTGGTTGGTTTGATTCTCCAACTGTATCTTCTACTTTCCAAGGCCACACCTGGGTTTTTCCCTTCACTCCTTGACTTTACTCCTGAACTTTTGACTTAGGCTTGGTGACCTGACTCAGACTTCCAAGGTTCCTATACTCATCTATGAGCCACTGTGCCTGTTACTCCTCCAGATTCCCAAGGCCAGATTGCCTAAGTCAATAGGTGACTGGACCTGAATTCTTTTTCGCCATTGCCTGACTTGACTAAGCTTGGAGTTTGGCTCTGTCCTAATTTTGCTAAGCTCCATGAGAGTGGGAGCAGATTCCTTTATAGCAGCCATCTAGCACTTTCATAACAGAGCTATGGAAGGCAGAAGATGGAAATTCCAAAGGAATCCTAAAATGAAAATTTTAGTAGAGTCCATGACACCCATACCTTTTCTTAGTCTTTAGCTTAAATGTTTCCTACCGGCTTTACTTGAAGTGAGTTGCGGCTTCTTTCCTCATTTTCTTCCTGGCTTTAATTTGCAGAATGAAATGACATTCTTGCTCTTTACATTTTGGGGCAGGAGTGGAATAAAATGGTTGAATTAAGAAACAGAATAGGAATCATTGTGAGGCAACCCAGCGATTTGAAGTTATGTGGTTTTGATTGGAGCCTGGTTTGAAAGAGGGTGACTAAGTACTACAGGCAAATCAGTTGAGTGGGCATTTTATTAATTTGGCTCATAAAAAAGAGTCAATCAGTATCACACCTCAGGGAATATTCACATAAAATCAGATTCAAATATGACTAATTAAAAGGAATTTCCAAGAGTAACTCAGCATAATGCCAAATTAAAGAGCAAATGCACCCGAGGAGCTGGAAGCAATAAGGGAAGCTGAGAGGTTTCTCAGGAAGAATCTGTGGTTAGCACCAGTAAGAGCCTTGGGGAATGAGACTCAAGGTCAGGGACTAGAATCAAGAAAAGTTGGATGAATTTCAGTAGTCCCCAAAGGAAATGCTCAAAGAAGACAGAGTCAAAAATCAAAAAGAATATTAAAAAATGCATTAGAGTGTGCTAAGGATCTGGGTCCTGTTTGCATTGATGACCCAGTGGGAGCTACTTAGGATGGCGTATGGGAGAGAAGTTGCTGGAAGCCACAGAGGCCAGGAGATAGAGAGAGAGGTAAAAAACTGTAGCCAGGAGAGGAATCTAGATTGAAAGCAGAGAGGAATTGGATTAAATAACAAGCTGGCAGGACCAGGAAAAGAAAGAAGCACTGGTTGGACATCAATGCTAGTTGTTAAAAGGGTTGAAAAATGTAGGCTGAGGTTTGGGTGAACTCTGGGGTGATTCTTGAAGGAAACGTATAGAACAGATTCCAAGCGTGAACACTGAGAGTGAAGAGTGAATTTACTAGTTTGTCCACGGATCTGTCTTGAGCACCTACTATGCAGCTCACACTGTAATTAATATTCTGGAGGAATATGGAGGTAAATGGAACACATCTCTTGCCCCTAAATTGCTCAGCACGGTTAAGGTATAGCCTGGCATGTAGCAGACACCCAATAAGTACTTTTTGACTGTCTTCTTTTTTGTTTTGGTCACAGCAGAGTGACAGAAGTAGCTCATATGAAGCATCTCTTCCCAACTCTGTGTCCAGTGACATCATGTTGGAAGCTTGAAATTGGCCATGATGGAAGTACTTCCATTATAAGAATCGGTAAACACTACAAATCAGGGCTACTTCTGTTCCCCCTCTCTGCAACCCAGGCATTGGACTTTTAGCAGCACACTGGTGCACACTGATGATCAACTTCATCAGTTTAATTGAACAACTACTAATTGAGTACTTCATACATGTAAATCTCTGTGCTGGACACTTGTCATCCTCCTTTCAAAAGATTTTCTCCATTTCCCCATAACTTGATTACTTAGGTGGTTTGAAGCCTCCCTTATTTATCCAGTATTCTATTTTAGAGTGACGGTTTGCCTCAAATTTCTTGTGAAATGGGAATGCAAAATTCAAGTTGTGAATTTTCTCCTTGGATTTAGAGTATTTGCAGTATGTCCCTTGGATGCACACGGGAAGACCCTTCTACTTCCCACTAGAAATTCAGCTCCAGATAGGTACATACTTACCTGTAAAAAGCTGATCTTTGATTGGCTATTCTGATAATGGTTCAAAGTGGAAATTTGGGATCAGCGATTATCTAGGTGATATGGATTGTTCTTTTGTTATTTTTTTCCTATGAAAAGTGGAAGCATTACGTTTCTATCCCTATAAAAGATTCCCTTCGTAAGTGTATGCAAACTGGGTCCTGGACCTACCACCTCTTAGGTTAGACACTCAGGGTCATTTTATATTTGCAATTTCAGATACACTAATTCACTCACATTGAGATTAGAGTGGGAATCACCTCAGTGCTCTGTTAATGCCAATTACCTCTGAAACAGCCAGACTGGAGACAGATAAGAGTCCCTGATGACTGATTAAAATATGGTATCCTGAAAATTAAGTGTCTAGTTTGAGTGCAGATGTAGCACAAAGATTTGTTATCTGAATTGACTCAGATTGAATGCTAATATTGGGAAAACTCACCAGGAATAATATAACTGTTATACTTCTCCAGTAGGAATAAAAAAGAAAGAACTTCATGCTTCTGGGCCATGTTAAAGTCAGGAAAATTGGGATTGAAAAATATTTTATGATGAACTTTTAAGTCATAAAGCCTACTAATGAGAGGGCAGAAGTAAAACTAGAACTAAGTATGGCATTAAAATTTCTATAATGTTGCCCCTTGATCTACTTTTACCATTTGATTTATGCTTTTCAAATAGCGTTATATATAACTCAAAATTCTCATAAGGGAGAAAAAAATTTTGTTTTTGTCATGGGTTCATTTCCTTTTGGTCAACAAATGCTATTGTCTCCAGGTACTATCCAGAATTTGGATAATGACCTCCTTTTAAGCATAACTTTGGAAGAGATTTCAAGAGATTAGAAAATAATTCATCAAATAGAACTAATATTAGACTTGGAAGCAGGCTTTAAAAGAGCCAGGTTTTATTTTAACTAATGAAAAATCAACATATGGATAATGTTGAGGAATGAAATTTAAAAAAAAAATCAAGAAAAGCATTTTTGAATTGTTTGTTTAAGCTATATCATAGACGCTACAATGTAGGAAATGTCTGTATTCCCAGAAGAGTATGATGATATAAAATGCATTTATTTATTTATTTATTTATTTATTTATTTATTGAATTGTATTTTTCTTTTTTTTAATTTATAAAGGTAAAGGAAGAAAACAAAAAATGGACAGGACCTTTATTCTCAGAAAATTTCTATATATTAAAAAATGGTTATATACATGTATATATATATCGATGGGTACCCATAAACACATCCATTGCACAGGTATATATATACATGTCTATATACACACATATATCTATCTATATAGACATTGTCTATATATGTATATATGAATGTATGTGTATGTATGTATCTGTCATATATCATTGTTTATCTATCTATCTATCTATCCATTAATCATCTACCTATCTATCTCTCTTATTTGTTAGAAAATTCAAAAGGTTTTTCTGGTTTCTGTAAGATTGAGGGCTAAAATAATTCAAAATTAAATGTTGACCTGAACTTACAGGAATAAAAAATGGAGTCCTTGTTCACCAGAAACACATAGAGAACGCTGAAAAACAGAACTCCAAGAACATGATCTGAGGCCCCATCATGAACTCAACATCTTCTACTCCTCCCATGAGTCCCACTCACGACCATGAGTGACCCAGTTTCTCTGTATCTATACCATCATTTGGCGTTTTCACTATTTTTTTATTTTGGCCGTTCTGAAAGGGGCAGTGTGATATCATTGTGGTCTTAATTTGCATTTCCCTAATGGCTAACAACGTTGAAAATCTTTCTTCTCCTTCTGGTATTCCCATTATGTGCATGTGAATACCTTTTGTAGTAGTCTTACAGCCCTTGGGTACTGCCCATCCTCTGTGGCAAAGTGGAATGTGGACTTACATAGCCTCGTTGTGGTGGATGGCAGGGCACAAGTTCAGCTCGCTCCCAGCCCCGCCCACACTTTCGGGGGGGTGGGGGGGAAAGCTGTCTGTTGCTTTCCGGATGCTGCTGTTGAACAGAGCCTAAGGTCAGCACCTTATTGATCCTCACTGACTCCCAGGTAGGAGGGAGTGGAGGACGGACTGGCACCACTTTGTACGTTTGTTAAGCCTTTTTGATGCCCTGGGGTGGTGGAGGCTCAGTTCCAGCTGGGATCGCTGAAAGGGAGCAAAGACTGGGAGGAAGAAGGGTTTTCCTTCTTTTTCTTCCTTTAAAATTTTTTGAGCTAAAAATACACCTACTTTGTCCTCACTCTTAATTGGTAGGCTTGCTCTATACAGAATTTTTGATTCAGCCATTTTTGTTTAGCACTTTGGAGATTCTCCTCTGTGGTCTCGTGTCGCTGAGAATTCTGCGATCTGAGTCCCATCTGGCTCATCTGTAAGAATGTCTCTTAACTCTTTTTTTTTTTAGGTCGGATTTTTTTAAGTTTATTTATTTATTTTGAGGTGGGGTGGTGAGGGGCAGAGAGAGAAGGAGAGAGAGAATCCCAAGCAGGCTTCTTGCTGTCGGCACAGAAGCCCTCTCTAGGCTCAAACCCAGGGACCTGACCATGAGGTCGTGAGGAGCTAAATAAGAGTTGGCTACTTAACCAACTGAGCCACCCAGGTACCCCCTTTTAAGTCTGGTTGTAGTTAAGTTGTTTCCTCCTGTTACACTGTTTCTCAAAGATGTTTTATTCATTTGAATTATTCTGGCTAGGCAGTTAGTGAACTTTTAATCCTCAATTTGGAAAAATTCTCCACCATTCTCTTCAAATACTCCCTCTCCACACACATTTCCTCAGTTTGCTTTTTTTTTGGGGGGGGGGAGGGAGATTTTGTATTTGTCTGTAATATTTTTTATTCCATCATTTCTCTGTGTTGCATGCTTTTTGACCTTTCCAGTATACTTTGCTACCTCACCAATTCTCTCATCTAGTCTAGAGTTTATGCCAAGTAGTGAATTTTTAAAAATATTTCAGGGACTATATTTTTTATTTCTGTGTTTCTCATGAGTTTTTTTCCCTCTTGCCTCTGATCGTGTTTTGTTTCAACTTTTTTGGTTTTGTAGTTTCTTATTTTTTAAAAATAAATGCTTCATATCTTGAGGACCCTAAAGCATACTTATTTTAAAGTGATTTTTAGATGGTATTGTTATTTTTATCTGATGTAGAATGAATTCTTTTCCCAGTTGTTGATTTTGTTGTCTATTTTTCTTTCCTTTTTAAAGTTTTATTTATTTATTTTTAATGTTTATTTATTTTTGAGGGAAAGAGCACGAGCTGGGGAGGGGCAGAGAGGGAGACAGAGGATCTGAAGCAGGCTCTGCATTGACAGTGCAGACGACAGATGCGAGGCTCAAACTCACCAACCATGAGATCATGACTTGAGCTGAAGTTGGAGGCTTAACTGACTGAGTCACCCAGGTGCCCCTTGTTGTCTATTTCTTAGTCTCAGTGTTCCTCATGTGATTTTAAATTGTGG
The DNA here is from genome assembly GCF_018350155.1 of Leopardus geoffroyi. Taxonomy (NCBI): domain Eukaryota; kingdom Metazoa; phylum Chordata; class Mammalia; order Carnivora; family Felidae; genus Leopardus; species Leopardus geoffroyi. The sequence continues at coordinate 111,059,409 of NC_059336.1, forward strand.
TTTGTAGATTCAACTTGATTGTGGGTTTCTTTGCTTTCTCTCCCTCTTCTCATTCCTTCCTATCTAGTGATTACCTTCTTTTTGCTCCCAAGATCCTATGTGGGGGCTTTGGGGCTTATGTTCTGCTCTGATAATTGCAATATTGCAGATCCAGTCAAAAGATTTGAGTATAAAATCAATAACATGAGAGACAACAGGTGTTGGTGAGGATGTGGAAGAAAAGGAACCCTCATGCACCGTTGGTGGGAATGCAAAGTGGTACAGTCACTGCGGAAAATAGTATAGAGTTTCCTCAGAAAGTTAAAAATAGAGCTACCCTATGATCTAGCAATTGCACTATTAGGTATTTACCCAAAGAATACAAGAACACTCATTCAAAGGGATACATGAACCCTCTTGTTTATATCAGCATTATATACAATACTCAAGTTATGGAACAGCCCCAGTGTCTATTGACTGATGAATGGATAAAGAAGATGTGGTATATATATATATATATATATATATATATATACACACACACACACACACAATGGAATATCACTCAGCCATAAAAAGAATGAAATCTCGCCATTTGCAATGACGTAGATGGAGTTAGAGAGTATTATTATGCTAAGTGAAATAAGTCAGTCAGGGAAAGACAAATACCATATTGATTTCACTTACATATGGAATTTAAGAGAAAAAGAAATGAGCAAAGGGAAAAAAAGAGAAGCAAATCAAGAGACAGACTCTTAACTGTAAAGAACAAAGAGAGGGCTACCAGAGGGGAGGTGGGTGGGGGGATGGGTGAAACAGGAGATGGGGATTAAGGAGGGCACTTGTGATGAGCCCTGGGTGTTGTATGGAAGTGTTGAATCACTATATTGTACACCTGAAATTAATATTACACTGTATGTTAACTAACTGGAATTTAAATAGAAACGTTTGTGTAGTGTGCTTCTGTTCTTGACCTTAAGGTCAAGTCTGACTCCTTTGGATCGTAGTTTACTTGAGTTGAAACCCCAGGCAGTTTTCTCCCACAGGTTTTTCCAGGCTCCCTTCCCAGATGATTGGAGTCTACTACTCTGGAGGCACTTCTTGTCCTTTTATTCCTTTTATTTAGGATCTAAGGCAACTGGCTACTTCTGCTAACTTCTCTCAAAACTCTGTAGACCCAGAGATTCTTTCATATATTATGTATATTAATATGCATATAATATGCATAAATATTATATGTTATATGAAATAATCTTATATTCACATATATATTCATAGTATATATAAACCCCTAGCAGTTAGCTCTTAGCAGAGTGCATGACATCAAGTAGCTACATATTAAATATTTATAAGATTGAGGTTGCTTGTCTATGTTATGACCTTGATTGCTAATTTAACATAGCGAAATTTTTACAGCATTATAATATTTTTCCAAATGAGTTTTTTCTTTGTTAAGCACTGTAATGCTGTGTTTACCTAAAATTACACAGAAGCAAATTTAATTTTTGGAAATAAATTTACTTTTATGTTGGTAGGCCAGACTCTTTCTTTTGGCTTCAAATGAATTAAAATGCTTATGCTAGATTGTAAAGATTTTAAACAGGGGAAAAATCAACAAAGAGACTAAACATCATACCTACAGTATAAAATTTTCTTTTGGGAAAAAATAAAATAATTTTTTTTAGGAAGTTACTCTGATAAATTTATACTAATGTGTTCATAGCTGGTGATCAGACTTCTGGAAAACTTCTGGAATCTTCAAAAATGTGGCAAATCATATAAGGATGCCTGGGTGGCTCAGTCAGTTAAGAGACCAACTCTTGGTTTCGGCTCAGGTCATCATCTTATGGTTCATGGGTTCGAGGCCCACATCAGGCTCTGTGCTGACATCCACAGCCTGCTTGGGATTCTCTGTCTCTCCGTCTCTTCCTGCCCCACCCCCACTTGCACTGTCTCTATCTCTCTCAAAATGAATAAATAAACTTCAAAAAATGTGGTAAGCAATATAGAATCTAACTGAATGTTATAAGAGATGATGTCAGGAAAGGGAAACAATGCTTGTGCACTTTGTGCAGCTGGAGTTGCCCTTACTGGTCTAATATTAATTTCAAACAAATTTAATTTTAAAGTATATGGACTTTTATTTAATAAATTAAAAAAAAAATAGATAAGAAAAACTGAGGAAGGGAAGACAGTGGGGGTAGTAGGGAAGATCATGATACACTTGACTGTCAAAAATCATCTGTGGTTCCGGAGTTTATGTTGAATGGATGGATCAGTGAAAACGACATATTTATTAGTGATACTGTCAGAAAGAGAGCAAGTGTAGTTAGTTGATCCTCGAACAGCGTGGGTGTTAGGGGTTCCCACCGCCTGCGCAGTCGAAAATCTATGTATAGCTTGTGACTTCCCCCCCAAACTTAACTACAAATAGCCTACTGTTGCCCGGAAGACGTACCCATAGCATAAACAGTGGATTAATGCATATCTTGTATGCTATCCATATTACATACTCCATTCTTGAGATAAAGTAAGCTAGAGAAAAGAAAATGTTATTGTGAAAACCATATGGAAGAGAAAATGTGCTTACAGTCCTGTGCTGTAAAAAAACATCTGCATACAAGTGGACCCGTGCAGCTCAAACCCGTGTTGTTCAAGGGTCAGTTCTACTTCCAGTTCAATCACAGGCACAGAGTAGTCTGGAGTCAAATACGAACCCCATTTCCTACAAGTCAGGAGGATATCAGGGTATTAAAACCAAGTATACTATTGTATCAGTTTCTTTTGCCATAACAAATTAGCACAATCTTGGGGACTTTAAAGAAAGTTTTTTTCTCTCAGTTCTGAAGGCCACAAGTTGGCAAGAGCCACACTCGTTCCCAGGCCTCTCGGAGAGATTTCGTTCCTCGCGTCTGCCAGTTTCTAGTGGCTGTCCACGTCCCTTGGCTGGTGGCTGAATCATCTTCTGCTCTGTGTCTGCTTCTAAACTCCAGTGGCCTCTCTCCCAAGAATACTTGTGATGGCATTTAGGTCCTACCCAGATAATCTAGGATAAGCTCTTTTTTTTTTCTTCAAGATCCTTAATCACATCTCTTGCCATATAAAGTAATATTCATTCTTTTGCCATGTAAGGTACTATTCACAGGTTCCAGAGGTTAGGGCATCATATTCATTGGCTAGGGCTGCCAGAACAAAATATCACAAACTGGGGGGCTTTAAAAATAGAAATTTATTGTCTCACCATCCTGGAGGCTAGAAGCTCAAGGTAAAGGTATTGATAGGTTTGGTTTCTGCTAAGGCCTCTCCCCTTGGCTCGTAGACAGCTGCCTTCTCCTTGTGTCCTTACAAGTTCTTTCCTCTATGTACACCTGCCCATGGTGTCTCTTCGTGTGTCCAAATTTTCTCTTCTTATAAGGGTGCTAGTCAGATTGGCTCACCATTCAGTCCTCATTTTAACATAATTTCCTCCTTAAAGACCTTATCTCCAAATATAGTCACCTTCTGATGTACTGGGGTTAGGGCTTCAACTTATGAATTCTGGGGCAGGACAGAATTCAGTCCATACCAGACATGAGCATATCTTTTGGGGGGGGGGGACACCATTCAGCCCACTACACATGTGTAACTTACAGTTGAAATGAGAAAAAAAAAGTTAAATATAATCTAGTATGCTCTATTCACCAATGCAGGCAAGTGTAATACATTTTAAGAGGGTAGTCTCATCAAAATGGTTAAAATTTCAGAGAAAAAGAACTCTATCAGGACTTGTTGACAATTAAGTAGAAAAATCACTTAAGTGGAATAGTCCTTTCTCAACAAGGCAAGATTAAATGTAATGCTAGCATATTGAAAAATCTCACGCTGATATTTATTTGGGAATATTTTTTAAAACTCTCCCTTTCATTTCTGGATTTATAGACAGACTTGTGAAGATCACAATAGAAAAGAATTCTCCCTTGGTTAAAGGAAAACATGTAATTTAAGTGGAGGCGTAATTTATACTATAGACTGCAATTGCCTGACTTTAATGAGAAAATAAAGTAAATTCCAATATACTTTCCTGGGAATCATTCCAGCTTTCAATAATCATCTGCAGTGGGATGCCAGGAAGTGGCTGTTCATAAGGAGATGGCCCAAAGTCCATATCTATAAACATAAATAGGTTGCTTTCTTGGTAACATCATCTTTGATTACAAGGAAAGTGAACTAATATTAATATATGTATTTTCAGAGATATATCATACACATGCCATGTACATTGTACCAGGGCATCTAAGGACATAAAAATTACAAATATAAAAAATCACACCAATATTATAGAATGTCCCTTGTCTTGTACTTTGCTTCAGAAAAATCTAAACTCCCTTGTTCCTTATTCCTGCTCCAGACCTCAAGCTCTTCTGCATTGCCTGCCCATGTAGAGTCCTTCCATTTCTAATCTGTATGGTTCTTCCACTTCCTTTCAGGTCTATGGACATAAGCTTGGGCTTCATGTATAACACAAACTTCTCCAGCATATAGTGTTACAGAATTGACAATAATTTTTGAACATGTGCTCAGGTGAATGGCGTTCCCCTTCTCCCCTTCAAGAAAAAATGTCTACCTGGAACTTCAGCCTTTGCAGATATAATTAGTTGAATTAAGATGCAGCCATGTTGGAATAGGGTGAGTTAAAATCCATTGAGTTATGGCTTTATAGAGCCAGAGATGTAGGTGCATAGGAGAGAAGGCCATGTGAAGATGTGGCTGGAGTGATGGGTCTACAAGTCCAGGAATGCCAAGGTTGTCAGCAGCCTGAATCTTCAGGAACTGGAAGATTCAGGAAGCATCCTTCCCTAGAGCCTTTGGAGAGAGCATGGCCTTGCTGATGCCTTGATTTCAGACTTCCCGCCTCTGGAACTGTGAGACAATACATTTTTGTTTTAAGCCACTCAGTTAGTGGTAGTTTCTTAAGGAAGCCCTAGAAAACAAATGCAGAACATGATAATGATCATTTGAATCTAGGCTGGAAGTTTATTCCAGATGAAATGTATTTGAGAAAGGAGCCTAAACATTATCTAGTTAAAATTATACCAAAGTATAAGCACTCTTTTAGCTGCGTGGTTACCCAGCACCACCCAGAGATGGGGAGTTGATTACCCTGTAAGGAAGAGCACTGAATTTGGAGCAAACTCTGTTAGAATTTCTGTTAGTGCCCTAACGTCTGCCTCCAAATACTTACTGGTTCTAGTTGTGTCCTCTAGTTAAAACTTTTCACCCCTTTTGTGATGTTGCTTAAAATATTTGCAAAGTCTTCAATTACCCCTTGGTTGTTCTCTGCATCAGTCAGATGTTTTTTCTCCCCTGTGTACACCTCATTTTGGCAGATATACTTCTAAGGATCAAGTACACTTTTTTCTGAGGAAGTTTGACTAGACCAGTGAAGCATGGAACTAATTTTTTTCTATAATTTGGGCATAAAATTTTTAACTTGAAGCCTAATGTGAAATTTGAGGTTTTTTACATGCACATTATATACTTGGTCAATTAATCTTTTATTACACAAGTAAGAGATGAAGAAATTTTTTCCTGTAAAAGTTTCACACCGTAGATAAGTATGTACAATAAAATACGAGAGAACTTCTTTTTCTCACCCCTCCCTCCTAAAATCTCATCCCTAGAGATAAGCATTCAGTAATTTAGTATTTGTTTTTCTGCCTTATTTTATGTATTTAAATACATATTTATTAATTTTTTCATGCTTTATTTATTGAGAGGGAAAGAGAGAGAGAGAGAGACAGAAAGAGACAGAGAGTGCAAGAAGGGGAGGGGCAGAGAGAGATGGAGACACAGAATCCCAAGCAGGCTCTAGGCTCTGAGCAGTCAGTACAGAGCCCCACATGAGGCTTGAACTCATGAACTGTGAGATCATGACCTGAGGTGAAGTCAGACACTTAACCAACTGAGCCACCCAGGCACCCTGTACTTAAATACATAGATACACACATACGTATGCATACATGTGTGTATCTCTCTCTATATATATACATCTATTGTCTTATAAAAGAGCACTGCTTTGTTTGCTTTCTACATTCCAACTAGTTTCCAACTAGCAAAGGAAACTTATCCTTTGCTTCTTTAGATGGTTTGCCTTGAGCATTCTAAAGTTTTTATTTATTTATTTTGGGAGACAGCAGGAGCGAGGAAGGAGGGAGAAGGAGAGACAGATGGAGAGGGAGAGAGAGAATCCTAAGCAGGCTGACAACACAGAGGGCTCGATCCTACCAACAGTGAGATCATGACCTGAGCCACACACACACAAAAAAAAAAAACAAAAAAAAAAAAAGCCAACAACAACAACAACAAAAACCAAGAGTCGGACAGACAGTCACCAACTGAGCCACCTGGGCGCCCCTGCCTTCAGCTTTTTAAAATCCCATATACTGCCATTGGAGGTTTGGTACTAAGTTCATGATTTTGATACTGAATTGAAGACCTTTAAAATGTCATCTTTTTGTGTTTTTATTTTGTGTTAATCAAACACAAGTTAAATTTTAATTTGTACATCTACCATATTGGCTATCTCTTTCAGTTTTGTGCCTGTTCGAAATTGAAAAGCACACTTCTTACATTATTGTCAAGGCCACCGAAAAAAATCAGTCAGAATTAGACCAAAGGAAGTTATGCTATTAGAGACTTTAGGTAGCCATCAGTGTTACTAATGTACAATTATTCAAAAACAGAAGCAAATCCAGGTACCATGAAGTTAGTTGTATCAACCGAAATTTTTGAGATAATGTGATTTTTTTTGGTTTTGTTTTGTTTTGTTTCTGGGCTCTTGTCTCTGGGGTGGTGCAGAAAGAGAGGTGTTTATGTTATTCCTTCTCAAAATGGGAATGGACAATATGGACAAAAAACCCAATCACTCAAATACCACAACAAATTGTGAAACATCTAGTCAGTTTCACAAATCTTAACTGTAACTTGCTACAGTTAAATTAGGAAGAAGGCAAGTGCAAATGTATTAAAATTTTAGTTTATAGGGAATGGTTAAAAATTTGAAAAGCCATGCATGTCTCAATAACATAAAGAATATGGAAAATCTTTCTTAGTAGTAATGTCTAAAAATTTGCATCCTGAACCATTGGAGAAGGCAATTTTATACTTATCTGTTGGAGTGGCTTTTTTTTTTTTTTGAAGTGAGGTAAATGATATATTTATATGTTTGTTACCTGATCAATGAGCAGTTTCTCCACCCTAAGTTTTGCTGCCAAATTGATTTATTTGGTGATGGATAAGCTTTCTGTATCACTTGGGGTTCCTAGTTGGAAGCAGCAGAATCGATCCTGACAGGGAGATTTGCTGGGAGGTTATTAGTGGTGAGGGGAATGCTCATGAGAAGGGAGGCAGGTTGTAGGTAGGGGTGCTATCTAAAGAGTCAGAAGGCAGAGCGCGCTGTCCACAACCAGAACGACTTGGGGAGATAGCCCCTGATATCACCACTACAGCAGCCAGGAATGACCTCCCACTGTGCTCTTTTGATCGCCTTCCGGATGGGCTGCAGTGTGTGGATAGTTGGCTTCTGATTGGCTGAACTCATCTCACAAGCTTTGTCCCAGCTATACCTGGAAGAAGGATCTGTTCCTCTCCTCCTTCACAGTGGGAAGCAACCTGGCCATATTAATTTTCCAGCGTGGCAGTAACAAAGTACCACAGACTGGGTGGCCTGAATAACAGAAATGTATTTGCTCGCAGTTCTGGAGGCTAGAAGGCCTACACCAGTGTGCCAACCAGGTTGGTTCCTTCTGGGGGCTGTGAGAGAAGCATCTCTGGCTTGTAGCTGACCGTATTCTCCCTGTATCTTCACATCACCTTCCCTTTGTACATGTCAGGGTCTAAACTTTCTCTTCCTACAAAGACACCAATCACATAGGGTTAGGGACCACCCTAGTGCTCTCATTTTAATTTACATCTTTAAAGACTATCTCCAAATATGATTACATTCTGAAGAACGAGGGGTTAGCACTTCATCATATGAATTTTGATGGCGGTGGTGGCCCATACTCCTGGTATTTCTTTTCCGTTGACCCAGTACAATGTGCAGGAGAGGAGACTCCCCTGGAATAAAGATTGGGATGCTCTTACAAAGAGGAGTTGATTCTGGGCAGGTAATTACGAAGTTAAGCAATTTTTTTTAATGATAAGAAAATGCTATGTACAGAAAACTTGAAAATCTAAAAAACCCAACCACATTAAATGTTGGCAAAGGTAGAAGAAAATGAACATGTTCTCTGTGCTGGTGGAAATGCAGGCTTTTATCCACCTTCCCATCATTCTACTTTTATATACTGCAAAAATGGAGCTGTGCCACTTAAAAGCTCTCTTCCAGAAGGAATTTGCCATTCATCCCCAAGGGGAGTGCATTTAGACCATTTCCTGCTGTTACGCCTTCAGGATTCAGCTCTGCTTTGGAGCACCTTTTGGGCAGCCCCAATAACTGAGCATGGCAGGGGTACTAGGGCCTGGCCATTTCTGGCCAACACGGGCCTCCTGGAACAGGTAATCTTTGCTCTGGGAGCAGCTGTTCAGTTTGTCTGAGACTTGGTCAAATTCACATGGTGGTCTGAGCTCTGCCCACCCTCCCAGCCCTGCCTCCTCTTCCTGTCATCTCTCACAGACCTCATCCTGCCCCAAGCTTTCTGCACCCCTAATTTCATCTCTGTCTGCATCCCAGATGGTCCACTTCACATGCATATTTAGCAATAGTTTTGTTTTCTTGCTGTTCTTCTATGTCTTTGTTATTCCAGCCATGGGTTTGCAAACTGTTTTTTTTTCTCCATGCTGAAAACCCCATGGTTTTATTTTTATTTTGGGAGAGAAGGAGGGAGAGGAAGAGAAAAAGGGAGAGGGAGAGAAAAAGGGAGAGGGAGAGGGAGAGAAAGTGACTAGAAGAGAGGGGCAGAGAGAGAGCAAGCAAGAGAATCTTAAGGAGGCTCCATGCTCTGGACAGAGCCCCATGAGTTGGGGCTCAATCCCACAACCCTGGGATCATGACCTGAGCCAAAATCATGAGTCAGACACTCAACTGACTGAGCCACCCAGGCACCCTGAAAACCCTGTGGTTTGAATGTAATATCATTTGTTTTCTCTTTTACCATCTTACCCTTAGCAACAGCATGAAAATTTTATTTCATGTTTTTCTGAAATCAGTTGAAATATATTGTTGGTAATTTACTTACTTCAAGCCTAATTTTGAACTACTTAGTTCAGTGAGTCATTTAAGGTCTAGACAGAAACTAAGGGAGAGAGACAGAAACAGACAGACTGGGAGACAGAGAGATGTCTCCCTCTGGGTTTTTGTACATTACAGCATACAACCGAGTGACTATTGGTGGCCATGGTCTGTGCTTTGAACTTAAGCGCTGAGGCAGGTCTGCAGTTAGAAAGAAGAATTGAGCAGATAAATCGAGAAAAACAGACTGGAATAGAGAAGACTTTTTCTGGTTTGCTATGAAATGGCCTGAGTCAGAAGGAAACCCTGGTCCCAGGTCTATTCCCTCTGGGTTTGGTGCAATTCCTTGGAGGCTTTCTAATGAATTCCCTTGATTTTGCATGTATTATATGTTTAAGTTGGGTTGCCATCATTTGCAACTCAGAAAAAGTTTTCACCATCACAGCACATAAGCACTTTGCATGACATAGTAGGCATTCAGAAGTTTTAACAAAATCTGCATCTTGTTATATTTTTTAAGTGAAGTTTTTTGTTTGTTTGTTCTGTTTTACTGTTTGTTCCCAGTGATCACGAAACCTCTTTTATTGTTTGAATTTATAGTCTTAAGCTGTATATAGATGGTATTGCTAAGCCCAGTCTTCTGCAACCTGTTGTCACTTCTAATATATTACTTAGAAAAAATAATAGCAGGGAGAGAGGGAGGGAGAGAGAAAGAGTGGGCAACCTTACTATGGACTAAAGGAAAGACTTTCCTTTTCATTAAAGAATCAGATTTTAGGGGCTGCCTGGGTGGCTTAGTTGGTTAAGTGTCCCACTCTTGATCTCAGCTCAAGTTTTGATCTTAAGGTCGTGATTTCAAGCCTCATGTTGGGCTCCATGCTGGGTGTGGCGCCTACTTAAAAAAAATCAGATTTTAGATAAAGGATTTTTGTTTATATGAGGAGTCCAATTCCCAATTCCTGTAGTGGGGCAAGGTTTTAGGCTTACAGTGGGCAGGGGAACTAGACAGAAACGCCTTCCTTGACTGAACACTAAATCTGAACATACACTAGCAGAGAAATCGTCACCGGAGTTTGAATCACCTGAAGAGGAGGATGGGATCTTTTATTTAGATGAGATTCTTTAGATCACCCAGGAACATGGGTTTCCTCCATAGGTATCCCAAAATGGGCCATAATATTTCACAAAGAGTGCTGGAGTCAAAAATTCAAATGCCTTAGAATTGATAGACATGGATGAGTCCCTTCTTACAATGATCTAATTATCCAAATCTACTGAGTAAACCTAGTCCCCTAAGGATGGAAGTGCTTAGTTTGACTTCAGACACCATAAGAGCAACTTCCGTGCTAGGCAGGAATCCAGAGTGTTCTTCCTTCCCTAGCCCATATAATACTGGATTTTCTCCTCACTGAGAGACAAGATTTGGTTTTTGCCCTACTTTTTCCAGGTGTCTCTTACTCCTATGCTAACCTAGAGCCTTCACGTTGGTCCCCCAAGGGCAGGCCTCAGCCTGCATCTGGACTAAAGGATTGACTGGAAATCCATGCTCTGACCATATGTCTTGGAGTCACCTTCCAAGTTCTCTGGGATGATTCCTCTTCTTGGCAGCAATGTCTTATCTCTTTTAATCTTGTCACTCTCTGGAACAGGGCACTGGGGTCCTGACACTTGTTCTCCTGATCATGTTGCTGCCATTTGGAAATGAGTGAGCTCTGCTTTTCTGTCTTTTTCAGCTGTTGGTATTAATGATTCCAGACATCTTCTCTGATCCTGGAATCTGTGGCTGGAAAATGTAAAACTACAGAGACTACAAGCCAGTGGTGTTTTCCAAATGTGTGTGCAGACTATATTTCATCTATTAATTCATGATGATGGTGCCCACAAGGGCCAGAAGGATCATCACATTATCTCCAAACCCTTTTAACAGCTGACAAAAACCAGATTCTACAAGTAACAGAAAGGGTAGAGTTTTTCATATATAGCCTATGCAGCTCATACTCAAGGGCCCATGAGATTTCTGATGGTGTTATCTCTCAGCTATTATACTGAAGCTACATGGTTAATCCTGTCACTTGGGCATCAATAGAAAAACGTACCCTGGACTCTTAAGTGTAATGTCTAAGACAAGATAGTTATAAGCAAATCTTACTAATTCTTGATTACCTGTTAATGGAAGAAAACGAGTACATAGGCTTATTTTGAAAAAAAAAAAAAAAAAAAAAAAAAAGTGAATAATGCATCATCCTGCACTGCCAATAGCTCACACAAACAATGGGAAACACTGGGCTTTGGTCTTTCCCCCCGGCTTTCAGTTCTAGTTCTGACCCTGATTGCTTCACTTACCTCCACTAAACCGGCAATAGTCATACCGATTTCATAAGGTTTTTTTCTGGAATTCAATGTGATAATACCTATAATTTTAACATACTTATGTTTATAGATTACGTTATAAATCCAAATATCTATAAAGCATAATGTTTGGTGCCTCCTACAGGCTAATTTATTCATACAAACTTTTGGGCACCTTCTATAAATAGGTGTTAAGTGCTGGGGATAAGAGGACAGATAAGTCAAAGTTCTTACCTTCAAGAAGGATGCAGTCCCATTGAACTGACAGGTCTATAAACAGACATTTTGAATGCAGTGTGATAAGGACAATTACACAGAGAAGCATACAGAAGTATAGAAACAGAGGAGAGACAAGTAATAAGCTGGAGCTGGAGGTGGGATAAGGGAAGGCTCTGGGAATAGATGCCTGAGCTAATAATGAACCAGAAAACAATGAATAAAGACATGTAATGCATACATTTTCAAGATAACGTGACATTCAATATACGTGAGTTTTCTTTGCTTTTTCTTTTCTTTAATTCACATTGCATTACCAACATTTTTCATATTTTTGGTCAGTTATTGGTAATTCCAGGACTCAGTCTGTTGGTATTAGGGAAGGAGGAACCAAATTTATGGACCATCGTGGGTTTATAATTGCAAACTAAAATTCCGCAGGTTGGTCTTTAAAAGATTGACCACTAAAAGACTAAGAAGAAAAAATAAGACTAGAAAGACATTAAAAGTGGGAAATATCAGGTGTTATAAAATCAGATGCTAAGAAGTATAAACTGGAGGGAAAATTAAGGCAGTAAATATTACTGGTGTGTCCACATGTTTTAAATCTTGCTTTCCTGAGGTGGGAGCTGCCTAGCAACAGAGCCTCCCTGAGGCCCCACTCGCCACAGCTGGTCAGCCTCCAGGGTCTGGAGTTGCTGAGATCAGGGGTTATAGCTTAGGAAGGCCCCAGTTACAGGAGTTTAGGGGTCAGGATACTAAGCCTCTGAAAGTCCTGGGACAGCAGGACCCAGAGGACTCAAGGCAGAGCTCTGGGATTTAGTTAATAACATTCAGCTTTGTTGCCAGTTAAATAGATTTTTGTGAACTGGCTTTGGAGATTTACCATCCTTTATATACTTTTACTCTTGGGTCAATTTATGTGAACTGCCAATGAGGCACACAGAATGCAATCCAACCATAAGATAAACTTAACCACATCTTCTTCAGGTCATGAATTGAATCTGTGGAAATGTGGCGTCTGTACCTAAAATGCATGAGTGCCTCTTAACGATTGTTTATTCACTTTTGTGCCTTGTTGCTAGACATTTCCCGAGTACAGCATCTTTCAAATCCTTTCAATGCCTTTTCAATTAACAATTTGGTTATATAACAAATCAAGAAGCTTTTCTATCTCGGGTACTTTGCAGAAGAGGTTTATCAAGTGAAGTTCTGAATTTCAAGACGCTCACGCTGTAATCTCTTTCCAAGAACAAACCAACACTTGGGCCAGGCCTTCAGGAAATCCAAACATCTGGATTAAAAAAAAAATGGCAGAACAGTCAATCATCCCATTTTGTCAATGTGATGCCAAAGACCTAGATTATTGGAAAGGTTTCCAGCCAGATGTTATACAGTCTGTGGACGTATCTAGAATCAGGACTATAAACACAGACCAAAGAATAAAATGCATCAACAGTTTTGCATTTCAGTCCTCTGTATGCATATTTGTTTCTTTAGTTGGTACAAGGAGAAAAGAAGTTCAGACTTTGTGGAGATGGTGGAGGTTTTCTCCTGTAAGATAATCATTAGAGAATTAGAAAGGAATATTTAGATAGTGTGTTGGGAATACACTAGGTGCTAGCAGAAAGTTACACAGAATTTTGTCTGACTCTGCAGTATAGACTACTTATTTGGGATGGTGCAAACTGCGAAACAGTCGTTTTGGGTAAAACAAATGGAATTTTTTGTATTATTCCCCTTATAAGAGCTCTTTTTTGAGTTTTAAAATAAACTTGTGTTAGTTTATAGTAAAGAAAAATAATTTTAAGTGCTTCTATTTATTGATCACTTTCTGAGTGGCTTGCTCTAGTCTAAAAAATTTTCCTGTACTAAATCCAATAAAGTAGGTGCTGTTGCTATCCTTCTTTTGAAGATTAGAAAATAAGCTTTGAGAAGGTCCACAATTGACTCAAGCCTTCCCAACCTGTAAGCAGCAGAGTTGGGTTTGAGGTCAAGCAGTTCGTCTCCAGAACCTGCCACCTGCCACCTGCCTTATTCCCTCAGCTGGGCTCTGTGTGGCAGCCCTACCCTGGGGACCTGCAGCAAATCCAAACAGGTCAACAAGGTCTTCAATAAAACAACACTGGTGGGGCGCCTGAGTGGCTCAGTAGGTTAAGTGCCCGACTTCAGTTCAGGTCATGATCTCACAGTCCGTGAGTTTGAGCCCCGAGTCAGGCTCTGTACTGACAGCTCAGAGCCTGGAGCCTACTTCCGATTCCGTGTCTCCCTCTCTCTTTGCCCCTTCCCTGCTCATGCTCTGTCTCTCTCTGTCTCAAAAATAAATAAAAACATCAAGAAAATTAAGAAAAAAACACCGGTGACAGTAATAGCCACAATAATAATGATTAACAAATACTGAGGACCTAATATGTTGTCGTGATTTTATTTTTATCTCTACTTTTCAAAACTCTTGTTATGTTTATACATCAGGCGGATAAGGAGCCTTCAATGTGGAGAGATTGGGCAATGGCCAAGATCACCAGGCTCTTAAGTGGTGGAGCCAGCAGTGACCAGGTGGGTAAAACAAAGGGAAACAAATATGCTTTTCATTGTGTCAGACTGAAAATCACTAAAGTAATATTTCTCCTTCTAAAATTAAATAGAATATTCTATATTAACTTATCAAATTGCAAGACTACTTTATGCAGTTTGAATAAAAGTGAAGTGTCTCATTGGTGAGGAAAAATGGAATGTTCCAATGGGAAAAACACTGGATAAAGAATATATACAAAGGATGTATGAAAAGTAATAAGGAGGGATAGTCAATTATGGCAAATATTTCATTCCAATATAATATAGTAAAATTGATTCAAAGGAAATTGATAAGAATAAAATAAATTTAAATTTGAGACGTTAATCTTTAAACACTGTGGTTTTCAAAGTAATGCCAACTAAATCATTTGCTACTAATGTCAGAAAACTCAGGTATTTGGGGAAAATGTCATTTAAAAATTATGCTGCTACCACATACTGGTTATGAATTATTCAATACATGTGTGGGGGTGATATTGTTTACAGCACATTTCCTGCCAACTTCTGTTTTTCACTAAATTTTTTGTTAAACTTGAGGCAGCTTCGTAATGTAATTGGTAATAGAAACAGATGGCACTTTTTCTGACCCTTTATTTTAGCTTCTAGGCATTTGCAATCAGTTATATGTAAGATATAGGGACAGACAACATGCATTGAAATTAGCCCCATCTTTTTTAGCTGCCAAAGAGTAGATTTGGTCATAAAATTTGGGAGTGAAGAACCTCAATCATCTAGTCTGAGTCTCAGATTTTATAGGTAAGAAAATGCTTGAGGTAAGATGACCAGCTCAAGGTCACATAGGAAGTAAAAGGAATCAGATCTCAGCCACTTGACTTAGTGTCAGAGATTCCTTGCCCCCACTCTCTACGTTTTCCATTTGGAGAGATTAGAATATTTATATATTATGTACAGTTAGGAAACATTTTAAACATCCTGAAAATAAACAAGATTAATATAACTCTGGAGTACTTTCTTACCCAGTTTATCAAAACTTAAAACATTGCCATCACCTTAGCCATGGATTCATTTGTAACTCTTTGACTTTTTAATTTTTTTAATGTTTATTTATTTTTGAGACAGAGAGAGACAGAGCACGAGCAGGGGAGGGGCAGAGAGAGAGGGAGACACAGAATCTGAAGCAGGCTCCGGGCTCTGAGCTGTCAGCATAGAGCCCAACTAGGGGCGTGAACCCACAAACCACGAGATCATGACCTGAGCCGAAGTTAGACACTTAACCAACTGAGCCACCCAGGCGTCCCCTCATAGTTACACGAATACTCTCAATATCCTGAATATAATAATAATAATATAATTAATAATAATAATAATGATAATAGTATTATCAATAAGAATAATAAGTTCCATCATTGTTCTGCTTACAGAACAGGTATTTATTTGTGTGCATCGTATTATTTTATATAAAATTGCATTTTGTTACTGCGCTAGAGTTCAACTCATTTTCTTCTAGACAAAATTATTTCTCTTTTGTTATTATTCTTTTCAACTGAAATAGGAGTGCATCATAGAGGCCTATTTTTTCCTGTTGGGCCACAAGGCCTCTGATAGCCTAAATAGTTTCTTTGTATGGAAAAAGCCAGATACTTTGTTTTGGGGGAGGACATGGCCTCCTGTCAGCCCCACAACTTCAAGAACAGAACTAGCACCGGATTTCAGTCCTTACTTGTTTCTTTAATTGGGAATTCTTGTTTAGGGCCAACCATTGATTTACTGTGGCTGTTCTGATGGCCAGAAAGAGAGGACTCCCAAATCTTGGGAGTGAATCAGATCAAGACATGGCCAATCTAAAATGAGGAATATTGTGAGAACATTTGAATTTGGTTTTGGATGGGTTTATTGAACTTATGCTCAAATATCGGTTACACCCAATGATGTTCTGAAAATTCACATCAAAGAGAATAAGGAAATCATGCTGTGAATGAAGGCTGGGCTGAGGAGAAGCTGGGAGCTCTTCCAGGTTTTTCTCCCAGAAATCAAACCTTCCTTGGAACAGATCCTAAATTGAAATGATTGGATTTCAAAGCACATTCCTCTTGAGAATGAGATGGACTGAAAGCTAAAGCAACCAGGTGGAAGGAGTGTGATAGGAAGTATAACACAAAAGCCTTACCTGCCTCCAATTATTTCTACATCGTCTCCCTCCCTGATCTGAATTTCTCCCACAGAGTAAAATAAAGATGGCGACTCTGTCATCCTCACTTACTGTATCCCCAGCTTTATGTTTCACCCATGTGTGCTTCTCACCCTCCCCAAAACAGAGATCTTTCACATTTCAGGTTCTTTGTTCATGCCACTTATTTCCTGGCCCGGAATTCCCTTGTCTTCCTCTACCTAGAAAGCTTCAACTACAGCCCAGTTTCAGGAAACACAACTCAGGAATAAGGTCGTTACAAATAAGTGCAAATCTGAAGAGATGAACAAAACTACCTATTTAGACTATTCAGATTTGGACAGGAGCTCAAAACTCTAAACTCAAAAAAGGTCTGGTACATCGTGTGTTCTCAAGAAATATTAGTGGAATGAGTGAAGTAGATAGATAATGTGCACGTGTAAGAGTCTTGATAATTTTTGTTGGACTATAATGTCTTCTTCGGCAAGCTTCGATCTGCAGTCAGGTCCTATTATATAACTCCACCCAGAAGCTTTTGAGATGCTGTGTGCAGCACTTTACCTGAAGCAAGACACATTGACCAGTGGAATCACAGATTATATATGTCACCAGGGGACTGGTGTGCCTGAGATGAGCCCTAGGCACTTATATACTTGACATATATTTCCTTACTCCTGTTGTGCTCCTTACTCCAGGGTCTTGCCCTCAGTCTTCTTTCTTGCTTTGGCATTCTAGCTCCTGACCGGAATTTGGAGCCTGCCTTGAGCCCTAGTACACTTAGCTAGAGCCTGGACCTACTTGGTTGTGTCTTGCTCTGGTCGGGTGCAGATCATGGTCCTCTTCTATCTATCAATTAGCTAAAGTTTCTGCTTCCACAGACTAGCACTGGGAATTGAGATGCTCCTGCTCTCTGACAGGGAACATTTCTGTCCCGAACCACAGGTCACTAGTCAAGGGCACAGACCCTGGAATCAGACGGACCTGCATGGGATTCTAGCTCCATTATATTTAAGTTTTGTCAAGGTTTTCAACATCTCATTTGTAAATTGGAGCTAACAATAAGTCTTCAAATTGTAAGGGTTAAATAATGTAGAAAACACTCAATATGGTGTACACAGAAGTGATTAATATCTCCTTGACTTCTGAGGTTAAGAACACTGGGCCAAAGTCAGCTGAACATTGGCTACTGGGATGGATATTGGCCTACTTGGATTCTGGTTATTGACCTTTAGAAGTCAGACCTACTGTGAAGTAAGCAATTCTCCTTGCAGTCTATCTTCTTTTTTTGTTTCTCTGTTACCTAGCCAGATTCTAACAAGGAAGGGATGGGAGGAGCACAGAAGCATCTATTTGTCTCATAATTTGCCTTGGCCTTGGTAAGACAAAAAAGATTGATGATTTTAGAACACAGTAATTAAGTAGGCAGAATACAACCTGCCAATAATATCAACAAAACAATTCATTAAGCATAGTTGGTGCTATTGGTTAATAAACTGACTTTAAACAAAAGTTTGCCATGGGCAAGCCAACATTTTGCATAATTCATCTAAAGATGAGGGGGAGGTGACTTTATTTTTTAAGAGTTTCTAGATATTACTCATTAATGAGCATGGAATAAATATTTTAGGAAATGAATCAGGATATTTCTCTAGAAACAGTTACCTTTAAAAATGATACTCAAATTCTGAGGAAATTGTACTTGTGTTCAACACATTTCATTGTCTTATTTCAGTGATGTGGTAAAACAACCACAGCTTTTGGAGTCAGAAAGATATGGTTTTCAATTCTTCTCCAATATAAACTAAATATCACTGAACCTTAGTTTTCTCTTAGGTGAAATAGCTTTAGTTTTCTCCATTTTTCAAGATGCCTGTACAGATTGAATATGATAATGTGTTCTAGTGATTTGTGTCACGCCAGGTCCAGTTTCTACCCTTATCTTTGCCTTCCAAACCCATATGGAAGGCATATTTATATTAAATACACTTAGTGAAATCACATACCTCCTTATGTGAAAGCTATTCTGCATTTATCCCCTCATCCAAGAAACATTCATGTGCTGCAATATTCTAGGATAGGACTTGCTGACTCTCTGATCCTTTTTACTTTGGGGCAGTGCAATTCAAGTTTGGGACGGTGAGCCAGGGGAGGATAAAGGGAGTAAAGTGATCGAATTCATTGACTTGAATAAATGGGAGGAGGGTCACTGAGCATGTATTATTATAAGTGAAGTTGGTACCATTCCACAAATAATTATTGGGTGACTAGTACAAGTAAGCCACTGTTCTAAGTGCTGAGGATACCACAGTGAACAAAACAGGTCAAGTCCCTGGTCTCAAGGAGCTTATGTGCTAGCGAGGGGATACAGAAAATAGGTAACTCAATAAAATGTACAGTGCTATTGACAATGGTCCTGATGTTAAGAAAAATAAGGCAGGGGCGCCTGGGTGGCTCAGTCGGTTGAGCGTCCGATTTCGGCTCAGGTCATGATCTCACGGTCCGTGAGTTTGAGCCCTGTGTCGGGCTCTGTGCGGACAGCTCAGAGCCTGGAGCCTGTTTCAGATTCTGTGTCTCCCTTCTCTCTGACCCTCCCCCGCTCATGCTCTGTCTCTCTCTGTCTCAAAAATAAACGTTAAACAAAAAATTTAAAAAAAAAGAAAAATAAGGCAGAATAAGAGGGACATGAAAGGCTGCAGTGGGTGTGGGGTTTCTATAGTATGTAGGGTGGCCAGAGAAGGACTCTGATGAGAAGATGTTTGGGCAGGAATGTGGAGGGAGTGAAAAAGAGTTTGGAGATACGTAGCCTAAGAGTGTCCCATGCAGAGAAATAATAAGTTGCAAAGTCTCTTGAGAAAGGAGGGAAGAAGGACTAGTTAAGGAATATCAAGAAGGTGGATGTGATAGGAGCAAGAATAAGCCCTTAAAAGGAGATCAGAGCAAGGAGGCATGAGTAAGCTGTTGTTCCCAGCAGGGCAGTTTGTAAATGTGTGGGCATATTTTCAATTGTCAGAATGAATGGGATGTGGTACTGTTATAGAATGGGCAGAGATCAGAGATGATAGGTGTATTGCAATTGGTGGGATGGTCCTACACAGTGAAGAGTTGTCCTACGTCTTGTCCAACTTGCAAATATCTGAATGGGTGTTTCTATACTATAGGGCTGATGCATATCATTGTGCAGCTCGTGGACTGTGGGGTTTTTGGAAGAACCACTGACTTAGATTGGTTGGGTGTGGCACAGTCCCACAGGACTGTGTTGTGCAAGGTCTGTACAGCTGTAAGTGGCAGGCTTGCACACAGGTAAACAATTGTTTACAGTCTTCTGAGTCTGCCCCTAACTCCTTTTTACATACAAACAAAAAGTTTATATTTTGCATCCTTATATAATTCCTGAATTTTTTAGGAATGCAACTATGATGAAGGTAAAAGAAACTTTTTCTTTTTTTCCAAAAAAAAAAAAAAAAAACCTTTACCAAGGGTTGTTCACTATTGTATCAGTCAGGTTTCAATCAGGAGAGTGAAATCATATGGTAATTTAAACAGGACAAAATTAACATAAAGTATTATTAACTATAACATGGAATTAGAATGAGGGTTTGGTTAGTAAGAGCAGAATTCTAAGAAGTATATGAATATAATTATCAACACTACCCCTAATTCAGAGAGAACATACAAGGAAGAACCACCCACTCTGGGGTGGGAGAATGCTAAGAGTCAGTAATTGCTGGAACAACACAATCGTGGCTCGTTGGATGGTAAGAAGTTGCTGTGGTTTTGCACTGGCAGAACTTGCTGGAAATCCCAACTTTGGAACTTGATAAGAAAATCAGGTGCTGGGGAAAGCCTTTCAATAGGAATGTCTCTCTTAGACATTCTGCTATGAAGCTGAATAAGAGGTATGCCGGAGGAACTGTTCTCTGCTGGATGCTGCTGACTGCTGTTCATTGCAGGAGCGAGCAGAAGCCCTGGGGGAGGAAATCTATCATAGCATCCTTCAGAATCACTTTGTCTAAGAAGGGAGAATATGTAACCCAATCTCTTCTCCTCCCACCCTCCTATCTGCTGCAAGTGTCTCCTATTGACCAAACCCAGTTGGAAACCAGGTGGCTAGTGAGTTTGGGTCATTCTGACCATAGGAGTCAGCTTCTGAGATGGAGTCCAGAGCAAAGAAAGACCTATCATGGATTTGAATGGGAAGCAAATGAACAATATAGAATTGGGTCAATTAATTCTTTAAAAAAACGACAATTGCTTCAAAGCCCTCTGTTTGTTTTGTTATTGCATTTGAGATAATCCAACAATGAGGCTGATTTATTCTAGAAGACATTTTTGAGAGGTAGTCTCTCTGATCCCAAGAAGTCATAAAGAGGACACAATGGGCTGCCAGGTCAAAGGAACTCTGCCATGCTTCTTTCCTGGGCTGCCTCACACTTTCTAGCTCCCAGAGGCTGCGCTGTCTGCCTCTCCCCTCATTACCCTGGAACTTGCATTGGGGTACCTTTAACCGGGACTTTTAATATCAGGGAACTCTCCAGGTTTTAACATTCTTCCATCTACTTCATCAGAACTTTGTATTGTTCTCATGTGGAAATGCACTGATTTGAAGAAGACTCCCAACAAACCACTCATGTCTATGGGAAATGATCTTTCTTTCCTAAATGTCACAAATGTCTTTAAGTGTTTCAAGACTTATCACTTAAAAGTGGGATTAGAACTATTCTATATTCCAGCCAACTCCAGGGATGGAAGGGGACCAATGAGTGGTAACCATGCAGAGAATCACCTGTGCTTATACCAATCTGAAGCTCTCCAGGTGTGCAAAGATGGAAAAGGCTATCTTGAGAGACAGTGAGGTTCCCCCTCACCAGGAGTGTCTGGTCATCAACTTTGGAGGGAGACTGTAGAGCAGATTTAAGTTTGGGGAGTGTGGTTGGCCCTATTATCTTTTTTCAGATCCCCACCAATGCCTGTCCTCCTGGGTCAATGGGACCGAGAGCTGACAGTGGAATTCGCACTCATCACGGACCAACACTGCAGCTTTGCCACAGTGCCTCCCGCCATCTAACCCTGCCCATTCCCAACACCGTCATCTTCTGTCATATTCTCTGGGGTGTTGTATCAGTTTCCCATTGCTATGAGAACAAATTACCACAAACTTAGTGGCTTGAAACAACACAATTTTGTTATGGAGCTCAGAAGTCTGAAATGCTCTGATTGTATTAAAATCAAGGCTCTGTTCTTTCTGGAGGCTCAGCTAGAGACTATTTCCTTATCTTTTCCAGCTCCTAGAGGCCACCTGCATTCCTTGGCTGGTAGCCCCTCCCTGAATCTTCAAAGCCAAATTCTCTTTTTTCTCTGACTCACACTCCTATCTCCCTCTTATAAGGGCCCTTGTGATAAAACATTGGGTCTACCTGGATAAATCATGATAGTTTCCCCATCCCAAGATCCTTACCTTAATCATCTCTGCAAAGTTCCTTTCGCCACATGAGAGAGCATATTCTTAGAGTATTGTGATTAGGACATGGACATCTTTGGGGGATCATTGACTTGCCTACCACAGAAATTAACACTTGAAATTCATACCCAGGTCAAGGAGAGGAATGGGGGTGGGCGTGGGAACATTGAGATGTAGCCACATGTCCACCGAACAGTGAACTGTTCAGACACGCTATCATTTCAGACCACCCCCGACCCATAGCCATGATACATCCTAACGAAGTGAACATGTTGGTAGTCACGAGTGCTGCTCATGAAATAACTTTTAGTCCTCCTTTGGGGTTGTATCTCTCTGCCCCCTTAGATTTTGATGTGACCACATGACTTGCTATGACCAATGAAATGATAATGGAATGACGAATGTCATTTTCAGGCCAAAGTTTAAAGGCTGGTGTGTGATTTGCCACATCCTCATTTCTCTGCCAGAGCAAACATGGCTGCATGCAGATGAAATCTTCCTCGGTCTGGGTTCCCGACAGTGAGTTAATAAGAGTAGAGCCCTCCAGCTGATCCCCTAATGGACATACAGCCTGAGTGAGAAATGAACTTTTGAGCTACTCAGATTTGGGGGTGATTTTTACTGCAGCATAACCTAGCTTGCCCTGACATAGGTATTCTTCATAACAAACCAAGTTAGGGCTTACTCCCTGTCCTGAGTCTCCTAACCAGGGTGCTGGAGGACCCTGAGGACCTGAGGACCTGAGGACCCTGAGGACCTCCCTGTTCATCAAGGAAATCTGCTGCATGCTAAGACAGCCTAGTAACTTAAATCCCAGATTTAACCACAGACAATCTGGATTCCCTTCACCTTCCCAAAATGTATATACTGATGGCCAGAGTGCTCATATCAGCCTAGATTGAGAGAAATACACTCATAATTGTGCCTTAAAAATTTTTTTTTACATTTATTTATTTTTGAGAGACAGAGACAGAGCACAAGTGGGAGAGGGGAAGAGAGAGAAGGAGACACAGAATCTGAAGCAGGCTCCAGGCTCAGAGGTGTCAGCACAGAGCCCGACGTGGGGCTTGAACTCACGAACCGTGAGATCATGACCTGAGCGGAAGTCGGACTCCCAACCGACTGAGCCACCCAGGCGCCCCTAATTGTACCTTTTAAAGACTGCGTGTTGGTCCACTCAGGAGCCGCTGTGGATTTCACATACAAAAGAAATTTCATTGCTTTTCTCTGGCTGGAATATCCCTTCTACTTCTTTCTGTACCTCCCGGTACCACCGTTACTCTGGCGGTTGGTAGAATTTCAGCTCACTCTAAAGACCGCTGTGATCCCTTTCTCCTGACCTATGGATATCTCATACCCAGGCTGAGCATGGATGGGATGTACCTGTGGCAGGTGACTCTATATCGGCCTTCTTCATGTATGTCCACACTGTGGTTTGCCAGGTCTGGCCTCTCTGTTGAAATTCCACCAAGCTCACCAGAACTCAATAACTACAGCCAGTTTCCCTGAGACAGCCTGAGTATGTTTGAAAGAGTGCCTTTGTCCCATTCACGCATCAGCGGGAAAGGGTAGAACCGCAGACTATCCACGAGAACGCATCCCTGCCTTGCGAGTGCACCAGCCCAGGCAAACTCAGACCCAGCCCTGCAAGGGGAGGGCTTCTCATATGGCAAGGTCAGCTCCATCCATAGACCTTTAAATAAATTCAGCCTGTCCATGCAATATACTGCTGAGGATGTATAAAAACCCTTCTAGGCAATTTCCCCAAACACCCTCCTGCTTACCTCACTCTTCTTTCCAGGCCCCATTTCCTGCCTCAAGACCTCCTTATCTTGGAGACCTGTTTACATGCAGCTCTCCTATTTTAACCTGAGCTGTTTGCTTTAGGATAGAGCTTGTACTACTCCTCTGGCTCACATGCCTGCAGCAGCTTTAGGTGAGAGGGGCTTCTGCCTCCAACCCTCACCCTGAAGACCCATCCCTGCAGAGATCAGCTTGCGTGACCTCTCTGCCAGCATGTGGGCACCAAGCTAGTGCCAGTCCCTGAACTCAAACACTCTCCTCTGTAGTGTCAGAGTTGATTAGTGCTCACAATAGGATGGGATTGGATTTCCCAAATTTTTAGGGTGGCTTGATATGAAGTCCAGAGGTCAAACATGTGCTAAGGCTTATACTCAAAACTGTTAGCTCTTAGATGCACTCTCTCGAAGGAAAAGAAGTCAGAAGGGCCCCGAATGGGGATTGGGAGACTAATACCTTCGGAGAACATGTAGGTCATGATGTTCATGTTATAAATCATACCGGGGCAGTCGGTATTCTTACAAACTAGTGGCTAAGAAATTGCCCTGCTTTTCAGTGACTTTCCGGTGCCTTCCTGCAGGCAAGCACTGGAGGCAATCACAAGCAGGTGTGATCCACCAAGCACAACTACATGTTCCTTGTTTATTGTAAAGCTTTGGTGCAAAGAGAGGAGGACAAGAAAGCAGGGGTAAAGAGGGCAGCTTTCATATCGTCCAGCTGCCACCACCAACTGGACATAATGACAATTAGGACACTCAGGAAATTGAACCAGGAAAGTTCATCCTCTGATGGTGAATTTTAAGGTGATTTCCAGTCATCTAACAGGATAAAAGGAAGTCAATTTGAAACTATGGTCAGGTAGGAATATTGGCAGGAGGTTTTCTAGAGCAACTTATTTAACTGGGAGATTGCCTGAGAACCTTTTAAGAAATACCAGGATGTCTTGAAGAATTATTTCATTTCCCCCAATGTGTGTTTTCTGTGAAACTTAGTCTGCCGAACCTTCGAAACAGAAATCAAAAGAATGAGAAATTTATTTTTTCTTCACTTTCAGTATTTACTGTGACATAAAAAATTCAGATTTAATAAATTGCCGCCCCTCCTCCCCCAGTACACTTACTCCTATTTTATCTTGGGATTGGCGTGGACTCTGATAAGCTGCTTCTCTCCCTGAATTTTGTATGTGTTGGTCCAGAAAAATTTTTTTGATTATTGTTAGATTGACTGAAGGCATATGAAACGTTTCCATTTTAAACACGAGAGAGATTGGTGGCTCAGTCGGTTGAGCCTCGAACTTCAACTCAGGTCATGATCTCGTGGTTCATGGGTTCGAGACCCGTGCCAGGCTCTGTGCTGACAGCTCAGAACCTGGAGCCTGTTTCAGATCCTGTGTCTCCCTCTCTCTCTGCCCCTCCCCTGCTCACACTCTGTCTCTCTCACTCTCAAAAATAAATAAAAATTAAACAAAAACGAAACACGAGAGAGAAAAAGGTTGTGAGTCGATAGCAGAAAGCACTCTTCCTGACAGCACGAGTGGTGGTGTATTCTGTTTTAATTTAAAATAAAAAATTGAAAATGCTTTAATTCCAGTTTATGTGTCTTGTCTTTACCATGTGGTGTGTAACAGTACAAATAGCGATGAAATGCTTTGTTCTTTATGAAATGGCTGGCTAAATTAAACTCTTTATATTTGTAAGTAACTCATTTGTGTGTATGTGTTTACAGAATTCAGTGACTTTGTATCATGTGACCACAATGACATCGTCTCCCCTTCCTCCCACCACATTACTCAACAGGATGGATTTTCTATAGATAACAGCTTCAGTTTTTGTTTTTGTTTTTTTTTAATTCGAGAGAGAGAGAGAGCTAGTGAGCAAGTCGGTGAGAGGGGGCAGAGGAAGGGAGAGAGAGAATGCCAAGAAGGCTTCCTGCTCAGCACAGATCCCAACGTGGGACTCAACCGACTGAGCCACCCAGGCGCCCTGACAACAGCCTCAGTTCTAATGGAAAGAAGTTATTTATTGGACAAACTACGGCATGGTAGAATTGCTAAATCAGTAACAAGGATTTGTAAAGAGCCCTAACAAACTCAAAATCAGGAATTCAGGTTCTAGACCCAGCTCTGACATTAACTGCTGGTAACCCTTTACCAGTCACTGAGACCTTTGAGCTTCAGTTTCTTGTCTGTGACGTGGATGCGAGGGCATTTCTCAAATCTACTTTGTCCTGCCTGAGTTTTCTGGGCGTGCTCTTCCATTCACATAGAATGGCCTTGCTGCCTTCCAGCCTACTTCTGCCCAGCAAGCATATTTGCAGCATCAAGTCCCCTGCGAAGCAGCCCTTCTCGCCTCCAGCCGCCCAAGTAAAGCTGAGTGTGCCTTCCTCAGAGACACTAAGGGACTTTGCATATTCTCTGACAGGGGAGGTCTCCGGACATCCTGGGATTTCTTTGCATGGGAGTCTCCTTGTCTTAGCTTCAGGCTCCTGGAGGTTGTGCACTGACTCCTTTCTCTCGGAAATGCCCCGCAAGGTGCGCTTGACAAATGTGTGGGGGTTGAATTGGTGTGCACACCCTGCCTGTCCGAGGGCTGCTGTTGGTTGTTTTGAAAACCACAAGAAGAGGGAGAGTTAGATATTAACAGAAATAATAGTGATCCTTTGAAAATATCTTTGTTGCTTCTGGATTTCTTTCTGCTTGCACAGCTGTATGGATGGGTCATGGCAAATCTCACCATCTCTAAGTTTTAGATATAAGAATCTGGTAGAGTCATGTAGCTTTTTCTTTCAGGTTAAATAAGCCCCAATTCCTGTAGTCATGATTTATCGGCCCCATTTTCCAACTCTTTAATCATTTTCATTGCTTTTCTCTGGAACTACTCCAAGTTCTCCAAATACTCATGTTTCAGGCTCCAAAGTAGACATAGTATTGAGATACTGAGTGAAAGAATTATCTGTGTGTTCCGACATTTAATATTCTTGTTTATACATAGATTTTTTTTCCCCACCCCAATCAGTCTACAAATATTAACTAGGCATTTATGCTACACCTGGCACCGTGCTTCAGAGTTTTTGGCAATTTCAAACAAGGTGATTCCTCTCTGTGAGACAGGCTTTCCTTGGTGGTAATACATGAAAACATTATATTAATAAGCATCTGTATGGTAGTAATTTATGTAAAAGTAGAGTGGCTTTCCATGTCAATAAACATACTCTCTCTTATCTGGTTTGTTTACATGAAATTAATTAAATAGCTCATCTGCTCCATGAATATAACAAGTTCACTTCTCATCCCACATTACACTGTAAATTAAAGAAGCAGAAAATGATCTAATGTGTTTTTTTTTTTGCATTATATACTTTTATTCTGTTCAAATTTTATTCTAACTTGTAGATTTTATTCTAGTTCAGCTGACCATTAAGGTTTTCTATCTATTGTCATTAGAGATTTCAGTTAATACTAAAATATTAAATATTCAACTACTTAAACACAGTAAAATTATATCACTACTGTATACTGCTTTATCTTTGAAGGCGTTTTTTCACGTCTCTTATTTTGCCCTATTAAGAACCTTATTAATAAAAGTAGAAACTATGACCATCATTGTCCATTTGGTTACTATGACACATCAGAGTCAAGCAAGGTTTGGCCAACATCATACAAGTTAGTGGAGAGATAAGGGTTCTGACTTATATATAGGTTTTCCATCAGTTTCTCAAAACTTGAAAAATTGAACCATTACTATTACATGAGACCCTTTTCTAGGAAAGCCAAGATAAGGTTATAGAAGTTGTAATATATAATAAATTCTATGTTAATGAAAATAGAAAATTTGTGATGCACAATTAGCCCTATGTAATATGATATAATTATGCTATCAATAATATAATTAAAGTGTTAACAACAATATTTAGTCATAGACTATTGTAAGGATGGTGGTCTGGTAAAACAACACAAAATTAAAGATAATTTAGTATTGATATTAGTTAAGACTATCTACCAATCAACCTATCTATCCTCTATGATTTAGTATATGGAATTGACTCACGTGATTATGCAGGCTGAGAAATCCCAAGATCTGCAGTTGGCAAGATGGAGACCCAAGAGAACCAATGGTATAATTCCAGTCCAAGTCCAAAGGCCTCAGAACCTGGGGAGCTGATGATGGTGTACGTTTCGGTCCAAAAGCCAGCAAACTTGAGACCTAAGAAGAGCCAGTGTTTCAATCAGAGTCCAAAGGCTGGAAAAGGCCAATGTCCCAGCTCAAGGGATGAGACAGGAGGAGTTCCCTCTAATCCAGCCTTTTTGTTCTATTTAGATATTCAGTTGGCTGGATGAAGCTCACTCACATTAGGGAGGATGATCTGCTTTCTCAGTCTACCCATTCAAACATTAATCTCATTCAGAAACACCTTCACAGACACACTCACAATAATGTTTGGCCAAATGCTGGGAACCCCATGGCCCAGTCAAGTTAACATGTAAAATTAACCATCACAAGATACATGATAAACATTTTTAAATCTTAAAAGTATGCCTGTGTACCTCTGTGACTATGCTATAGACTCATTTAGAAGTATGTAAAAA
The DNA here is from genome assembly GCF_018350155.1 of Leopardus geoffroyi. Classification (NCBI taxonomy): domain Eukaryota; kingdom Metazoa; phylum Chordata; class Mammalia; order Carnivora; family Felidae; genus Leopardus; species Leopardus geoffroyi. Next base: position 111,087,709 of record NC_059336.1, read on the forward strand.
TTCAAAATTTGAGGCTAAGAACATTAATCATGGGCCAAATGTCCTTTCTGATATTGTGCTCTGAAAGCCCTGCCTTTCACTAACCTATCTGGTACCAACTGATTCACTTCTCAAGATAGAGATATAAGGAAGCTACCAGATGGTTGATAGAAACCAAGCATTATTGTTAACCTGCTATTTGCTGATGCCATTGTGGAACTAATGTTCTTCGAGTTGTTTAACTCCTTTCATGCTTTGCATCAAGTATGCTTAAAAATGTAAGAAGTAAAAACCAAAGGTTTATTTTTGCAGTCAGTTTGCAAACAATTGAGCCAAATGTACATTCCTTTCTCTAGACCTCTGCAAAATTACTGAAAATTTTGTTCATTTCTGTGAAGCAAGTATTTTCAAGTTTTATAAAAATATATTCCTAGGTTGTTTAAAACTTTTTAATAATTTTATTTTAGAACAATGGGGGTTTAAAAAACAGCTTTATTGTGATATAATTAACATACTATAAAATTCACCAAAGTGTACAATTTTCCTTGTGGGAGAAATCGTGGGCTGAGGGGTCTCCCTTGGCACTGAGTGATGCCACCTTGGGAGAGAGGTGACACAGGTAAAGTGAACCTTTTATTCTGCACTCTGCAATGAGTCTGTTTTGTTCTCTTGCTTAAAGGAGGTGCTGTAATCTTTCCATTAGACTCCTAGGTTTCCACAAAGGTATCCCTGTCCATGGATAGTTGTCAAGATTGACATTTCTATGGAAGTATGAGGGCTGGAATGTCCTATCCTGTCATCCTGCTGACATCCTGCATCTGTATTTCCCCACAGCAAATTTGATGTGCCTCTCCCCTCCAATACAGTCGAGAATTGCTGGCCTAATCAAAAGCCTATTAGTTCTTTCCATATTCATCTGGGTGGCAAATCTGTGGCCTTTTTTTTAAAATGCTTTTTGTTAGAAGTGTGGCTCTAGTGAGACCAGGATTCTCTGGAGAATCTAGAGAGGAAAGAAGCCCCTTCCTCTGCAATGATACAAGGCCTAGATTTTTTCTGGACTTGAAAGGGATGGTGTAAACTTGCAGAGATGGCTAGGAAAACTTTCTGTGATGACAGAAATATTCTATACCTGCAGCATATGCTATTGCAGCCACTAGCCACGTGGTGTTGAGCTCTTGAAATATAGCTAATATGAGTGCAGTTCTGAATTTCCTACTCAAATTATGTTTGATTGACAATTGAATAGTTACATTTGAATAGTGGCCCCTGTAGTGGACAGTGCTGATCTAGAGAATCTTTTTCTTTGTGTGTATGTTGTAAGGTGGGTGGGGGCAGTTAAATTGTTGAGTAAATCTAGATAAAATTTTCTCTTAGGCAGCTCAGCCCCAGGTGGATTATAAAAAGTTCTGGTGGATGATGTGAAAAACAACAACAACAACAAAAACAACAGAAGAGTGTTTTAAGACATGTTCAAAAGAATTTCAGAAGTACAGATCCTTTATAAATCTGTGATCTAATTTATGCATCTTAATCATCAATCTTTGAAATAAGTGAGCACACAATTAAATTTATTCAATTTAAATCACCTTGAGTTTCAGGTGTGTTAACTTTGAAAGAAGAAGGAAAACCGGACATTTTGTCCTTTTTTCTAACAGAGGAGACAGTATTTAATACCACTCTCCTCCTTTTGTTTTGAGGAATCTGTGTGTATGTGTGTATAGCTTATTTTCAGTATTAGTTAATACTCTTTCAACACATTTTAGTTTTGGGGGATTTTGGAAAAAGATCCTTTTGAATAGGCTCTTAGGGAGAATGACCATTGCGAGCTGATTTTTTCCCATTTCTGAATCCCCATGAGCATTTAAGGAGAAGCCCTGTGTGAGAAATGCCTCCCTCTGCAGACATTCTGTAGTCATTAGCCAATGCGAAGAGTTAAATGTCTACCTGGCTTTGGCAGCACAAGGCTGAAGTCTTGTCTGAATTCTGCTGTTCTTTGATTTCATCAAAAGGCATATTTGCATAGGGACTGATAAGGCACCTTGGCACTAGGATCCTGGATTCTGTACAGGCACAGAACTGGCACAGGACTGATGAAAACTCAATTATGATTTATGTCTATGCAACAGAGTTTCCTATTGATTACCTGCCAGAACCATGATAAAGCAATGTTAGGCCTGAAGCCAATTCTTCCCAACCATAATCTTTCCTTAGGTTTTGTTTTCCACGTCCTTGCTCCAGTTTTCTGAACACTTGTGAGCAATAATGGTTCACAAAAATGATCCTTGGATATGCAAATTTGTCTGTAATAAAGGATCTTCTTCTTAGTGTCTATTTACTTTGTATTTGCCTTCTAACCATTTGGGGTTTATCCAACACTTGCTTATGTGCATTATATTGTTCTAAGTTTTATAGGATGTAGAAGAAATGGATAACCTGGCTCCTGTTTTGAGGAACTTGCCTATTGTAATCTGGAAGAGGTAAGTTGTCCAGAGATGAAGACCTGAGTCCAAGAAGCAATTGCCTTCTGATATTGATGTTGGTGAAATTAAGGAACTCGAGGCAATGATCAGAGTGAACCAAAACTAGACCATGAAACTTCTTGGTTATTATTGTTAAGGAGCAATAATAAATGTAAAAGGAATCACAAGCAGGTAGAGGGGATATGGGATGAGGGTCATTAAGGGGATTCTTGGGGGAAAATCTAGCTTCTTTGATGGTCAGTCTTCTGCTCAGATAGTGAACATTTTACTCTTCATACTTAGAAATATCTTTATTTGAAATATCTAACTTTAAAATAGTTTAAAATATTTGACATTAACATGGCATTCCTGTGGGTTGGGCCCTGTTCTAAGTAGCTCTACACATAATGACTCATTTAAATCTCAAAACATCCCTGTGAGAAAGTTCTATTATTATCTCCATTTTACAGACCAGTTAACTGCAGACCAGAAACAATAAGAGACTTGTTTTAAAGCCCCATAGCTAATGGGAAGTGAGTGCTGGAATTTGAACCCAGGTAGTGTGGCTCCAAATTCTGTGAAATCAATAACCACCGGATAATGGTCTTTCATCTGTGGAGAAGAACAGAGGGCCATATGCCATGGTTTATGTCTTGGCTCCTCAGGGATTAACAGAGTTATTCCTTTCTCATGGTGGGGACAGAAAGGTCACTGTTCCTTAGTCTCAGGATGACCTAGGGTTGGATGGGCAAGCCACCCTCCTACTGCTTAAAGCAGCCAGTTCTGAAGAGTCTTTCTCAATTCCGCAGAATAAGTGCAGTTAGTGTTGTCTTATGGGTTGATCATATCCCCCGTGCCCCCCAGAAAGACATGTTGAATTCATAACCTTTAGTATCTCAGAATATGACCTTATTTGTAGGTAGGGTCTTTATAGAGGTAATAAAGTTATTTTGTTATGGCAGCCCTAGGAAACTCATACAGGTTGAAAGTGGTTTTCAAGTATGTGAGACGGCCTCCCATCAGCTGAAGACTGCTTAAACTCTCAAGAGAGGATCTCATTTCCACATATCAGAGAGTGGAACAACTTAAGACCTCCACAGTGAGGTTAATGAGGTATCACAGGAAACAAAACTCTCACTTGATCACTTAGATCAATTAGAACTTATTTCATGGTTATCAGTACCTCAAAAACACTTATCTAAATACACTATTTGTGTCAAAATCTGAATTAGACTCCTATTATTAAGTATTGTAGTTAGACCCTAGAGAAGTTTTTTCCCCCCAAAGCTTTGGAAGAATCCCCTTTCGCCAACTTTCCCAACATTATTTTTTCTACAGGGACAGCCTCACTGGATTAAATGAATAGTATCAATTATTCCATATCCTAAGAGGATGATACTCCCTATCCAAAATGGTAACCTTCCTTTATTGGACAATAGCCCTAAACTATATGCTATTCTCTCCTAGAGAAATACATTAGATTAAAGGTGGAAAATTGTTGTTGCACTTATTGAAAAGACCTTGATCTTTATTAAAAGTTTATTTGTTTGTTTATTTATTTATTTATTGAGAGAGAGAGAGAACAGAAGCAAGGGGGGGGGGGCAGAGAAAGGAAGAGAGAGGGAATCCCAAGCAGGCTCCACACTGTCAGCATGGAGCCTGATGAGGGTCTCAAACTCATGAACTATGAGATCATGACCTGAGTGGAAATCAAGGGTCTGGTGCTTTACTGACTGAGCCACCCAGGCATCCCATTGATCTTTATTCTTATGTACCAGCTGCTAGAAGGGCATGTACTCAATTTAGACATAGCCCCAGATACAGATACTTTTACAACTCCGGCCCTATTATTTGATTCTGCTCAGATCAGAGCCAATAGGAACAGTCTTTCAACACAGAAGACCATAGCCTTTGGATTATGTTTAGATTTTCTTTCTTTAAAACTTGGCTCTTAATGATCTGGTTGAGCTCACTTCAAGCCCTCCCACTCCTGGCTGTAGAGAAAAGTAGCACATTCTTTCTTACATGAGTGTTAGGGCTCTATTATTTTAAGCAAGGAGTGGCCTGAATAGGCTTCTGACCCCACTGGCCAATTATTGCCCAAAAGAAAGGCCAGCGATAAGCTTTTTAACCTTTTTCTTATTATTTTTTTCTTTTTCCAAACAAGTTATGTCTTTGCTAGATATTCTCATTTTTTAGTTGGTTTATAAGTAAATAACAGTCCCACACAACTTGTTACTATTTCCTCAAAGTGCATTTCATAATGGTTTCTCTGGGAACACACAATAGAAAGAAAGTATTCTTCTCAAAGCTAAAGATGCTTTCAGTGTTATGTTGATGTTTTATTTTGCCCAAGGTGTGTGTCTGGTTAGCTTTGGCTAATTCAAGCTAATAACTAAATGGAGTAGAATTTTGAGGCCTCACTGCTTTTATCTGGGTTTCCAGTGGGTTCAAAATAATTTTCTCAAAGTCATCCTGGATTTCTTGACAGAACTCCCTAATTATACCTTACAGAAGGGTGGCCTGGATGTCATTGGACATGTGCCTTGATGGGGGTCCCCAGCTTCTGCAAAAAGACATGGACTCTAGCTCCAGCTCTCGAGTCTGCTTAGGCACTGAAGGATGAATTCAATGGTCCAAGGAATAGCCATTCTCAATATATTTGTCATCACTACCCAATATCGATCAAAAGCTAGGTGGAACAATATTTAGAGAAGATTGCCAAGTTTTTCCAATGCCAATTATTCTGAATTAAATCCCTGGATTCAAGCTGATAAGCAGAGGCTGGAACACTGCTTTTTATTATGCCAATCATCCCTGTCTTCTCTTTCCCCCTTTCCAGAAGAACTCCTTTTCTCTGTATCATGTCTGTGTATGTGCCACTAGCCTACATCGAGTTATTTTAATAAGCAGCTTCATGTATCTTGTTGTATGAATTTTAAAGAAGCTGTGATGATTGATCATTATATTATCTATTTGTGAGGATCCCAGGGAAAGTTCCTGTCTGGTCTGAGTACCAAGAACAATTAGACTTCCCCAGGAAATTTGGATTGTTAGTATCTCATGGACACGTGAATTGTATAACTGATAAAGTTTCTCTTTTCATGTTGGCAGCCAGATTTATGGCCCAGGTATTACACATGTGTGGGTTATTATGATATGCATTTTTAGACTCATTCCTGGCTCTGCTTCATCTCTACTCTTGTTTTACTTTCTTCTCTTGCCCTACTTTTAATGGATGCCATTGGGTCATCTTTGATGTGTCTTGTTAGAGGCTGCTTCAAATATTTTCAGGAATAGAGCAAAATATGAAAATAAACACACATACATAAATAAAATAATCTCAAATAGAGTTTTGAAGAGAGTGTTGCAGATTGGTTGGTGAAGAGAAAATAGAGGTTTCCAGACGCAGGAAGCAACATGAACAAACATAAAATCTTCCTTATTACAGTTAAAGTCATGTAGCAAAGCTATTCAACTGAGATCTCTAAAATAGCACGTGGAAAAAGATGCATGGTATAAAATAAAATTGCTTTTAAAATCTCTCAGCCTGAAATATTTTATTTCAGGAATAAATTTGGTAAAATATTTTAGTTACTCTACACTGGAATGAAACTTAGAAGTTCTCTGAAAAAATAAAGGGAATTGCGATAAGAAAATCATACTGGTATCTTTAGATTAATATATCTTCCTATGTTATTTAAATACTTCAAAAAGAATTAGGTGAAAATATTCTTTCAACTTTATTCATGCCTTCCAAAGGTCATGTCTACATTTATGTGAAAAACAAACATGGGAAAACACTGAATATTTTATAGTGAGATTAGGTCTAAATTGGAAACTCATACGAATAATGATGAATGGCAATAATTCCAAGATAAGAAACATTATGTGTACTTAATTTACCTGGAGGTTTTATAATCTCAAAGCTCCATTTTCATTGGTTAGTTCCATGAGATTAAGGGCTTTCTGTCTAGTTTATTATTGCTATATCCCAAGCATACAGCCCATTGCCCAGAACATCGTAGATAACCAGTATATATTTGTTGAATGAATGAGTGAATGAATGAATGAATGAATGAAATTGTAAGTTTAGGCTGTATTTGTACAGTCAGGAAGAAATTGATTTGACCTGGGAGAAGCAGTGATAGGGACTTTAGTTTTGTCCAATTTGGAGAATATAGGCTAAGGTAAAATTCCTTTTACAGTTAATATCCTAGACAGCTATTTAAATGTTACCATTTCTGTGATTATTTTAAGACCTCTCTCCTTCCACAGTGTGGAGTCTACCCCAAGATGGTTGTTTTGTGACATAAGTATCCTGTTGCTGTTAAAATAATGAATGCAAATGTTGTAAGGAACTTTAAGACCATCAGCTCCTCCCCGTGGAGGGGAGAGGCTAGTGACTGGGAGGTGATACTTGTGGCCCAAATCACTTGGCTCCATTTTCATGGAGGCTGTGTGGCACAGCAGTTATGCACACTCACTCTGGAGACAGACACATCACCGCTAGAGTCTGTCTCATCTGTAAGTTAAGAATAATAGTTCCTACTTCATAGGATTGTTCAGAGAATATGATGAAATAATGAATGTAAAATATTTAGAAGAGTGCTTGGTATTACTGAAAGCACGAGTTCCGGGGTATGGCCAAGTTGTATTACCTTTAGAAAGTAAAGTGTAATTATCCTGAGAGTTCAAAGTCATCTTCCCATATGGTATTTTCCCTGATGCCCAAGTAGAATGTGTTGCCTCCTTTTCTAAAACACCTATATGGTGTTTTACATGTATGTCGTTCCCCACCTCTCAAATACTGAGCTTTATAAAGTCAGGGTATGCCTGCATGGTGGGAAATTTAAAATTGTCTGTTAATTTTACTTGAGTAATTATCAGTATTATCCTTAAATGAAATTAATGCAGTGGTTTGAGACCAAGGCATTGTACCCACAGATGACTTAAATGATTAGTTTGATTATTCAAACTATGAATCTTTTATTCTTACTCAACTATTTCAGAGAGGAATAATTTAGTCATGCTGGTTATTTGTCTAGATAAGGGTTTTTTCAGACTTGGCACTATGGACGTTTTGGTCTGGATAATTCTGTGTCCTGTGCAATGTAGGAGGGTTAGCAATATGTCTGGCCTGTACCCACTACCCATCAGCAACACTTGCCTCCCCCAACATTTGTGACAATAACACATGCCTCCAGACATTGCTACATGTGTCCCAGAGAGCAATATTATCCCCAGTTGAGGGCCACTAAAATAGATGACATTATATAGTTGCTTCTCTTTGTTAAATTTATAATATATCTCTGGAATATGGTTTGAAATAAGATAGTGGAGTCTTCTTTCCAAGACTACCTAGAAACAAAGAATGATAATTCTCAGTTCTGGAAGGTATGGAGAGTTGGATCAAATGACCTTTTCAGGTAGCTCTCTCTCAATTCTCTGGATTGAAGATCAGAAGTCCCACAGTCTTCCTTGGGTTGGTGGGGGCAGCCCTGAATGTTTGCCCTATTATGATGTATTATGTAAGGACTCCAGCCAAAATTACTGGAAAGTAATTACAAATCTTGCTTCCTTTAAAACATCTTGCCTTGTTTATCAGTCTTCCAATTTGTCATATTTGCCCTGTCCTTCCCCACTGCACAGAGCATTCTGAGTCATTTTCTAGGTCTATTGAGTACAGTAGGACAGGAGATTTGCGGTGGCTGTGGCTGTACACACATCTCAGAGCCTCTCTGCACATCCAGTGGCTAACACACCTGGTGCTTAGAACATATCTTAGCATGGCTGCTATAGCCAACTTCTAGCACCCACTCCAGCTCTCACTGGCTGCTCCACCCCACAGACAATCAAAGCATTGTACAGAACAATCCCAGAGTTGTTCCGAGAGCATAGCCCAGGGCCCAGGGGGGTTGCTGTTAATTTGTGGCACTAGATCAAGAATGATATGGCAGTAGCTTTATGAATGTGCTTAGGAAAGACTTGTATCAACAGCACCTGAGGATCTGGCCCTTTCAGCCTTCTACTCTCCCTGAAAACAATGCTGTATGTATTTGAGGAGTTGGACATGTTCTGCGAAAACATGCATTAGGAATGCACCCAAGCCCACAGTGGCCTCTGAGTCTGTTGGCACATCCCTTGGTATTCCTCTGCCCCAGGTACACGTCATTACACAGGCAAAGGAAAGTAAGATTGTGCGTGCTTTGTTAAATGTCTATTTGGCTTCTTGGTCAGGGTGGGAACACGGAGTCACAGGAGGCTATGAGGAAGCTAAGATGGCCGCCAATACTTCCTGTTTCCAGAAAGCATCCCCCAGCTCCATCCAAAACACATTTGAATGAAGACTTTTCCCAAACTCTGGTCACCCTTCAATGATACATGTGATCAAGTTAAAATAAATCACACTTAACGGGTGAGGTATAAAAGAAGCCAACTTCAGAACATCCACAACATAGTAAAGGCAGAAAAATACTAGTGACAAGGAAGATTAGCTAACGGAAGAGGCAACAATAAATGAACCCATAACCTTTTTCCAGATGTATGGTTCTGACTTAAACACAGATAAAGTGGAATTGTGAACAACATTTAGAATGAACTCACAGAGGATTCCCACTTATTTAAGAATTTTTTTTAGCACTAAGTTTATATGAAGCATGGAAGAATATTTATTTTGAACATTAGTGACTTGTGTTGGCACAACGTTTTTATTGACTATTATTCCAAGCTATGGCTTTTATATTTTCCTGTTCTCTTTGACTGATATTTAATGAGTATATTTTAAAGAACACTTTTGCTATTTTATGGCCAGGGTGCCAGCTCCAGCAACTGGAAATTTGTAAAACTGTATAATATAGCCCTTCCAACATGGTTCCATCAGTTATACACCAATAAATAATGGTGATTTCAAGGATGATTAATCATAATCATTATAAAGCACTTTGGCCAAGCCAACATCTGTTTCCATGGATACAGCTGCTGGCCATCCAGGTTTTGTAATTTATATGTTTTAGTTATTGTTCCCAGATGACTGTGAGCACCATTCTACACAATATGACCTTTTAACTTTAGGCCCCAATGGACTCTGTGGTTTACATGCAGCCTGTAGTTCTTTTGAGAAGTTTTTATTGGGAATTTGTAGGGCTCTGAGGAAATGAAGCAGGAAGATCTTCCCATCCTAGCTTCCTTGAAGAGACAGAGTGAAGAAAAGCACAGTGGTAACGATGTCAGTAACAGCCAACTAACTGGCGACATTGTCAGTGCATCAGAGATCTGAAGACCCACAAGGTACTGGGGACACTGAGAAGGAGGTTGGGATGGCTTGCTCTATCTCACACTGAAACTGAGCGGAAAGCTGGTTCACAGCCAGATTCCCCCACTCTCAGCCTAGGGCTCATCTTTTCCTCAATTATTTTAGACAAACAGGTTTTATTCAGTTCTTCACTGAATGAATGTTTACTAAACCACACTATATGCCAAGCTCTAGGCTCCATGCTGGCAAGTTAATGGCAAGTCAATGAGAGGAGTCATAGCTTGTCTTGGTTTTTACTGTGTGGCTCAGAATGAGTCTAGTGGGGGAAGGCTTGCATTAAGCAAATAGTGACACAGGTGAATGGACAGTTAAGCTGTGACAGGTGTTGAGTCCGTGAGAGCTATCATATCCTGAGGGCCTATCATTGGGCATTAGGTCTAGTTACAGAGGTAAGGACAGGTTTCCCTGGAGGCAATGCCACCTGAGCTGAGATCTGAAGAAGGCATTAACTTTGTGAAAATGAAAGAAAGAGCATGTCAGGGACCAGCAAGTGCAAATGCCCATGGCAAAAGGAAGCCAGGTGAGTACTGGCACTAAAAGAAGGTATGACAGGAGTTTAGAAAAATGGTACAAATGATCAGGGGCCTGATTATATAGGACTTGTATGGCCCATAATGAAATATTCTGTCTCTGTTCTAGTTATAGAAAGAACTCACCTGCAATAGACTAGCTTGACCAGGTTGTATCAGTATCAGGAGGAGCAGCTGGGGACTAGTGGCTGGAGCCTCTCTAGCTGGGAGGGTGGAGCCATGCTTGGGTCTTTTGCACCTTTAAACACCCTATTGTGATTTTTTTTCTACATTTTTTTTTTTCCTGTGAAGTCCAAATATTGAGAATGGCAAGAAAGCCCTGAAGTCTTGTCTGTGATTGGATAGTCCTTTTCACATGATGCAGGTGTCCAGGGTTCTGGTCTCCTCTCAGCAGAGGAGGGAGACTATGCGGTAGACTGTTGTCACAGGGCTGAAAGAATAGGCTTTTCTCTTTCTATGCATAGGAATCAAAGCATAATGTAATCAGAGAGTGAAATCCCATCACCATAACCAATTATGCTGGTTAGAATAAAGTCACAGATACTGCCCACACTCATAGAGCCTGGATTATAGAAGGGCGTGAACACCAAGAAATAGGGATCATGGAACCAGTCTATCTACCACACTATCCATGTCCCAACCTCAAAGACACATACACAGGAACTGTCTGTATAAAACCTAGGTGAGTTTTGTGCTCTTTCTGACTGTTTGAATCAGACACACTTCTGGACATGGTATGGTTCCCACCTAAGAGGATTATGGGAGACTCAATAGCAAGTCAAGATTCCCTGGCGGGAAGGCAATCCTCTAGCCTAATTCTTTGCAGGATGAATGACAAAAGGAACATCAACTGTTGTGGGTGATGAGGGAAATAGGAGGGTCTCTGGGGATTTTCACCCTGCTTTCCTTAGAAGGGAATCAGCAAGGAACGAATAGGGAGCTTGGTTGTAAAGGCAGGAGAAGGCAGGTTTGGGGCAGGACAGGAGCTGGCTGCTCTGGATGCAGTTCTGGTTCTGTTGCCTCTGGTGGGTCATCTCTCCTCCAACGGGATGTGCTAGTAAACAAGCAACTTGGAATAGGTGATCTCTCAGTCGCTCTCTCTCTTTGTGTGTGACTGTATGTGAGAGAAGACAGGGAGACAGAGAGAGAGACAGACAGACAGACAGACAGACAGAGAGACAGAGAGACAGAGAGATAGAATGAAGGAACAGACAGGGCCAAATCCTAAGCTTAGCTAGATGGTGAGGAAGGGAAAGCTAGAGCATGAGAGGCTACAAATCCTAGATTATAGCCTTTGGCATTAATTTATCATCTTGCAAGAAAGGTAAGACTCAGTAGAAAATTGATTTGCCCAAAGTGTTGCATTAGTTCGTTTACCAGCAGTATCCGGCCCAGGGTTGACATCTGATTTCCAATTTGTGCTTCATTACTTTCCCATGAGTCGCTAGGCTAAGAAGAGAGTTTTCTGGAAGCTTTCAGGGGGGTAGGAACAAAGGGAAAGGGGAGACCACTCAGAGGAGAATGACAAGACCCCTAATTATAAACAAGGCCCATTTCTGACATGTACTTGTGTATGATGGAGCTTTACTGCTTTGAACAGAACATTTCTATTCTGTAAAATATGACTCTTGTATAGACATTCTTCATCACGCAGGCTGGTCTTCCCTGTGCCACTGCACATAGGAGGCTGGGAGCTTTTTGCTTCGAATTATAATCCATCACCGGAAGGCTTGGTAGGCACGGTCCTCTGTGCAGGCCTTTGGGGGCTGATGATCTCACTCTGGCACATTTTTGAGCCTTGTGAGTGGTAGTATGCAACCCGATGGTAGCACAAGTCCCTGCCAGGACAGGGCTGCTGACAGCGCTGTCACCTCTTTGAAGCCAAGGCCAGCCCCCAGTGTATCACAGAAGAGAGAATTTCACTAAGCCTGCCTTGCTCATAATCTTGGGGATGTGAGTGAAAACAACAATTAGTAGCAATTTTCACCCATCAGATTAGCAAAAATGAAAAAGATAAATAGCTGGTAGGATACAAATGGTATTGTCACTTTGGCGAACAATTTGGAAGTTTCCAAAAGAACTAGAAGTGCACACACATTTCATTTATAAATCTATACCCCAAAGAGGAAACTCATCTAACTGCATAAGCAGACCCGCGCAAAGCTGTTTCTCACTCAGCATTGTTTGTGAGAGCAAACATTTGAAGCAACCTAGATGAAAAAAACATAATGAAATATACCAACAGAATAAATATAATGGGGTTTGCTCATACAATGGAACATAATCCAGAGATAAAAAAATGAATATGGTCTTTCTACATAAACATGGATAGATCTCACAAACATAATATTAAGTGGAAATACTGCAGAACAATATGATTTTATGATGTAATTTATTTAAATGTGAAAAATCAAGACAAAAATAAAAGTATGCATTATCTATGAATATATAAATATATATCCAATATATACGTATATACAATAAATATACATATTTAATAGATAAAATATATAAAAACATGTATATAAATATAATATATATACATATATATGTGTATATATATATGTATATATATATATATATATCTCCAAGTATCACAATGGATTGGAAGGTTGAATAGCAAAGTGCTGGTAGGAGTTGCTTCTGAGAAAAAGGGTGGAAAAAATACAAGACTAAGGAGACTTTAATTTGATTTTTAATGTATTATTTACTTAAAAAAATTTTTAAATATCAATGTATGATCATTTATGTGTATGTGTGTGCGTGTGTGAAAGAGAGAGAGATACACAGGAACAGATTTTTAATTTCAACTTTTGAGATTTTAAAAAATATCTCAAAAATCTAATTAATGAAGAAGATCACTATTTCTTACCAATGGGGGGAATGTGAAACTTTGCCAATCTACTCTTTTAACTAGAGTGAGAGGGGCGCCCTGAGCTGCAAAGTTTCAGGGGGAGAGCTTCAGCAGAACTGGGTTAAGGACATGTGCCAGTATACAACATGAAACTATGGATGGGTAACTAAGTCCAGAAATGACCCCTTGACAAACACATTCAGGTGCATTTGGAAGCACAAAACCTTTCAAAAATAATGTGATCAGAGAAGACTTTAAGTAAACAAACACTTGCTGAATTGGATATGCATGATGATCGCAGCTAACTGTATTTTTAATAGAATTATTCTTTGGTGTCTAGGAAAAGGAAGTTGAAAAGCAGGAAATAAATTATTTTGTACATTAAGTCTAAATTTCAGACTGGTTCCGATTGTGCCGGAAATCGCTTTGTTGAAGGTTTTTCTGCTGTTCAGATGGGTGGCCATGGAACAAAAGCACTTAGTGAATTAGAGGGGAACCAATACGCTTATAATTTTGAAGGCAAAGGCAGGGATTTGCAGAAATAAACATTTCCATTCAATAATGTTCAGGAAACCAGACCCCTTGCTGCTTGGATTGCTAGAGTAAAAGAAAAAAAGAAAAAAAAGAAAAATCCCCCAAAGACACTGCTGGAAATCCTCTGATTTCTTTTAAACTGGAATGATCGAGATAGTTTAAGGAAGATGTAATCCGATTTATTTATCTCAGAGACCTGTTTTTGCTGCCTATCATTAAAGCTCTGTTTCAGGAGCAAATGATTCCAAGGATTATTAGTAGTGATTCTGTGTGTGATTGTATATGCAGGGCACACAATCGGTGTAGAGTCAACACTTGCCCTTCAGCGAGGAGGTGGTAAACAACAGAATGGCTTTGTTTCTTGTCTTGGAACTGCCTCTTGCTCCCCAGCTCATCCTCATTTTGGTTCCAGATGAAACCTCTCAAGGAATCTCAGATGCCATCGCTCCCTTTCTTGGAAATGTTCAAGAAACCTCACTTTCCACTGAATTAAGATCAAACTTAAGGGCCTATGCCGGTGCTCTTTCCTACTGTTATTCCCCACTGTTCTATAGCATGCCAGGCCAAGTGGTTTGTTTTATTCCAGTTTTATTGAGGCAGTCTAAGTGGGTTAGCTGGGGATGTTTTCTGAGTGTTTCTCACCTTTTGCTCATTTTTTTTGTCCTTTACCTGTCTTCCTTCTCTTGTTCATTTTATCTGTTCTAGACATTACAAGAATTGTCTTAAAATTCATAGCCTCCGTGAAACCTTTCTTAATTCCATCCAATGGAGACACTATACTTCTTTCATGGCATCTGAACAATGGGTTATCTGTATAGTTGTGGGTTTTTGAGTATTAACCAAGCTGTTCTCACTCAATCTCAAGCTTCTCCAGCATTGAGTTTATGACTTACTCATATTTATGTCCCTTACAGCAGGTAGCACCGTGCCTTACAAATACCAAGTGCTTAGTTAATATTTAATTATTACCTGATTGGGTAAGCAGTTGTATGGGAAAGTTGGCCCTAGTCAGCTATTAACTGACCTGAATTCAAATATCAACTTTCCAATTGTCTTAACAAACTGAAGACCAAGCAAGTGACTTTATTATCTGGGACCTATGCTCTATGTGGCAATTTTCCTGGAACAGGCCAGGCACAGAAGTCTGCTTGTTTTCCTGCTGTGTTTTGTGGAGATTGCTTCGGTGACATGGTGAAGCCAGAGCTCAGTGACCTCCAGGAGTTCTCATCATGTGGGATTTTGCCAATTTACTTGGAAGGCAAAAGATTTTCTTTCAGGTCAATGTTTCTAACTCCATGGTGTCAAGGATATTGTACAGGGTATTTGTTGTACATGATCTGATTTGCTGTGGTTTAGGAAGACTCTATGGCATCAATATTGGCATATTTGGATAGGCAGGTGTGGTGTAGGGTGAAATGACCTTAGGACTCAGGTCCTCAGAATCCTTCAGGATGTCTGTTCTTTGCCTGAATTATCTATAATGTGGACTTTTGTTTATTTAATTAATTTAATTTACTGATTTATTCTTTGTCCTCCATAACCAATTTTAAGTTGTTTGTGGCCAACGCATATATCAAAACAGTGAAATATAAATAGGAGAGACAAATGTTAAGACTAGAGCAAATTAAGTTTGCATCAGAGGAAAGTTAAGATGGGCGGGAAGATGAGAGGAAGAGGAAGAAACCTGTGTTCATACTATATGGATCTTTATAGTTGTGAGAGATGAACAAGAAATTGGGCTCATGTTGGCAACCTGGATGAAAACGAAAGTTGCCTGGGACATAGTCTCAATGTTTAAGAGCATGATATCAACCTTGGTGAGAAACCAATAGTTTACCAGATGAAAATCTAAACTAAAATGACCATGGAGGGTTTCTGGGTGGTTCAGTGGGTTAAGTCTCTGAATTGATTTTGGTTCAGGTCATGATCTCACGGTCATGAGATCAAACCCCATGGGCTCTGTGCTGGGTGTGGACTGGCTTAAGATTTTCTCCTTCTTTTTCTCTCTCTTTACCCCTCTCTCAATCCCTCCCCTGCTCACCTGTTCATGTGCTCACTCTCTCTCTCTCTTTTTCAAGGAAAATTGCTCACAGAAGTTCCCCCAAGGACAGTGGATGACATCCTCAACAGTACTGCACAAAGCTATGTGACATTAGTATCATTTCTCAGTAAATTACAGCAACACAATTCAGTAAAAGGGCCACTATATCTCAGGGAAAGTGTGCCCCTTCCTGAGGGAATGGCTTGATTTGAGGGCAAAACCTGAAATGCCAGGAAGAATGGAAAGACTATCAAAAAGTCCTTCATAAATATCTCCTTCTTCAAGCAGGCTTTGTATGGGAGGTGAAAGGCATAGAGTTCATGATTGCATTTTTTATAAGCTCACGAGGGATTCTTCATTATTAATTGAGGGTGCATTATTAATTATTAATTGGCCCTTAGTCACATTGTATGCCAAATTATCCTCATTATCACCACCTCCACCAAGCTCACCTTCATCCTCAGAAAGTATCTATTTGGCTCCCACAGTGATACGCACATAGTTGGTGATTAACGAACATGAATTGAATTAACTGCGCTAGGAGCCAGTTGAAAGTAAACCCCAAGTTTATTTGTCTTTAGAAACTGACCATTAAATAAGCATTAGGGATGTATGAGGGGTAAACAGAGTTTTCCATAATCAAATGCATCATCATGAAATACCTAGTTTGCAAGACAAAAGGAAAATGGTTCTAAGAATTATATCCATGAAGTGAGATTTCAGAAAGTTTTAAAATGACAACGAAGTGGTGGTCAGAAAATGTATTCTAGACAAAGAACAGTGTTTCGGAGAAGACTCAGCAGGGAGAGCATTCCTAATTTCATTTCAAGAAATCCAAGTCCACAAAAGTGATGAAAATGGACATTTCTACAAAGACACTTTCATTTTACCCTAAAGCTGTCGCACCTAGTAGAGATTAGTATCTAGTGAATCCTCGAAAGAGACCCAGGGTGGCTACTGGAAGACCTCAAAGTCACAGCACCAGGACTAAGAGTGTTTTCGGATTTCAAATCCAAAGCTTTGAAAGTCAGTTTCCTGCCTCTCAAGTCTGCTAAAGATATATTTAATAAATATTATACAGGGAAGAACAGCCCCTCCACTGGCTGACTCTCTTCCTCCTTACCACCTTGCCCAACTATGCCTCTTTTATTTTTCAATTCTGTCTCATCTTGTTTTCCCTTCGTGGCAATTCGTAAAGGTAGAACACAGCAACATTTAACGGATGTTGGTACTTATGGATTGATTCTTCAATTTGGAGAATGAGGTGAACAAAAAAAGAAGAAAAGAAAAAAAAAAACCCTGTTCTCTGAAGAATGTTGCAACAGTTCCTGACAAAGCAGGAGCAACATAATATATATTTGACATTATCAGTTATGACTTGAGTTCAACCGTGAGTAACAGATACCAGAAATAATTGTAGCTTAAGTAAGACAGATGATGTGCAGTGGATATCTAGGGGTGACCAAAATGCTAGGAGAGCAGACCTGTGGTGTCATCACGTCCTAGGATTCTTCCTACTTTGCCTGTCTTATCGCTGGCTGCTGGTCACTATGTCAACCCATGAACTGAGTTGCTTTGTGGGGCTCTAGGCATTACATCCACCGAAGGTTGGAAGCAGAGGGAACGGGAAGAAGATGAAAGGCTACACGTCCCTTTTAAAAGAGTGGTCTTCCCCATAAATACAGAGAGCAAACTGATGATCGCCAGAATGAAGAGAGGTGGGGGAATGAGAAAAATGGGTGATGGGGAGTGGGAGATACAGCTTCTAGTTACAAAATGAATAAGCCATGGAGATGAGAGGTACAGCATAGGGAATGTAGTCAGTGGTCCTTTAACAGCCTTGTATAATGACAGATGGTAGCTACACATGTGGTGAGCACAGAATAACGTGTAGACTTGTCATATTACTATGTTGTGCATTTGAAACTAATGTCACATTGTGCCTCAACTATACTTCAGTAAAAATAAATGAAGAAGAAATGGTCTTAAAGAGGTCCTGTTGGGTCATATAAGGCTTTGATTTACATCACATTGCTCAGAGCTTGGCCGCAGGCTGCAGAAGAGCTGGGAAATGAAAACTGGTCTTGGAGGCGCTGTGCCCCACTAAAAATGGGGATTCCACTACCGAGGAAGAAAGGGAGGAAGCCACACAAGATTTGGACTCAATTATTATAATAAGGATTTCTAGTTTCTGATGATTATAGACTTCAGATCTTTTTTTTCCAATGTAAATAGTTTTCTCATTTAGGTTACTGTTTCTGGGTTGCCTTAAACTCTTGACTTCATTCAGATAGATATAAATCTCATTTCACATGTTCTTACAAAAAAAAAGTAAAAGAAAATGAATGGATTGACATCTCATTTCTTTGTTCACTCTCAAACAAAGTTGATTAAAAACTCTCAAAATGTTTGTGATAAATGTTACTTTTAAATATCCTGATATTTATTTATTTCCTAATATTGTTCCCATTTTTTTTTTGCGTTTATAGTCTTCACCATTTACTTGTATTTTGAAAACCGAGGACTCTTTCTGACCCCATGTGAATTTATATCATTGTTTTCTTTCTTTTTGGCAAGAATTTTTGTGTGAGATTAAAACTACTTACCTTCAAATACTTCATGTCAAATTTAATTATGCCTGAATTCAGAACCACTTTTAATAAAAGATGATAAAGAAAGACAGATACTGTCATTTTCAGTTTCTAAATTTTACTCCATGGCATAGGGTTTCTGATCTTCTTTAAGTTAGACATAGATGAAAATTGCATCCTACAAATCACAAAGTAGATTAGGAAACATCTGAAGCCCCTTTCCTCTTCATTCTTTCTTGTTATAAATGGGACCCTGCCTTCAGAATTCCTTCCATGCTTTTTCTCCTCTTAAAAGATGGCTTATTCATCAGGTATGAAAAGCCCTTATGGATGCATCTACTTCTAGAATTTTCCACCACCCATCAGACTCATTTAG
This sequence comes from Leopardus geoffroyi, assembly GCF_018350155.1. NCBI lineage: Eukaryota > Metazoa > Chordata > Mammalia > Carnivora > Felidae > Leopardus > Leopardus geoffroyi. The sequence goes on from NC_059336.1 coordinate 111,106,388, forward strand.
CTCCATTTGCTTGTTATTCTCTTAAAGTTGTTACTGAAAAAAACTTTCCTTTTGAACATAGGCAAAATGAAACAAGTAGTATCCGTCAACATAACAGCTTCCTATTTGCCTATTTTCTAAATAATACCACATTTCACTGAATTTAAAATATATTATTATCTTATGTACCTCTAAAAAAGAAAAAGTGCTCTTAGTTAAATATAAGACAGTATCAATTGTTTAGAAAGAGAGAGAGGACACACGAGTGGGGAAGAGTGGCGGGGGCGGGGGGCGGCAGACGGAGAGAACCTTAAGCATATTTCATGCTCAGCACAAAGCCCAACATGGGTTTGTTCCCACAACCCTGGGATCATGACCTGAGCTGAAATCAAGAGCCAGACTCTGAGCTGACTGAGCCACCCAGGTGCCCCAAGACGCCTTGTTAAGTTGCATCCTGACTTCACACTGTTGACATGTCTTTTATTTTTTTTTTACTTTTATTTTTTTAATGTTTTTATTTATTTTTGAGAGAGAGAGAGAGAGAGAGACAGAATCCAAAGCAGGTTCCAGGCTCCAAGCTTCCAGTACAGAGCCCTACGTGGGGCTCGAACTCACAAACTGAGAGATCATGACCTGAGCCGAAGTCAGACGCTTAACTGACTGAGCCACCCAGGCGCCCCGACACGTCTTTTAGAATTGAAAAAATGCAGTATTTGTCTACATAAATACATATTTTTACAGTTACAATCATAGAATACGGACCTCTCTTTTTTCTTTTTTCCCCACTCAAACTATAAACCATAAACATTTTCTATATTTCTACATTTACTTTATAATTACAATTTTAATAACTACATAATTTTCCATCAAGTTGATACACTGTAATTTACTAAACCACTTTGCTATTGTGCATTTAGGGTGTTTCTAAGTTTTTGACAATAAATATACTATGCATGGAGGTATTTTTATACTGTTGAGTAATTTACTTGTCTCACTTCCTGGATGGATCAAAAGATTCATGAAAATTTGTATAGTTCTTGCTATTTTTCCATGGCTTTCCAGAAATGTACCAATTGCCATTGCCTCCAGCAGTAAATGAGTACCCCAGTTCTTCAGGAACTACTCCAAATGTTGAGAGCTATTAAAAACCCCAGCTTTTTTCCTAGTCTAAATGCTTCATAAGTGTTTCCTTAATTTACATTTATTTGAACTAAGAAGGGCAAACATTTTTCCTCACTCTTGTTTATCAAATTCTTTCTTATTGAAGCTTGTTTACTAACCACTTATAGTTTTGGTTTCCATTCCTTACTTCCATTTGACACTAGGGCAGTTTTAAAAATAGTCGTGCTGTTGGTGTGATAGAAAAAAAATCTAGTCTTTATTTTAAATAAAATCAAAATTGTGGTGGTGGCCGAAGGGGGTGATGTGGAAAAAGAGGTGTGGTGACTCTGTTTTAGCAGAACGACTGGGAATCTCCTGAACCTGCATTTCCAGCATCTAGAGAAAGATATAGGGTGATGCCTGTAGAAAGGAGACTTTGGCATTAGGCTTACTGAGTTTTAATTCTAATTTTGACTCTTAGTAGCTGTATGGCATTGGGTAAATTACTTAGTCTCATCTAAATAAACTGGGATATCAATCCTCACCTAGCAGGCTGTGGAGAACATACAGTTAATTAACATATGTATGAAAAACACCTAATGTGAGGCCTGGTTTGCAAAAACCCACTTAACTCTCCTGCTACTGTCTACGCTAGAACAGGGTCATTCACAGCATGAGGGCACAGTATTTAAGGGGATGCCATTTGTATAATAGTCTTTGCGGATTTATAGATTTATTGCAATATAATAGACATTGTAGGCTTTTATGTACTACTGTCTTGTTCTAAACAAATCAATATAGTATGATAACATTTCATCAGATGGAAATAAATTTTCTTGACAGAAGGGTACTTTTCTAATTTGCTGAGCAAAACAATGTTACTGGTTGGATGAAAGTGTTATCAATGACTAGTTTATGATTACCTATGTGGGTTTTTTTTTAAATAAAATAATTCACACTTGTAATAGGCAGAATAATGCTTCCTCCACCCCTCAAAGATGTCCACATTCCCAGACTTGGGAATGTGTTACCTTACGTGGTAAAGAAGTAAGGTTGCTAATTAAGTGACCTTGAAAGGGGGAGATTATCTTGGATTATCTCACTGGGCCCAATGTAATCACAAACATCCTGAAAAGTGGAAGAGGGAAGCAGAACAAGAGGGCAGAGTAATGCCATGTGAGAAGAACCTGACCCATTGTTGTTGACTTTGAAGATGGAGGAAGCTGGTAAGAGCCAAGGAATATGGGCAGCTTTAGAAGCTGGAAGGGGCAAAAAATGGATTCTATCTCTACCCTAGAGTCTCCAGAAGGGAACACAGCCCTTCTGACCTCTTGATTTTGGCTAGTAAGTCTCATCTTGTACTTGTAAAGTACAGAACTGTAAGATAATAAATTTGTGTTGCTCTAAGGCACTTTATTGTAGTAATCTGTTATGGTAACAATAGGAAATTAATACAACATTATTAACAGGAAGTTTAGAAACTATAGACAACAAAAAAGGAGAAAATGAAAGTCACTCATACAACTTCATAGCTCTGTCTTCGGAGAGGGCCTAGAAGCATGGCGTCCCAATACCAGCAAGTACCTCATCCCCAGATTTTGCTATGGAAAGGAACATGTAGTAGCTTTGCAGTGGAGATACCTGGCAGACCCCCCACTTTAACCAAGTGGTCAAGATCAACATCACCAGCGGTAAGTCATGCTGTCGTCATATACCCCCCAATTTGATGTAATGAGAAAGCTACTTTATATTTGTGGTATTCTTCTCAAAAACCTCTAACTTCAGCATAAGCATGAGAACAGAACAGGAAAAATCCAAACTGAGGCACAGTTTATAAAAGACCTGGCCAGTACTCCTTAACACTGCCAAAGGTTATGATAGAAAAAGATAGACTAAGAAACTGTCATAGACCAGAGAGACTAAGGAGACATGATGGCTAAAAGCAAAGTACAATCCTGGAAAAGAAAAAGGGCATCATTTGGAAAAACTGGCAAAATCTAAATAAAGCCTGGAATTTGGTTAATAGCGAGGTAGCAATACCAATATCCCAGTTTTAGCAAATGTACCATAGTTATGGAAGATGTTGACATTGGGAGAAAGTAAGTGAAAGGTCTACAAGAGCTCTTTCTACTATCTTTCCAACTTTTCTGTAAACTTAAAATTATCCCAACATAAAAAAAATGCCTTTCACATACCATCACTCAAAAATTGCTATTAATATTTTATAAAATTGAGATTAAACTCTGTAATTTTAGTAACCAGATTTTTTTTTTATTAACTTGTCAGCATGTTAAGACTTTATCCAACTGATAGAGCCACGAGAGACATCTCCCTTTTTGTAGCCATTATAGTTCTCTGATGTCCTGAAGGGAGATAGTGACTGGCATGTAGAATCATAGATTGTGTGATCATAGGATATCCACTCTATAATGAAAGGTAGGCTCTGTCTGGCATTGGTTTGGTCCAAACCTCTCTCCACTTGTAGAAGAGAGAGCTTTCACAAAGATTTCATAAGCTTTAACATACATTCCACCTTAACATGTTGTCGACACAATTGTTGACACAGTTGTGCCCCTCCTAACACTTACAGAACAAGAAAGACAAGAGGAGAGGTCCTGTTGCTTTAACACAAGAGCATTGTCTTCCTCTATAATCCATAATGTATGATGCCACCAGGAGATCTGACCTTGTACTTCGAAGAAAAAAAACCCAGATGACTATTTACTACTTGCCAGTCACTAAATGTTTTATGCTCATCGTTTAATCCTCAAAGCAATCTTCTGAGGTAGGAAATATTCTCATCCCCATTTCATACATTTATAGAGGGAGCTTAAGTAACTTGCCCAAGGACACACACTTAAGTGGCAGAGCTAAGTTGCAACCCAGGCAGCCTGGCTCTAACCAGAATATTTGATCGTTGTACAATGTGTCTCCTGAAGGAACAGTTACCTAAATTGGGAGTTAGCAGAGAAGTCACAGAACTTATTCTACGGTGATTATTGTAGACCAAAAACAATAACAGCAACAGCAGCAACAAAACCCTCCTGCAATTGTCTTGTATTATCGAGCCATTCCGCTTGGAGGGGATAATGTTAGAGCAGCCAGCAGGAAAATGTGAGAAAGTACACGAGAAAGTTCTCTACCACTCCTACTGTAGTTAATACTAAACCTTTGTATGATAGACATTATTTTCGATATCTGTCATAAATATTTTCCTGCAACATCATTTTTGATGATATCATAATGCATCACATCGGTGCATAGGACTCTAAAACTTTTGCAAGTTCAGGAAAGGGAGTGTGGTAATTTTCTTTGAAATGCTTTCTGTAAAATGCTATGTGACTCTTAAGCATCCTATTATATTTTATTTTATTTAAAAAATTTTTTTTAATGTTTATTTATTTTTGACACATAGAGCATGAGCAGGAGAGGGGCAGAGAGAGAGGGAGACACAGAATCTGAAGCAGGCTCCAGACTCTGAGCTGTCAGCACAGAGCCCAACGCAGGGCTCGAACTCACAGACCGCGAGACCGTGACCTGAGCCGAAGTCGGATGCTCAACTGACTGAGCCACCCAGGTACTCCTATTATAATATAGTTTAAAAATTAAAGTTCTTTTCCCACAAAGATTCATATGTATCCATCTAGTTAGTTGATGCTGAAATGAAACAAAACTTAGATGTAATTTTCTCTTATCTTTGTTTCTGTCTTGCACATTTCTTTGTGAGTGGAATTAAATGACAACCAATAATAGAAATGCATTTGTTAGCACCAGGTACCATTGTTCTGAAAGAAAGATATTTTCTCCATGATGGCAAACCTTCCTCACACTGAGTAATATACAATTGAATTTGCATGTTAAAAAAATGTGTGCACTGCTTTTTTATAATTAAAGATAAGATTAACCTGTGTGTCAAATTTTTCTCCAACAACAACTTGAAAGATTTTCATGTTAATTTCACTGAAAACAGTGTGAGAATAATGGGTAATTATTTTCTGCTGACATTCTCTCCCATTAGATGGAATGTGCATTTTGGAACTGAACTGTCAATTTTGATTTCAGCTTAGTTTTCACCTGGAAACTAAGTTGGTGCGTTGAGATTATTTTCCCATTATTGTTTAATATGTACTTTCTTATGGAAGTGGAAGTAATTTGGGGCCATCCTGTCAATCATCTCCTCATAGTTTGGACACATATATGAGAAATACAGAAGGAAAGTCTAGAGCCATTTATTTCGGACAGTCTAACTTATCTACATACATAAAAGCCCCGATTTTGTACCCTTTGTTAGAACTGACCATGGCTTAAGTTGAATAATTTAAGGAAAATCTATATAGTGCTGATGTCATGGACAAAAAGTCATTTTGTGTGTTTGTACAAATGAATCCATTCATTCATTTTTAATGCCATGCTTATATGTATGTTGTATCGAGTGAATGGTATTCATCTAGGTAGCTCAGGATATAATGTCAGCTGATCTCATCTTTTTTTAGCCTTCCTAAGAATTAGAGGATCACATGAAGAAGTTCTGATTCATGTGATTATTAATTTGTAAGGGGAACTTTATTTTCATTTTATACACTGGAAGGTTTAATAATAATTTTTAAGTGTATTATTCATTATTTAAACACTTATTATGTGCCTACTATATATAATTACCCTGTTAGGTGGAAAGAGGGATCTTAAGATATATATGACAAGATCTCTGAGCTCTAGGCGCCAACAATTCAACAGACTATAAAGGTGTGTTTGGGTTTTATTTGATCAATTTGGGGGAACTAATGAATGTTTTTGACCAAGGGCCTTAACATGGTGCTTTAGAGAATTGAAGCGGCTGTGGTTTATGGGCTCTACACCTTAGGAGATCATAGACCAGGCTACCTGGTGTGACAGTATTATGGCAGTATGGGGGGCAACTGAGGGTGGTGGCATTTAGACCAAGGAACGGGTCTGGAGGAGGAAAGTCTAAACGTACTCACAGCTGACTGGCTGACTGAAGGTTAGCATCTGACCGAAAGGATGAATCATTGTAGAAATACGCTCAAGTCCAGGAGAGACTCTGGGTCGGAGTGAAGGTGGTAGTTGTTTTGAACTACTTGAACATAGAGGCTGGTGAGGTACTCAGTAGGCAGGTGAGCATAGAGGCTGAGTCATGGAGAGATGATAGGGAGATAGTTTCTGGAATCCATTTCCTATAAAAAGAATTTGGAATTCGGTAGCTGTCAGAGTCGATAGGATTCATGAGGGCAGTTGCTTTCAAACACTGTCGACTATGACCCATAGTGTATCTTATTACATGAATGTGTTTGAATATGAATATTTATATATGATATATACCCACATAAATTTATATATAATCTTCATAAAAACTTATGCCCAAATTTTGCCCTCATTACATTTAATGCACTCTGGTGATTTTAAAAATCTTCTTTTATCAAAAAAAAGTCATATGAGGACTTTAAGAGACAAAACAGATGAACATAAGGGAAGGGAAGCAAAAATAATATAAAAACAGGGAGGGGGACAAAACAGAAGAGAGTTATAAATATGGAGAACAAACTGAGGGTTACTGGAGGGGTTGTGGGAGGGGGGATGGGCTAAATGGGTAAGGGGCACTAAGGAATCTAGTCCTAAAATCATTGTTGCACTATATGCTAACTAATTTGGATGTAAATTAAAAAAAAAAAGTACTGGTCAAAAGTGCTGACCCACTTAACAGATTTCATAATCTATGACTCAATCACAGCCTGTAGTTGACAACACCTGTGGAAAACACAGCCTGTGCTGTGGATCCAGCTCCTGTGTGTGTTTCTTTGTCATCACACCCCTGCACTGGCTGGGAAGGGGGGCTCAGCTTGGATTTCGAGCAGGCCGGTGTTGGGAGCTCTACTTCTGCTGCCCCTGGATACCCCTCCCACCTGAAACCGAACTGAGAAGCAGCAAAGCCCTTGAGTGAGGGTAAATCTTCTGATTCTTAGGGATCCAGGATGTGTAGAGTGTTTCTATTTTATACACAATAAAAAGAGAGGCAAGGAGAAAAAAGAAATGGTACAGGATAAGCGGATAAGAAAGGGATGAAGGAAAATTTACTTTGAAGTCACATCTCCAACTTTCTTCGTATATGTATGAAGTCAGATTATTGGCAATCAAATACTTGCAAAGTCATCAGATGAGCCAGAGCTCTTAAATCTATTTAAAAATTTTTTAATGTTTATTATTTATTTTTAAAAGAGAGAGAGAGAGTGGGGCGCCTGGGTGGCTCGGTCGGTTAAGCGTCCGACTTCGGCTCAGGTCATGATCTCACGGTCCGTGAGTTCGAACGCTGCGTCGGGCTCTGTGCTGACAGCTCAGAGCCTGGAGCCTGTTTCAGATTCTGTGTCTCCCTCTCTGTCTGTCCCTCCCCTGTTCATGCTCTCTCTCTGTCTCAAAAATAAATAAACGTTAAAAAAATTAAAAAAAAAAAAAGAGAGAGAGAGAGAGAGCAAACAGTGAAGGGGCAGAGAGAGAAGACACAGAATCCAAAGCGGGCTCCATCCAGGCTCTAAGCTGTCAGCACAGAGCCCGACATGGGCCTTGAACTCGTGAACCACGAGATCATGACCTGAGCCAAAGTCAGATGCTTAACCAACTGAACCACCCAGGCACCCCTTAAATCTGTTTTTATACTGAGTAGGAAGGTTGGAGGGTAGGATGTGCATTTGTGGTTGTGTATACATGTGTGTTTGTACACTTCTATGTTTTGTGTGTGTGCACACTTGTGTGTTTATGTATATGTGTGTGCATACTATGTGTCATTTTATTACTTTATTTTATTCAGTTTCATGACTCCAACCTTCAGTATAGACAGGCTGTCTGATATGCCTGCTTTAGACTCTGCCAGCTGCTACTCTTGTACCTCCATGTGGGAATCAACTATTCCCCTCCCAGGCACCCTCCCTGATTCATTAAAGATGTAAGTACTTGGTGTATCTTCTTTCTTCCTCCCACTAATTCTGTCATCATGTTTGGTAGCATCACATGATAGCCACATAGACAGTGCACTCCCATGCCCTACCCTCCATCCAAGATCTTCCTTCAAGAATCTCACTTCTCTCCTAGGTTGGTCAGTTAGTACCATAGCCATACTTACTCTCTCTTATCCAATCTCCACACTCCTTGACTCATTTTCAGTCTTAGCTTGATCTTAGATCATCGTCTAAGATGACCTTGCATCTTATTTCAGTTGTAGAAATAGAAGCTATCGGTAGAGAGCTTCAACATACTTCCTCACTTCATTTTCCAGCCCATTCACATTTTTGCTTCCTTATGCTGTCTTCCTCCTGCCACAATGGAGGACTGCCATTATCACTCCACCTGGTGCAGTAGATTCATATTATCTCATCTACTAAGGAGTATTGGTCCTGTGGTTCTATCTTTCGTCAACATAAAACTTTTCCCTCTGCTAGATTATTTACATCAGCTTACAAATATGTTGAAGTATCTCCCATCTTTTAAAAAAGTTCCCTTTCCTTCATAGAGTGGTCAATACTTGCTATCTTCACATTTTTTAATTAAAGTTTTTATTTATTTATTTTGAGAGAGAGAGAGAGAGGCAGAAAGAGAGAGAGAGAATATCCCAAATAGGCTCCATGCTGTCAGAGTAGAGCCTGACACGGGGCTCAAACTCACCAACTGTGAGATCGTGACCTGAGCCAAAATCAAGAATCGAATGCTCAACCTATTGAGCCACCCAGACGCCCTTTGCTGTCTTCACTTCTTATTCTTGTATTCTCTCTTTAATTGATTTCATTCAGGCTTTCTCCCCTACTCCTGCACTGAAACTGTTGTTCGAAATCAGTTGACCCTTGAGCAACATGGGTTTGAACTGTGCAGGGCCACTTTGTATGTGGATTGTTTTAGATAAATATAGCACTATAAATGCATTTTCTCTTCCGTATGATTTTCATAATAACATTTTATTTTCTTTAACTTACTTTATTTGAGAATATGGTATATATTATACATATACCATATAAAATGTGTTAATCAACTGCTTATATAATTGATAAGCCTTCCACTTAACAGTAGGCTATCAGTAGTTAAATTTGGGGGGAGTCAAAAAGTATATGTGGATTTTTGACTGTGCAGGGGGGCGGGGTGGTGCCCCTAACTTCCATGTTGTGCAAGGATCAACCGTATTACCAGTGACCTCCATCTATGAAAGTCCATTGGTCAGTTCCTTTCAGTCCTGGTCAGTTTATGCCCAGAGCATCTCATTATATCTATATCAACCACAGGGCAGTCTTAGAGTCAAGTCCATGTGTGGACATTTGGGAAAAAATCTTGGTTAAAAAAATTTTTGCATTGCGTTTTTTTCAAGCGGATAGAAAGATGAACTTCTGCAAATAGGTAGGGATTCCTCCTTTGTTATTGAGTTCTGCCCCTGAGTAGCCTGCCCCTGAGTAGCTGGAGACTACACAGGTTCTACTGGAAGGGGTAGCAGAAATAAAAGAGGACAGGAGTCAAGGAGTAGTTTCTTTTTTGTTTTCTAATGTTTTTTAATGTTTATTCATTTTTGAGAGAGAGAGAGAGAGAGCATGCAGGGGAGGGGCAGACAGAGAAGGAGAACAGAATCTGAAGCAAGCTCCAGATTCTCAGCTGTCTGCACAGAGCCTGATGTGGGGCTTGAACCCATGAACTGTGAGGTCATGATCTGAACTGAAGTCAGACGCTTAATGGACGGAGCCACCCAGGCATCCCAAGGAGAGATAGTTTCTAATTGCACCACTATTAGAAACTGGCAGTAGGGACGTGGGCAGATCATCTAATGTCATAATCCTTGGTGCTCAATTTCTCTTTCAGAATCAGGGATGGCACCAGAGGCTGGATGGTATCTCTGGCCCCTCTCTGCTCCAATGTCACACAGTTCTTCTGTCAAATTCAGACCTTCCACGATGAATCTTAGCCATAGTCATCAGGTTGTTGTTGTTTTTATCCCCAGCTACTTCATGTATAAGGCAAATATGGACAAATTTAATCCCTGTGAACAATTTAGCTTCTTCTAGAGAAGAGCGATCTGTGTCATGCTGAACAATCCCACGCTGTGGGTACCAAGAGCTGTCGGATAAATGTAGTGGTGAGGGCCACTAGTGTGTATCTCTTTCCAGCTTATTGTTCAGTCATGTCATACTGTGTTGGTAGACTGATATTGGCCATGGATGTAGTATTTACACCATGGAAGTGCTACACATCGGGAGCTTTCCTCCCCTGACCCCACTCCTTGCCTAGAAATCGATTGTTAAACATTTATCAGCACAATACCAGATAAATGTTAATGGGTGTCACCATCATTAGATAAATAGATCAAAGGATGTCTTTGATTCACAGTGGTACATGGAACCACTATGGTATATGGAAAATCCACATGTATAGCCATCACCACCACCATCCTTTTTGTTTCAATGTTTAGTTTTGAAAATAATAAGAAAGAGAAAAAGAGAGAGAGCACACAGGGGAGGGGCAGAGAGAGAGGGGGGAGACAGAAAATGTGAAGTGGGGGGCGTTCGAACTCCCAAACTGTGAGATTAATGACCTGAGCTGAAGTCCGACACTCAACCGACTGAGCCACCCAGTTACCCCAGTCACTACCATCCTTTTTTTTTTTTTTTTTTTTTAATTTTTTTTTTCAACGTTTATTTATTTTTGGGACAGAGAGAGACACAGCATGAACGGGGGAGGGGCAGAGAGAGAGGGAGACACAGAATCGGAAACAGGCTCCAGGCTCTGAGCCATCAGCCCAGAGCCTGATGCGGGGCTCGAACTCACGGACCGCAAGATCGTGACCTGGCTGAAGTCTGACACTCAACCGACTGAGCCACCCAGTTACCCCAGTCACTACCATCCTTTTAACAACCTCTATTGAGAAGTTATTTATTGAGCCACAAATTAAGAAATTTATATGACTTATTTAATACTGACAACAGCTCATGAAATGCTTATTGTTACTGTCCTTTTCATAGACAAGGAAGCAAAAATGGTGAGAGGTTATGTAACCTACCCAAGATCAGACAACTGGTAAGTGACAGAACCTGAGGTTGTGCTCGTGTTTCTCTGATTCCAACTGTGAAGCTACACTGCCTCGCTGACACATAATAGACACACGGAGACATTCTTCTCCATACATACATTTATGGGTTTAAAAATACTTCTTTTCCCTCCACTGTGGTAATTGTTTATCTCTTTCTTCACAAGTGCAAAAATGTCATGAACACGAATATCACACCAGAGACTTGTTTGCTCTCTGAAACATTTAAAACATTCCCTAGGGACTATTTCAGAAATGAGACTGAGGATCTGATCCGAGTCAAAATCATCAGAAAGGCACAGTGATATGGAAGATGCACACACTTTTGTTCTTAGAAAGTTTTATCTCCTCTTGCTAGCAAAATAGCTGAATAGAAAACTACTTAACCTAAGACAGGGCACTTTGCCCTCAAAATAAATTGCTTCTTAAAAAAAAAAACGTGGTTGCATAATCTTTGAATTAAAATTCCAAATCCACAGAGAAAAACATTACCAGCACTGGGTTAGCTTGAAAGGAAAGTGGCCATATGCTCACAGAATAGGCGAAGGAGCTAATCTTGGGGCGGAAGATGGTCGTAGGACTAAGGGCTATGCCTTTGATCCACTGCCCAGAGAGCATTCTCGACAGGATTATGTAAATGACCTTTAAAAAGTATTTTGGATCATGCAGACCTGAACATATTTTTTTTTTTTAATTTTTTTTTCAACGTTTATTTATTTTTGGGACAGAGAGAGACAGAGCATGAACGGGGGAGGGGCAGAGAGAGAGGGAGACACAGAATCGGAAACAGGCTCCAGGCTCTGAGCCATCAGCCCAGAGCCCGACACGGGGCTCGAACTCACGGACCGCGAGATCGTGACCTGGCTGAAGTCGGACGCTTAACCGACTGCGCCACCCAGGCGCCCCAGACCTGAACATATTTATGGATTTCCAAATTTAAGTGTCTGATCAGATGAGATGGGGAATTAAGCTTCTCTCTATTTGCTTCAACTGGAAGCTCCCTCTTCTAATTTTTCCTTGTGTACAAACCTTTAAAGATGACAGTAGCAAAGGTGGCTAGAAATGCCTCCAAGAGGTAAGGAAGGGAAAGGGAAGAGCTGCCTATGACCTGCCAGTTTCAGCATATCGATCACCTCCCCCTCCCAGAAGATTAGGTTGAAGTGGGTGGCAAGGGGGGTGGGAAATTAGGTGGAGGTTTCCACCAGGCAGTTGCACTTGAACTAACTGTAACATGTGTATAAGTGTTTGTAAGATATTAAATATGCTAATGCATCGGGTTATTGTTCTGTGGAAAATATTCCTCATCTGTCTCCATCTCTATGTAAAATGGAAGAGTATTTTTGGTATGACCTTGAATTGTGCATGAAGATTGATGCTGTTGGTCCAGACAGCAAACTTTGGAGAAACACTGGGGCAATGATTTTCAACTCTAACTTCACTTAAGAATCACTGAGGTAAAAAAAAAAAAAAAAAAAAAAAAAAAAAAAAAAAAAAAGGTAGCAAAGCCTGGAACCTATCTCAGACCAAAATTTCTGGGATGGACCTGGAACATCAATGCTTTTTATATGTCTCCCACCCTACCTGGTTCTCATGTATAGTCTGGATTGAAAACCACAGATCTAGATTTACCTCTTCATTTTCCAGGTGAAGAAATTCAGTTTTAGAGATGTGAATAACACAAGGTTAGACTTAATTTAGTTCAATTCAGCAAATGTTTATTCAAGCCCAGCTATGCATTGGGCTCTGGCTATGAACTCAGGGGGACAGAGGTGGGGGCATTGCTTATGTAGAAAGGAGTCTCTCTGTGCTTCCCCAGTGTGGCATTTCCTGAGCTCCTTGGAGACCTCACCGACTCTGTGGAGTATTTTCATTCTTTCAAAACTCCTGTAGGAGACTCCATGTTTACCAGTGATAAATCTGTACAGACTAACCACATAGTCTAATGTATTTGCTATTAGAATTTTATTAGCTAGGCGTATGGTAATTCTGGTGTTCTTATGCCAACTGGGAGCTCTGATTCTGGGAGCAAATATCCTCTAGTGGTTATAAACACTGATTTCTAGAATCAAAGTGTCGGGTCAAGTCCTGGGTCTTCGGCTGACTCGTGATTTCACTCTGGCCAAATAATTTTACCTCTCTATGCCTCAGTTTCCTCAAATGGGGTGATGATAGCTTCTTAGGCATAGTGTTGTTTTGAAAATATCTATAAAGTGCTTGTGTTTCAGGAAAATAACACCCTTTAAATGTCAGCTCTTGTTACGGCTGTGTATTTTTCCTTCCTTCTTCCTTCTCTGAGCCTTTACCAAGTTCTGTGCGGGCTCTAACACTGGGGAATGCATCAGATTGCCAATCACTATTCATCTCTAACTTTCAACTCCGATCACTATCAAGCTGCACTAGAAAAAATATGAGCCATGACTTGCATTTTTGTTGTTGTTGTTGAGAGCAGCTGACTAATAGAGCAGCAGGGACTTTGCTATGCTGAGGTGGGGCTGTACGGTGGGACGGGTGCTTCGGAGAAAGAAGCAGTGGCTAAGGCATTGGAGTCAGCAACACTGAAAGCGAATGATCTTCCCTTACTTTTAAAGAAACCTCTGGTAATAGACAACACTAACAACACACAATTAGCATAAATGAAATTCGGCACAATAAATTGTTACTTTTATTGTTGTCCCCACACTACAGGGTGAAATTTTAAAAACATATTTTGTTAATTGGATATTGCAATTAGAAGGGAAACCTGGTAAGAAAGGTTTATATGAATTGGACCATTTGGGGCAGAATTGGTTTGTTTGATGATCCTCTTTCACATTGACGTTAAAAACACACAATATGCAGCCTATTCTCGTGTCAAATATTCTTTATCAATAATTAGTGATTAGTCATTATTCATACCTTCAGAATAAAACAATATAGTCCCTGATGAGAAAATCTTTTATGTGCTGTGTGTGTGTGTGTGTGTGTGTGTGTGAAACTGAATTCCCTCTCTCTCATAAAATGCACAGAGAACCTTTTCACAGAATCTTTTCTTCGCCTGATGTCTTTGATAATCGTGAAGCAATCGGCCTTATTCTCAGGAAAATGTTCCTAGGTGTATACGCATGATTTTGCATGCATTTATAAATCATTTCAGGGTAAAACAAACTGAGGTTTTCCCTGTCAAAGTTTATGGTTCCCAAACTTGGATCTATGACAAAAAGAAAGGGGTGGATATTTACTATATGGGAACCCTGCATACATAACATCAGGACCCCCAGCTTTTCTGAAGGTTGATGCAGCTGGTGTACAGGCACTGCTTCGTTTAGTTACCATAACAGCCACCAGATGCTGGTTTGGAGCCCCCTTTCCCATCGTCCCCCAATAATTTGTTAAAATTTTGTTAAATCTGAAGATACAGTCAATACTTAGTCATGTGCAGAAAACTGTGGGCATGAAGTCCCTAGACATCTACCTTCTTTCAGTTTTGAATAACTTGGTGATCTGACAGGAGCTACTGACACCAAACTTGGAGATGCCGTAGGCAGCACTGGCTACATGATTTGTGGGCACCAGTGCAAAATGAAAATGCCGGGCCTCTTGTCCCAGAGGCATGCAGAATTTCAAGATGGTGACAGCAGAGCATTAAGTCATGTGGGGACCCTTTTAAGGGGTCTGTGCAACTACACTGGATGGTCACCCATACAGCTGGCCCTGGCCACAAGAGACATGGAGATGTTGATGGGTCACTGTAACTAATACAACATTGAAACTTGCTTAAAGAGAAAGAGAGGACTGATCTTGTTTTTGGTGGGAGAGTAGAGTCCGGAAACAAAGAAGGACGGATGGGAGAGAACTTTATAACACTGTCGCTTTCTTTCCCTCACATTTTTCTGGGTGGGCCTGAAAGTGGAAGTTCAATGTGGGGTCACAGCAGTTTACCAGGCCTTCTCACATGGCCCAGGTGAATAGGAGCTTTTCTGCTGGGGGAAACGGTGATCTTCTAGGGAAGAGCCAATTGCAAGGGGTACAAGTGGAAAAGCTAGACTCTGTATGTGTCCCCCATTCCTTCCATCTCCTCTTGCTCTAGGCAGTTATCACAAGGGGTGGTTGCCCCATTACTGCTGAGAGCAGTGCCCAGGGCAAAGGTTCTGTAAGATTAGGGGCAGGCAGAGAAATTGGGTGGGGGAATGGAAGCGGTGAGTCTAGAATGGTAGCACTAGAAGCTTTCTGCCTCTAGGTACCTCCCCACCATTCCCATTGCAGGAACCCAGCGGGGGCCAAAGCCACTGCCCCAGAGGAGTAAAACATGTGCTCCTCTCCCCCACAGAAAGAGTCAATATTTGAGGAACATAAACTCCAAATAGGAAAGAGAACTGAAATTAAAAGCCTTTCTGGAGGCAGCAGGGCTAATGAAATTGGATATGAATTTAAAGTGGTCTTAATAAATGCCCTCACAGAGAGATAAGGAAGCTTTTGAGATTACAGAGCAGGAAAAGGAACTAATTTAAAATTGGGGGTATGAAAATATAACTGTTGCAATTAGAATTAAAAAAAAAAAAGAAAAATAAACCACTAAAGAGCCAGTTGGAATCACAGAATGGGTACAACTGAAGTACAAACTAGTGAGCCAAAAAAGGTTGTGTCACAAAACTTTCCTGGAAGACATCAGGAAGGGAAAACATCCGGAAGAGATGGAACCCATGAAAAATGTTGAGTCAAGAAACAGAAATAAAAGTGTCAAAATCTATAAAATAGAATTCCCAGGCAGTGAGAAAGGAGCAAAACAGAGGAAAAAATATGAACAAGAATTTCCCAGGATTAAAGAAAGATATAAAAGCTCAGGATAAAAAGGCTAATAGAGTGCTGAACAGGACAGATAAGAAAACTACAATCAATATCCAGACAGATTATAGTTAAACTTAAGAGCATAAAGACAGAGAAAATTTAAAAGCTTGCAGAGAGAAAGAAAAGACCCAAACAAGTACCAGATTTATGGCAGACTTCTCAACAGCAACACTGGATTGTGTATCTTCAAAGTTTAGAAGGAAAAGAACTTTGAACTTAGAATTTTATATCCAGATAAACTACCATTTTAGTAAAGAAATTCTCAGAATTATAAAATTTAAAGAAAGTTTGCCATTCAAAAATCCTCTTTGAAGTGCTTCTATAAGAAGTTCTCTCCCAAAAAGAAAGATCAATATAAAGGGATAAATGATTATGGAAAATAAAAGTATGTAAAGAAGTTGATTGACTTTAGGAATGTCTAAAGTAGCAACAATTTTATAGAAAGCTTTATGATTTTTTTAAAAATATATTATACATTTTTTATTTTATATTTGAGAGAGAGAAAGAGAAAGAGAGGAGAGACAGAGCACAAGCAGGGGAGGGTCAGAGAGACAGAGACAGAATCTGAAGCAGGCTCCAGGCTCTGAACTGTCAGCACAGAGCCCGATGCGGGGTGTCTAACTCATGAGCCGTGAGGTCATGACCTGAGCTGAAGTCGGATGTCCAACCAACTGAGCCACCTAGGGGCCCCCAAAAGCTTTATGATTTTAACAGTGAAAAATGAATACTCTAGATGATACCACCAAGACAAGAACAGAGAGGACTTAATGAAAAGCGTGTTCCAGGTTTTGACTCGTTTGGGAGGCATGGATATTGATAAATTTAAACATTGAGAGGGAAAACTAAGCATAACAATGAGTTTCGATAAATTTGGATAAAAAGCAAAACATGGAAAGCTCAAATGGCAGAAGAAAATTTTACTTAAGCAAGGATTTGCTCAATGTCATGGAATTAAAACACAGCCTTGTAGATAACAATACTTCTGTTCAAACACTAATTGTGCCACTAATCATTGTGTGACAACAGGCAAATAACCTCTGTAAATCTTGGTTTGTGTCTGTAAAACTTGAACAACAATGTCTATCAGGAAGGATTTAAGTGACATTGAAATAAGATGCTATTAGTATTGGACTTAGTGCAAAGACAGAGAATAATAAATGCTCAATAAGTGGCAGTGAGTCCATCGTTGGACTCATCGTTGAGTTCCAACGATGAGTTCCGGGGCTGACTTAGTCCTTTCCTGACTTTGGGACCAAGGGTACTGAGATGACTGCAGAGCACACACAATAGCATATGAGGATTCTCATCGATTGTTTACTTGGGTGAAATAGCTTTGTGTATACGGTAGTCTTCCTTACCTGTTGTCTCACTTACTGCAGTCACTTACCTGTGGTCAACCACCATCCAGAAGCAGATGAGCCTCCTGACTTATTGTCAGAAGGTCAACACTAGCCTAATGCTATGTCCCAATGCCTATGTCATTCACCTCGCTTCAGCTCATCACATGGGCTTTTATCATCTCACATTATCATAAGACGAAGGTGAGTACAGTACAGTGAGATTTTTTTGAGAGAGAAAGAGATCACATTTGCATAAATTTTATTACAGAATGTAGTTACGATTGTTCTATTTTATTATGAGTTGTTGTTAATCTCTTACTTTGCCTAATTTATAAATTAAACTTTATCGTAGGTACAGATGTATGTAGAGGAAAAAACAGAGTATATAGAGGGTTCAGTACTATCTACGGTTTCAGGCATCCATTGCGGGTCTTGGAACATATCCCCCGTGGATGAGGGGGGGTGACTGTATTTACATGCGGCTCTCCATGGATTAAAAATCTTCCTATTGACTCCTCGTAAATAAACATGTGCTTTGTGGAGTCTTCACAGGCAAAGTTAATCCACACTTCCCCTCAACAAGACAAAAGGTGTAACCTAGTGGTTAATATGGGTGTTAGATCCAGCGTGACCTGGTTTTATGTTCCAGTTCACTGACATTGACAAAGTCATTTAACTTTAATACACCTCTGTTTCATCGTACTGTGGCCTGTGCTATGTATGACACTACTGACAGAACATATCTCACAGTACTATTTTGAGTATTAAATGAGACTAGGCATGCACAATGCCAGAAGCAGAATAAATGTTCAGTGATTGTTAGTGTTGATGACAATTAGGATGGTGATATCATGGTTACAGGGGCAGGATGTGATCTGATGCTATAAGAACATTCTCCCTCTATTCTGTCATCTATTCCCGCAAAGTTAAGAATAAAATATTGAAATTAAGCCTAACTATCTTAATCAGTGAATGTAAATAAACCGAATGCTTATGAGCACAATATCGTATGTTTGTTTCTTTTCTTCCTCTAATAGTGATGGTTCATACAAATAATTTTAATTTCACAGTTGCTAATACCTGCTGAGAGATTAGGGCATCTTCCCCGCCCCCCCCCACCCCCGCCCTCTCCCTGATCTCAGATGGGGTAAGAGGCCTTATCTAAGGACACAATACACAGTGAGTATGAAGGTCATGTTCCTTATGAGACCTGGAAAACCCCTTTTTCCCCATGATTTCTTTGACAAAAGGTGGCTGCATGCCAGTTTTCATGCAAGATTTATTAAATTGTCACAGAAAGTCATGCATATTCTAGCAGAAGATACTAATGATGATTCTAAAGATGCATTCTTTTGTAACCTTCAGGCAGTAACAGACTAAAACCAATGCCTGACGTGAAACTCCCAAGAAGATATGGAGACAGAGTGATGTGTCACAAAATGTGAAGTTAGATTCATTTTGGCGTGCTCTTTAACACTCAATTGTATGGAAGTGGCTTTGAATGGCGAAAGGGTACTCAAGTGCATTTGGCTGGAGGCAATCTTCTGACAATACTGAAAATAAAAAGGAACTGGCCTACGAAGAATAATGCGGAAACAAAAATGCCTAGGCAATCACCGCAGTGTAAAATAACCAGTCACATCAGCACAGAGTATTAGAAAGATGTGCCACATAAAAAGCAGGATGGCAGTGTGTTAACAGGTAGGCAAGGCTGGAAGGCGGAGCTCATGGTGATATGTTCTCACGAAGGAAGAGGGTTATCACTAAAACAGTCAAGGGACAGTTGGGCGTTTATGATGTCAGAGACCATCTGACAGTCATTTTATAACGATTAACTCATGTGATTCTACAGACCTTTATGAGTCATGGTCAGATGTTATCATCATTTCATAGATGAGGAAACAGAGACACAGAAGGTTAAGGGATTTTCCCAAGCTACATCTTTCAACATTTATTTATTTTTGGGACAGAGAGAGACAGAGCATGAACGAGGGAGGGGCAGAGAGAGAGGGAGACACAGAATCGGAAACAGGCTCTAGGCTCTGAGCCGTCAGCCCAGAGCCCCACGCGGGGCTTGAACTCACGGACCGCGAGATCGTGACCTGGCTGACCCAAGCTACATCTTTCAGAAAAGAAAGCTCTGGAATTGGAGTACAGCAGATCTGAGTCTATAGCTGGGATACTGCTAGGTGTCATTCAAAGGCGAGGAGCACAGGGTCGTGGGGCCGGGGAGCCAGTGCCCTTGTGCTCAGACACTACGCTACCCTGTTTCCAGCTGATGTAATGTCAACAGGCCTATTCTGTGAGTCCCTGAGAGAAATGAATGTCCTGGGGGAGATTTTATAATATCTGAGACCCAGGGGCACACAGCTCTGTTTTGAATTCCCAATAGTGTTATCACATGTGCTGGTTCGTCCCAGACAGCCCTGCTTTATGCTTGCTGTCAAGGTGTAATCAATAATAGTGCTCTAAAAAGTGTCCCAATTTGGAAGATAAAGTATATAGTCATCCTATGTAGACAGTCAAATGGTTAATCCCTGGTCAAGACTAAATCCACTTGAGATCTGAGGTGCTGTGCTGATGATTTCTTACATACACAAGAGATGGATGGACTTGAGGAGAATTTGTTCTATAATGGGAATACTAAGAAAGTAACCACCCTCACACCCAGGGAAGAAATCAACAGCAGAAAAAGCAAACAAAAAATAGCAGGAGACTCAAACAAGGCAGCATAATTATATTTAGTCAAAACTACTCCGAAGAGGGCATTACATTGAGCTGCCAAAGGCTTCGCTAAGATAAAAGGCTGATTTCCTTGGAGAATATCCAAAGTGAATTCCAATCATATCTGGGTTGTTTTACTATCTATCTAGGTATTAGAACCCACCCTTAAGTATCAGGAATTAGGGGACATGAGGTGGAGTTAATTTATTAGTTCGTTCACAGCCTGCTATAGTGAGCCTGAATCCTTTCTGCCAACGTCAATATTGGGTCTTGCCTTTTCATACTTGCACAACTACAAATACATGTATGAAGATACTGACTCCTCTTCAACATCAATGAGCCCTTATGAGGGGTAAAGCTGAACCTTTCTTAGCCAATCCCCCCGGGGCCAAACCAGAGAGGGCAGGAAGCCACTGACTTCCTCATATAATTTGCAGCAGTGATTTCCCTGCAACATTTCCCCATAAGCCCACGAAAAACTGCTTATTCCGTGTTTATAAGATGTGGAGCTTCCCAAATGAGAGAACTCCAGTCAGAAAGTCCAGATGTTTCTGGAAAATCCATTCTTTTTGCCAAGGAAGTTGATGACAAGTTCTTAAGGTCAGAACAGGAAGCTTGTGTCTTTGGGAGATCTTTGAGAAGACGGGGAGAGGAAAGCAGGAATGAACCTTTGTGTTGTCTGCACATAAAACTTCACACAAATAGATTTTCCATAAATAAGTCTCCCTATACACTGAAAGTATGGAAAAGAATATACTCAATGAGATATAAAATGTTGAGGTTTGATCATAAAAATTGAGTTCCTATTGTTACTATAGCAGAATGGGTTTTTTTTTTTTATGGGATATATTGCAGTGGAAATGCACTGACTGTTGATAAGTGATAGACCTGTTAGAATTCATTCCTTTGTGATTGCCAGGTAGGCAATTTCTTAGAAAACTATAGAAACCTGGTCAAGTACCTCTATTTATTTTTCACTAAGTTTGATTATGCTTTACTTCCCATCTAACTTTCTATTGGTAAGTTGGTGCTGAGATAAAAGGATTTTGTGCTATTAATGCACACTGTGGTCTAGTTTCAAGAATATTTGAAATAATTGCTTCTGGATGGGCTCAAAATTGTAAACCAGAAGGCTCTGGGGAACTTTCACTTGATCTGGGCTGTTTTCAAGCCTATTGTTTCTGCTAGCATTTCCACTAGAATTTTATCATCCGTTCACCTCTTTCTTTTCCTCCACTGCAACCCCTAACTCCAGCCCCTGCCAGCAGACAAGAGGAAAGGCCCCATGCAGGGCAAACACAGAAGGTTTTAGAGGCCAGGTCTGAAATTTATGGTCTCCTATAACCACAATGGGCTGGAAACTGGTCTCCCTGTATATCAGGGAGGAAAAATAGAAAAACAAAACAGGGTTTTGTGATCACATAGCTGTCTTCCCGATATTCCATACAATCAGACACATAACCTTACCTTAAACCACATGGTACTCTAGAGCATTACTTTAAAAAAAAACAATTTTTTTTAATGCTTATTTATTTTGGGGAGAGAGAAAGACAGAGCATGAGTGGGGGAAGAGAGAGAGGGAGACACAGAATCCAAAGCAGGCTCCAGGCTCTGAGCTGTCAGCACAAAGCCCAATGTGGGGCTTGAACCCACAAACTGTGAGATCATGACCTGAGTCAAAGTCAGAGGCTTAACTGACTAAGCCACACAGGTGCCCCTCTTTTTTTGTTTTTTGAATAGAGATTATTCCATTTGTAATGTTGATGCTGAGATAAAAGGATATTCATGCTCTTAATATATGCCAATGTCTGGGCACCTGGGTGGCTCAGTCGGTTAAGCATCTGACTTTGGCTCAGGTCATTATCTCACGGTTTGTGGGTTCAAGCCCCACGTCAGGCTCTGTGCTGACAGCTCAGATCCTGGAGACTGCTTCGGATTCTGTGTCTCCCTCTCTCTCTCTCTTTCAAAAATAAATAAACATTAAAAAAAAAAATATATATATATATATATATATATATATATATATATATATATGCGCCAAGGTCCACTTTCAAGACTTCTCAACATAGTTGCTTCAGTATTCTTACTGGTAGTCATATGGCATATCTGGGATTTTGTGAGGTACCAAGATTATTTACAGATTCGGTGACTGAAGTGAAACATTTACTCTGCTGCAGATGATGATTAAGGAACCCAGGGTAATGTACTTGGATATTGCTTCTAGGCATTTGGAGGGTTTTTTCTTCCTGTCTGAAAGCTTCATCCAAATGGCTTAAAATTAGGTGATTATAAATTCTTTGATACAACTTTATGGAGCTTTATTCCCCTCAACCAGACTGTGGGCTGGGATTAGTGACTTGTTTTTAGGGAACAAAATATTTAAAGGAAAAAATAGTACATTTTTAGTGGAGAAACCTGGCAGATGCCACTTTACGCAAGTGATCAAGGTGTTAACATTATTAGTAATGTCATGTTGATATCATGTACCCCTGATATGATGTGATGAAAGGCCATTTCACCTTTGTAGTATTCTTTCCCCAAACCCATTACCCTAGTCTAATCATGAGGAAACATCAGACAAATCCCAACCTGGAGACATTCTGCAAAATACCTGACCAATACTCAAAAGTATCCAAGCTGTCAAACAGGAAGAAAGACAGAAACTGTCACAGATTGAAGGAGATCAAAGAGACAAGACAACTAAATGTAATGTGGGATCCTGGATTACAGCCTAGAATAGAAAAATGACACTACTGAATAAACTGGAGAACTCTGGATACAATCCATAGTTTAGTTACTACTATGGTGCCGATGTGAATTTCTTAGTTTTGATAAATGTGCTGTGGCTATATAAAATGTTAACATTAGCATATGGAAATTCTGTACTATTTTTGGATGTTTTCTGTAAATCTATGATTATTTCAGTATCAATAGCTAAAAACGAAACTAAAAATGAAATTGAAAAATTAGATGATTAACTTGAGAAGAGAAACACGGTTAACAATGACAAAGAGAATTTCAAGAGTAGAAAAAGACATTTTATTTTATTTTTATGTATATGTGTCCGTATTTTAAAAGTTTATTTTGAGAGAGAGACCATATGGGGGAGGGGCAGAGAGAGGGGGAGAGGGAGAATCCCAAGCAGGCTCCACGCTATCAGTGCTGGGTTGGACGTGGGGCTTGAGCTCATGAACCATTAGATCATGACCTGAGCCAAAATCGAGAGTTTGATGCTCAACTGACTGAGTCACCCAGGCACCCCAGAAAAGACATTTTAGATAACAGCAATTTATCAATTCATTTGGAAGAAGAAAATAAGGCTGAGAGAAGCAAATCAGATAGCTAAATGTTTCAGAGGAGAGAAATAGTACCTACCTTAACATAAAAGGTTTATTACTCTTAACCTAATACTCTTGTCTCAGGTTATTCCTGAGATGCTTGTTTGTGGGGAGAGGGGAGAATCATGGCATAGATGTAGAAATCACACAGTAAAAAAATTATGCATCACATAATAGGACTATTCATTTTATTTTTTTTCTGGTTAATTCCTAATCTATAGGATTTATGGTTCAACCCCCCACCCATACACTCACATGCAAACACGCACACACACACATACACACACACATCCCCCTTTTCCCACAGCATGTTACCTGCAGTCCTACAAGATAAATTTTAGTATTCCTCATTTGTAGAAGAGTATCATGAGGCTCATAAAAAGCGAGTGACCTGCCAAGCTTTCACAGCCAAATAATTACCAAACTCTGGATTGAAACCTCTGTCTAGAACTGAAGCTCAAGCTCTTTCCATTATACCCTGGTGCTTCCTTTCCTGAAAAGAGGCATGGAGAAGCCCCTGGAAAAGATGAGAGAGGAATATCTAGGAGCAGTCAGCTGGATGAGTTGTAAGGGTTTATCATGAATCATTACTTCTCAGCATTCCAGAACTGAAACTTATGTCCCTAAATTTCTGAAAAGGTCTTAAGTGAGTGAATGAGTCTGGGGCAAAAATAGGCAGTTATCTGTAGTTTCAGGGGCTGTCTGTCAGGTAAAGGATTCAAATAGTTTATTTTCTTCCTTTGAGTAACTTTCTGTATGATCAAAATATTTAGTTAAATGGTATGTTAATCTGGCGAGACAATGGTATTGTGTCTTGCTTCAACCCTGAAAGTATATAATAATAACATTGACTATCGACTGCATCTTTCCTCTGTGCCTCATACTGTAATATATTGCATTTGTTATTTCTATTTCACACCTCAAAATAGGAAAGGAATGGTTATCTTTGTTTTACGAAAGGGGAGATTGAGGACCTTTTACCAGTGCTGCCCCTCACCGACCATGCCAAATATAAAACTAATACCACTTGTGTGAAGGAATTAGTATAAAAACACATTTAGATGAAACAATGCTGCCAAAGGCAGATGTGTCTCTTCTAATAGATTTCTGTCACCAGTCCACTTCATACATGTGTGCAGCCATTTCCAGGTATTGTATAACAAAACATCTCTTAAGTCAGAGACCTTTTCAACAACATGTTTAATTGCTGGAAACTTAGAAGAAATGTAAGGAAGGAAATGAACCACCATTCAGCTAGTGGGTATTCTTCACTTTTCCATTCATTATTAAGTCTCCTTGAGGTTGAGACTGTGGCTTCTTGATTCTCCTAGTATCTCTGTGAGATCACCCTGAATCAACTGGATGACTCTTGGGGGTATAAAGAGGCCTCACACAATGACACTGAGGTAACACCTTTTTCACTTCTTGGTGAAGGCCTTAGTAGTACTTGACTGGGCTCAGGTCTTTGGCCTGTTAGCAATGAATATGGCCCTGAGATATTCACCTTTTCTTCACCAACCAGAACTCCCTCAGTTATCAGTGGAGCTAAATAAAGATCGCAGCTGATCTCCAAACTCTCCTTACCAGGCCTATGTTAAAAAGGAGCTCTGGACCCAGAAATCCTGTTAATTCAAGTGTATGTACAAATGCTTCTCTCCTAGACAGTGTATTAGTTGACAGGATTTCTGATACGATTATTTTTTATTATTATTTTGTATGGTGTTTTTTATGCTTACACAGATATCATGGTTCTCTACCACAGGGAAGTGATGGAGGAAACCTCTCCCGGTCAAGTGCCAAAGAGAAATGAAACAATCTATTCTAACAAAATGCAGGCATGTACTTTCTTTGGCCTCCCCATTGAGTGTTCAGCCTGAGTTAATTTCTTGCTGACAACAACTAATGTAGTGTCTTGAGTATTTCATTGGCAAAACTGCAAAAGGAAGCAAACAAAATGAGAGAAATTAAACAAGGCATAACCAAATTGACCATTTCAGTTGCATTAATGAAAATATGTTATTTATGTAAGTTGGAATCAAGCTCTGAAAAGAAGTGAGACACATATATTATATTTCTTGTTTTTTTAATGATTGTTTATTTATTGAGAGAAAGAAAGAGGCAGAGAAATAAGGAGAAAAAGAATCCCAAGCAGGCTCAGAGCTGTCAGTGTAGAGCCCAACGTAGGACTCGATCTCATGAACTGTGAGATCATGACCTGAGTGGAATCCAAGGTTCAGATGCTTTAACCCACTGAGCCACCCAGGTGTCCCTATTCTATTTCTTTAGAGTTATTTACTAAAAAAAATCTATGGTGTTGGAAAAGGTAATGGTTTCCCCTATTTGGTGACCAATATTTTCACCATTCTCTGCTGTGTGGCTCATGCTTACAAATATTAAAAACATGGTATAATTGATTATAATCAACCAATACTTATCATCATGCTAAGAGTTAGGGAAGTGATTCAGACACAGTCCCTGCCATCTTTAGGAGCCAGAAAGAGTTAAACAGGGAAGTTACACATCAATGAAAGTTCATATAAACTATAGAGAAGGGAGTAATTAGCCAGAAAGACTGGAATTTGAAGACTGGATAGGATTTCACCTAGAAGAACAATTTCAGGACATTAGATTTGTTCAAAGTACAGCATTTGTGGGGGCATAATGGTGGACTAACAAGATATGTTCAGGGAACTCTGAAGAGCTTCTCCTAAATGCCAGAGGGACAAGGACCTGGGGTGAGGGTGGAGATGTGGTCGCAAACATTGCCAAAGAGATAAGCAGAGACTAGATTGTTGAGGCCAGTCAGAATTCATTAAATACTTAGCACTAGGTAAGGTATTATGTGGGCTACAAAAAACTACTTGGATCCTTTGCTGCTTTTTAAGGATCTATGATCAAACTGAGAAGAGAAACCAACATACATGAGGCAATTAAAACATAATTAAGAAGTCAATGATGCATTATTGACTCTGCGGTTGGAATTCAAAGACGGTACAGAAATCAATATAGTCTCTAATAATCAAAGAATTAAAAAGTTGGATTTGTACTTCCCCTTGACAAATGGGATGGCTTACTTGAAGAGTTCTTAACCGACCAGTACTACCCCCTAGCGGACATTTGGAAATGTGTAGGTTTATTTTTAAATGGGGAAGTGGGGAGGAGGGTGGGTCACTTTAGTCATTCATTGGGCCAGAGAGGCTAAGTGCCTCATTCAATGAAGAATTGTCTCTCTCAAAACTGCCCCCATTCAGAAGCGCTAATCAGATAGAGGGCAGAAAGTAGATTCCAGATGTTGAGAACAAAATATAAGAATTATAGGTACATATCACTTTTGGTCATTAACAAAATTTAATTGGATAATTCAGAAAAAGATTCTATTCTATTTTTAAAATACACTAACTTTCTCAGTTTATTTCAGAAAATTCATGATTACATAGGCCCTTTGGCAGGATTGCAATCTCAAGTGCTATTAGGGGTTAGACAAAAGCCATAGATATGTAAATTGGTGATTTAACCAGAACCACCTCACCTCCTCCCCTAATGCTGCAAGGTTATTTGGGACATATGGCAGCTCAGTACTGTGGCTGTATGTGCTCATTCTCCTTCATCCACCATGGGTTGAATACGAGTGTCCCGGTTTCAAATGCTTGTGTCACTTTTCTTCTTACATTATGGTTTCTGTCCACCCTTGGCTTTAGTTTACTATTCTCTTTCAGTTTCTTCCCCCTGTAACTGAAGAGTGTTTACATATCACTTTCAAACCTCCCCAAATTGGGTATCTGATCAGTTTACCCCATGGCTCCTTCCCTGATGGACAAAGCCTTAGTCCACCATGTGGGTCATTGGCTGACTTGCAGGTTACTTTTCTTATAGCCTTGAGTGAAGTCATCCCCCCATCAGTTAGCTGTGGGCAGAATGGTGTGGTCCTAAGCATGGCTCATGGGGACTCATTCAAAAAGAACTGGGCCATAGCCCCAACAACAAATACAGTGGCTTTTCAATAATGACTGGTTAGACAAAAGGAAGGAGCTTTAATTGAAGTGGAACACTGCAGGATCCCGTACTCACTTCCTTCTGCAATCAAAAGGAAAAAAAAATCAAAGCCAATTTTGATGAGCGCGCAGTGTAGATGGAATAAACTGCTCACAATTTAGAAGTCTTCTGTTACATTTATGCATACAGACCGTGGTCACTTTCAAATTCAGGTGGCACTATTTTCAGATATAAAGGTCATGGGCTTACTGTCACTTCAAAGTCAACAAGTACAAAATTTAACTCATTTCTATCAGCACCAAATCACCCTCCAAGCTTCTCTATTTCCAACCATAGTATTAGAGATTTTATAGGGAGTAGTGAACTAATTGTTAAGGGGAATAAATCATGGCTGTGAATTGCAAATATCCTAGGCTCCACTTGTTAGAATGCCCCAGGGTCAAGATTGATGGAGAGAAATAACCATATAGCCACATAAAATAAAATTTATAACCTGATGGCCTCCTAGCCAAATTGGGCCAGGAAGCGTTTTTCATTTTGATGAGTACTATATATTGTAAGCATTTGAATTAGAGTACAAATACAAATCAAGGCATGTGAAGTAGAGATGTCAACAGTCTTCACCAATCCAGAAGGGGCTAGCTAAAGAAGCCGTAGGTGAGTACCCGCTCACAGGAGATGAATTGCAAGAGGTGACACCAAAGTAGTGCAGGGTGATGAGGTCAGGTGGGAAACATTTTGTTTGGCTTCTACTCCTTCACTTCTTAAAGTGGTCATGCTCTCCAGCTACTGTATGACACCTAGAGTCCCACGGCTGTTTCTTTCACCTGAACGTGGGACTGGTCCAGGGGGAAAAACAAATGTACATTTAGAAGTCTAATTAGAACACACACTGTCAGCAACACTGTACTGAAGGCCCCATTAAACATCTTGTGAATGCCCAAGAGTGCCCCTGCCCATGTTTGGAGTGACACATTTTGGCACGACTGGTGACAATTAGGATCAGACCCAGGACACTGGAGAATTTGCACGGCATCCCATATGGCCTAGTGTGTAGGTAGATTGTTCCCAGGTGCTTGAAACTCAATGAAAAAGCTCTGGGTAGGAATTAGATGAAAATGCTGGAGAATGCAAATTAGTACACTATAGATGGATCTGTATCATGTATGGTCACATTATGGATTGGATTCAACTGTCAGATGGTTATGTATTATTCATGATCAAATTCAGGGTAAAGATACCAGATGGCAAAGGCATATTCATGGTCAGATCATAGTTGTTAGATTAATTATAAATCTACATAAGAATTGGATAATAATCACTCAGACTGCTCTCAAAAGGATACTCTGTAGATCACCTAATCAAAAGTATTTTTAAAATAAGGTGTGTAGGTTATTAGGTGACATTAAACATTTTATGTTGCCATAAGTTATTTTCCAAAAAGACTCTCTAGTAACATAAAAAATTTTTTCAGATTTCACTAACCTGTGGCTTTGGTCTTAATGTTGGATAGAGCTCAGGGTAACAATGCCGTTTCTTTAAAGGAGTTTACATGATTTACACTAAGTAGAATGTTAAGGGACTGGTGAGACTCTATTAGACAATAACAATGTTTTTGTCTGCATGGCTACAACTCATCATGTACAACTCATCAGGTGTCACTAAACCTAATGTCATCAGTATCCCTGTGGGATAGACATCTTCTGATTGCCCACACCACTCCCCCCACGCCCAAATCCTCTTTCTGTCCTTTCCCACCCTGAATTGTGCTCAGTGAGCATGCTCTGTAAAGGTCATATCAACAAATTCTTTTGTCTTCTATATTCCAGCTGGTTCACTACTGAGGAGCATTAGTGGGAGATGGGGCTTAGAAAGAGCGAATATTCTCTTGGGTCTCTCCCTGTAGGATCTCTTCAGGCTGGCCTGTCTCCACCACAAAGTTCCACAGCTCCTGTTAGGTGGTCCTCCCCAGCACACCGTTTTCTATCTGAAAAGTTTTCTTTCTGAAAACTTCACTGATGATTGCGGTTTTCTGCTGTTACTAGCCCCGGGGTTGTTATCTTTTGTGGTTGCCTTATACCCTGACCACACCTTTGTAAATAGTCTTCTAATTAAGTTCTCCTTAAATATTTGAGTGTGCCATCTGGTTTCTGCTAGGATCCAGACTGAAATATACCCTAAGTACAGAATCATAAGGTCAAAGAATAGTTTGTCTACAATGGAATATAGATTGACATGATCTAGTCAATCTTTCTCATTTTACTGATGAGGACATTGAGGTGCAGAGATATCAAGGGATTTAACCAAAGTCACCAGCTACTACATGAAAACCTGGAGACTAGAACCCAACTACTCCGAATCTCCTCAGTGCATTTTCCACAACAAACTCCTGTGCAGAAGGTTTTGGGCACCCCATGTGTCCCCTGAAGGTGTCTGTCAAGGAAAGTTAGCTCCAAGCGGTTGGTCAGTAGAGAGATTTTTCTACATATAGCAGCTTATGGTCAGGTTGTTATCCACAGTTCCAGGAAGAGACTCATTAAGAAGACTGGTGTTACTGAAAATCCAGAGATCCGTATAATAACTTCAAGAGTAGTTTCCAAAAATTCCAGCTAAACTTGGCTCCCAGAACGTTACAGTACTCAGGAGGGAGAGGATAAAGGGGGAAATATATGAAGTGGGGCCTTTATCTCTCATTGCTCAGATGTTATCCTTAGACAGGTGGAGGGGTTGGGCAGGGGGATGGTTGCAATCAGGCAAGACAGGTGTCACTAAACTGCATGAGAGCAGAGAGACAGGGGTAAGATAATTACCATAAAGTGAGTATCTTTGTGCCAGGAACTGCACTGTTCTACATTCATTATTTTATATAATCCCAACCATAACCCTCATTTCACAGATGAGAACAGAAAAATTCAAGCAAAAGGAAGTTATACCCATAGGGAGTGGGAAATAAGCCCAAGAGGAAACCTAGAGTTCCATACAATTGGGAGCAGTGACAGCAGCAACAAAGATGATAAAATGTTTCTTATTGCCTGTCACTGGCTAGGATGTTAGGGATGGAGGAGAAACAAAGATCAGGAAAGAAGCACATGAACTAGAAAGACCTAGTTGCTGCCATCGTGTCCTATGGGCTATGGGGCCATGGGAGTGGGAAAGTACACAGATGACTAGAATACAGTTTGAAAAGTTTTATTATCTGGAAGGACAGGTATGTTGGGGGTACAGAGAAGGGGCAAGTAACACAGACAAGGGAGGGCATGGGGCAGTGAAAATTTTACAGAGGAAGTGACAGCTGAGTGAACTGAAGGATGAAGAGAAGTTGACAGATGATGTGGAAGGGAAGTGTGTTTCAGGTAGAGGAAACAACATGTGTAAAGGCCTGCTGTTAAGAGAACTCCTGGCAAATAAGTTCATTGGAGCTGATCATATAGGATAGTGGGAAGTGAAGGGGGCAAGGCTGCAAAACTAAGTCAAGGACATCGTATAGGCTGAGCCTGTAGGTCATGTTAAGGAATTTGGATCTTTCTTTTCCCTCTGAGCATTAGAAAGACACTGAGGGTTTTACATAAGGAGATGATATGACCAGATGTCCTGAGGTCACTGATCCTTGGACAGAGATTGTCCTCTGCTCTGGTTTTGTTTGGGGAATGACAAGGCAGCACTCTATTTAGGGTAGGGCTATAAGGCAGCCAGCATGCAGTTGGGCTCAGAGGGCCCATAGGTGTTAATTATCCTTGACTGAAAGCCAGGCCTCTCCAGGGATCCCCAGTAGTTCTGTGTCACTGACAGTGCTTTGCTGTGTTTGCCAGTCTATGTGGCACTCTCTGCCTAGCTGCAAGGAATTAGAATTTACTCTGCTTCCTTGAGCATTTTGTCCTGTTTTAAAGGAGAACCTAAGATATTGTTCAACAGAGGTTACATTGTTTTCATGGTATCATATAATAAGTACAGATCATTCATTACTTATGATGGGGTTGTATCCCATAAACCCATCATCATAAGTCAAAAATACCATAAGTTTGAAAACACATTTAATACACACAACCTACTGAACATGGTAGTTTAGTCTAGACTACCTTACATGTGCTCAGAAAACTTACATTAGCCTATAGTTGGGCAAATCCACCTAACATGAAGCCTATTTTATAATAAAGTGTTGACTATCTCATGTAATTTATTGAATGCTGTACTGAAAGTGAAAAACAGAATGGCTGTATGGGTTCAGAATGGTTGTCAGTGTATTGGTTGTTTACACTTAGTGATCATGGGGCTGACTGGGAGCTGTAGCTTGAGGCAGCTGCCCAACAACACAAGAGAGTATCATACATACTGCCTATTGCCAGGCCAGAAAAAGATCAAAATTCAAAATCTGAAGTATGGTTTCTAGTGAATGTGTATCACTTTTGCACCATGGTAAAGCTGAGAGATCATAAGTTGAATCATCAGAAGTTGGGGACCACCTGCAGTTGCGATGTCTTTTTAATTAACATTTGTGTTTTGTTTGCTTTTCCTTTTCCAGTCAGTAGAGTCTAGCACTGAGTTGTAAGAGTGGCTCAGGATATTTATCTGCCTTGGATGGACTCGGAAAACTTGACCTTGAGTTTGTATCTGGCCATGTGATACAATCAGAACTTGCTCAACTTTGGGAGCCACAGCATTTATAGGAAAAGTATTTCCAGGCAGGAAAAGGGCAGAAAGGGTATTCCTTTGTAAAATGTGAATGGATATGAGACTGAGACCTTGGCTGTATCTGTATGTGCATTAAACTGTCCAGAGAAGTTACCTAAAAGATGCTTACTGAATAAAAGAGAGAAGTGCTTGGCTATTCTTTATAACTGAAGCAAAATGTTCCTGAAATATTATCTACCCTTCCATGTTCATTTTCCCCATTCCTCTCCTCTCCTTTTCTCTTCTATTCCATTTTATTTTAAAGGAAAATTCTAGTTACAAACCAATAAATTGATTTTAGAACTCACTAATGATTGGATTATAGCCTGGACTTTGAGAAATGCTGCTATAGACGATTTAACCAAAATATATTTTTCCTATAATTCTGTTATGGCAAAGAAATGAATTCTGCTTGAACTATGGAATTAATAAGTCCTACCTAACTGCTTGAAGTATCTGAGGATTGGTGAAGATTTCCACAGAGACTGTTACCTCATTGGAAGGGTAGCAACACCATTTCTTAAAGGAAGGATACCTTTATATGGCTATGAGATGGTAAACTCTTGAACCCCACTATATTTGGGAGGTTGGTTAGTAGTATTAGATAGCAATGTAATGGTTTCTTCCCATGAGAAATCTATTTTCAGTTCAAACTCTAATCATAGAGGTATTCCTCTTCCTGAAACAAATGATATGGTGGACATACTGCTGATCACTAACTCAGAAAAAGCTGATTAGAATTCAGAATGCTGAGATCAGAGAGAGAAAAAAAGCCGAATTAGGCACATAGGAAAAGGTGCCATTCCTATGTTCTAAAGGAACTGGAAGCCTGAATTTTTCAGATCCTGTTGAAGGTAGTAGTTCCACTTCTCATTAATATTAATTCCTAGTCCTGAAAATAAATGAATGAGTAGAGACTTGAGAATTTCTCAAGTGCCATGATGAAGGATGGAAAACTTTTCGATCCCAGTTGGTGCGGAATAAAACCATGGAAATGATGAGCCCCAGGGAAGAGGATCAGAACAGTGAACATAAGAAGATAAACCAGATGGATAAACCAGAACAAAGACATCTTAACTTAGTCTTCTGGGTTAAAAGGTTTCCCCCAATCCCACAGTGAGAATTAGAAGAATTAGAAAGTGATATCAGAACCTCAATGTGGGTGTTTATTATTTGCAAACATACTTTATTTATTTATTTATTTATTTTTTCAATGTTTTATTTATTTTTGGGAGGAGAGACACAGCATGAACGGGGGAGGGGCAGAGAGAGAGGGAGACACAGAATCGGAAACAGGCTCCAGGCTCTGAGCCATCAGCCCAGAGCCTGACGTGGGGCTCGAACTCACGGACCGCGAGATCGTGACCTGGCTGAAGTCGGACGCTTAACCGACTGCGCCACCCAGGCGCCCCAAACATACTTTATTTTTTAAAATTATTTATTTGAATTCAAGTTAGTTAACATACAGCATAGTGTTGGCTTTGGGAGTAGAACCCAGTGATCATCACTCCCCATAAACAGCCAGTGCTCAACCCAACAAGTGCCCTTCTCAATGCCCATCACCCATTTACCCCATACCCTCACTCACCTCCCCTTCAGCAACCCTCAGTTTGTTCTCTATATTTAAGAGTATTTTATGGTTTGCTTCTTCTGTTTTTATCATTTTTCCTTCCCTTCCCCTTTGTTCATCTGTTGTGATTCTTAAATTCCACATATGAGTGAAATCATGTGATCTTTGTCTTTCTCTGACTGACTTATTTTGCTTAGCATAATATACTCTAGTTCCACTCATGTTGTTGCAAATGGCAAGATTTCATTCTTTTTGATCACTGAGTAGTAGTCCACTGTGTGTGTGTGTGTGTGTGTGTGTGTGTGTGTGTGTATACCACATCTTCATCCATTCATCAGTTGATGAACATTTTCTATAAACATTGGTGTGCACATGCCCCTTTGGACCAGTATTTTTGTATCCTTTGTATAAATATTTAGTAGTGCAATTCCTGGGTCATAGGGCAGCTCTATTTTTAATTTTTTGAGGAACGTCTATACTGTTTTCCAGAGTGGCTGTACCAGTTTGCATTCCTACCAACAGTGCAGAAGTGTTTTCCTTTGTTTCTCCGCATCCTTGCCAACATCTGTGTTTCCTGAGTTGTTAATTTTAGCCATTCTGACAGGTGTGAGATGGTATCTCATTGTGGTTTTTATTTGTATTTCTCTGATGATGAGTGATGGTGAGCACCTTTTCATGTGTCTGTTAGCCATCTGACTGTCTTCATTGGGAAAGTGTCTATTCATGTCTTCTCCCCATTCCTTCACTGGAATGTATTTTGGGTGTTGAGTTTGATATTTTCTTTATAGATTTTGGATACTAACCCTTTATCTTATATGCCATTTTCAAATATCTTCTCTCATTCTGTTGGTTGCATTTTAGTTTTGTTGATTGTTTCCTCTGCTGTGCAGAAGCTTTTTATCTTGATGAGGTCCCAGTAGTTCATTTTTGCTATTATTTCCCTTGCCTCTGGAGACATGTCTAGTAAGAAGTTGTTGTGACCAAGGTCAAAGGGATTGATGCTTGTTTTCTCCTCTAGGATTTTGATGGTTTCTTGTCTCACATTTAGGTCTTTCATCCATGTTGTTCAACATAATACTGGAAGTCCTAGCCTCAGTGGTCAGACAACAAAAAGAAGTGAGAGGCATACAAATTGGCAAAGAAGCCAAAATTTCACTTTTCACAGATGACATGATACTCTACATGGAAAATCCAAAAGACTCCACCAAAAAGCTGCTAGAATTAATTCATGAATGAATTCAGCAAAGTTGCAGGATATAAAACTAACGTACAGAAATCGGTTGCATTTCTATACACTGATAAGAAAGCAGCAGAAAGAGAAATCAAGGAATCAATCCCATTTACAATTGCAATAAAAACCAGAACATACCTAGGAATAAACCTAACCAAAGAGGTAAAAGATCTGTACACTAAAAACTATAGAAAGTTTGTGAAAGAAATTGAGGAAGATACAAAGAAATGGAAAAACATTCTATGCTCATGGATTGGAAGAGCCAAGTATTGCATTAAAATGTCGATACTACCCAAAGCAATCTACACATTCAATGCAATACCTGTCAAAATAACACTGGCAGTCTTCACAGAACTAGGACAAACAATCCTAAAATTTGTATGGAACCAGTAAAGAACCCGAATGGCTAAAGTAATGTTGAAAAAGAAAACCAAAGCTGGAGGCATCACAATTCAGGATTTTAAGCTGTATTACAAAGCTGTAATCATCAAGACAGTATGGTTGGTACTGGCATAAAAACAGACACACAGATCAATGGAACAGAACAGAGAACCCAGAAATGGATCCATAAATGTATGGCCAACTAATCTTTGACAAAACAGAAAAGAGTATTCAATGGAAAAAAAGGCAGTCTCTTCAGCAAATGGTTCTGGGAAAACTGGAAAGCGACATGCAGAAGAATGAAGCAAACATACTTTAAATAAATGAACAGCCAACATTACATGGCTCTCCTTCTGCACCATGAACTCAGTAATTCTCACAAACCATTCATGTGGCCCTTATAAATTGTAAGTCTATGACTGAAATCAAACAGGACAAACCTACCTCCATTGGTCCTACCCTGTTTTACACGTCACAAATGAGCATAGTTTTGGCTTTGCATCAGGCAAACATAACTTTAAAATAATGTTTTCCTTTCTGCTATAATCTGAATGTTTAGGTCCTCTCTCTAATTCATATGTGGAAATTCTAACTCCCACAGGATATGTTTGGGCCTTTGGGAAGTGCTTAAATATGAGAGTGGAACCCTCATGAGGGACTGGTACCTTATTTGAGAAACCCCAAGGAGATAAATTCCTAGCCTGTTCTGCCAGGTGAGGATACAACAAGAAGATGTGACCTGGAAGACAGCTCTCACCTGACCATGCTGGCTGGCAATTATCAGCAATACATTTCTGTTGTTTATAAGTTCCCCAGTCTGTGGTGTTTTGTTGGAGTAGCCCAAACAGATTAACATACTTTCCTTAGAAGTTGAGTTATTAAAGATTTTCAGCAACACTTTTCAGGAGGGGAACTCACAAATTCATGCTCTCCATGCTTGTTATCTGCAACCCTGTGGAATGGACTGTGTTTGCTTGCCACATTGCCTTGCTCTCTTTCTATAGGGATCTCTCCCCTTTCAATTTTGCTTCCTTGGGAACCCAGTTATTGAGGAGGTACTTTCCCTCTTTGCTGGTCATGGCTTCTCTTTTCCTCCAGTAGCATACCTATATGTATCTCAGAGCTAGAGTTAATGCCTGAAGGATTTTCACTAAAATCCTAATGAATTAAGGAGGATAGGTCTTCTGGAAAACATTTTCACTTTATCTGAGTTCTTCTATGTCTTAACCCAGGGGTTTGTCATAATTAGACCAATACTTTCATTCTTTAATCTAGATGAAGAATGTAAGGCTCAAAAAAGTTGTCTTAATTCCTCCTCAAAAGGAATATTCTACCAACCAGATTTTTAAGCTTCTTTGTCTATCATTGAGATACTGTGTTTCTCTAGAAGGAAAAAGGGCAAGGTTCTTTTCTGAGCTTTATGGTTTTTTATAGAGATTGTTGGTGAATTTATCTTGGTGTGTATTAAAGCACTAAAGTTGGTTTGTAACATATTGTGAGAATAAAAAGGAAACAAGACTGGAACTTCACTTGAATATATTCAATTTTGCTGGTGTTCCACGTCCATTGGTCTTCTAGAGATCCTGTGATACTCAGTTTAAATACAAAGCAGAAAACAGGAGGAGAAATGCACTCATATGTCTTGAAGGCTCAGCCATGTTAAGGGATTATACACACAACCTCCTTAATTCTCACAGCCAACATTTCAGCCAAGTATTCTTATCTACATTTTGTAGAAAAGGAAACTGAGGCCCATGTACTATTTTGTTCATGGCCACCTAGATCATAGAGGCAGGAGTTGAGCTTAGTTTCTTTTTGTTTATAAAGTTCACACTCTTTCCACTAGCCCATGAAAACTCCCAACTTTCACAAAGCTTACCCTTTACATGGGGAGCATTTCAGACATCAAAAATAGAGAACATATATTATGAAGTCCAAAAAATGAGTGGCCAATTGTGTTGAGATAAATTGGATAAGTAAACCAGGGCTGACTTCACAAATAAAACTTTTCTAAGTTCCCAGAGATGTAGAGCTAGAAATAGCATCTCTAACACCCTTATAATGAAAAAAAAAAAAAATAGACAAATTGCAAGCTCATGACTTTTTTTTGAACTGTCAGAGAACTTTTCACAGGGTAATTACCTGGCTCAAAATCTAAGATGAGAGAGGCATCTGCAGGTAAAGACCACATACGAACACTGATATACCTGGAGGAGACACATGTAGACATCGGTAAGAAGAATCCCAATGGAAAATGAGAGAGTTGATGCCAAGTGTGCATAGGCAAGAGAATTAAAGCACCTAGGGGCCACAGGAATTGGTGAATCTTCAATCTTTTCAGGCTTTTCCTCCATAAACCCTACTGAGATCTTGCAGAAAAGTTTGGAGAGAGTCCTAAGAAAGTGTCCTAATATGGGGAAGGAAAGTGCAGCTGCTGAAGGATGGTCACAGAATTCCACCTGGACCCTTCCCACTGATTTTCCCCATTGAATGAAAGTGTTAATCTGTAGGGCGAAGGGCAGCAAATGTAGTCGTTTATGGTACTAGTGGAAAGCCACTGTAACTGGAGAAAGGGAACAAGGGGAAAATGCTATTTCTTTGGGGAAGAGGCAGGGATAAGTAACACGTTGGGCCCATAATCATAGCCAGGTGAGGAGCAGAAGCACTGAGATGGCCATATCCATAGTAGGCTTTGTCTGCTGAGAGTGCCCAGAAACAATGACATTCTAGTAGCAATAACCACACCTAATGCCAATGCTCAGATACTGGTTTTTAAATATAAGAAATCGGGATTCCTCAGAGAAGTGGTCTGTTCCAAGGCTGAGGCAGGGAAAATACAGGATGACCCTGGACTATTTGAAGGTATCAGAAAACACAGTAGTGAAAAAAAGGCTAGTTTCATGTTATGATGTGAGCAACAAAATAAGTAATGATAGTACTGGTCTTTATAACCCAAAGAATAAAGTAAATATCCATGAGTCTATACTGATGTAAACAAATAAGTGAATAAATATAGAAATGGAGCAGAGGTAAACTGTCCTTACAGGAGAACTCCAAATAATAAATGTTGAAGGAATGAGGGAAGGAAAACAATTACCATTAGAACATAGCAAAAATTGCTACAATCATGATCCACAGAGGAGTGCTAAAAATCTTTGGATTAAAGTTTGAGAGGAGTAAGAATATTTGTCTCAAAGTGTGTTTCTCCAAATATTTATCATTTACAAAGGGAAAAATAGTAACTTTACATTGGAGAAATCTGGACAAACCACCTTAACCAAGTGATATCCGGTAAAATGTCTCAACATCATGAAATCCCTGATATGTTTCACTGCAGAGAGCACACCTCCTTTGTGGTATCCTTATAAATGGAGCATAACCTCAATCTAAGCATAATGCACTCTTAACACCTCTAACTACATAAAATGTATATCTCAGCATATTACAAGCTATTTGAAGATAAGGGTGTCAAGTGTGTTTCTTTTTCTTCATTTTTAGTCCGTCAAAAAAAGGAGATAAGGTGGAATACAATCAAAGCCTTGAAAAGAGAGAATAAAATGCCAGCTGTAAGTGCTAATATAATACAGTTACTGAATATTGTATGTGGCTCTGAGCTTCCTTTCTCCCAAGGTAAGAAGAGAATCACAAAGAATAAACACCAAATTTTGTGAGAGCTGAAGTTTTCCATACCAACATATGATTTTGCACCATTCTAAACACAGTGTTTTGAAAGAGAGGAAAGACACCTGTAATTCTACTCCTAATGTACAGTTTACCTTTGAATGTTCATTGTTATCTTGTTTGAATACATGTTTTGTATATCTGCAATCCCACTGTAGATGTCATTTTGTATTGTTTTATTGAATTACGTCACTTATTTCCCATCTCTATTCAAAGTTTATCATTTTAGTGTTTATACACAAATATTAACACTCTGTTATATGAAAATGCTGTAGTTTACCTCTTGTTGGAAAGTTAGGTACTAAATGTTTCTTGGCACTAAATTCTGGAAGAGGTGTTCTGTGTGCGATCCCCAAAAGGGGACATGGAGCCATGAAACAGACAGTGCCATTGGCAGCACTGGTACAAAATGCAGAAAAGAATTTCATGTGGATATTTCTGATGAGGGGATGGTCCAAAAATGTACACCAGTGAAGTAGATTTACCGACAGCTCAGCTACTGAAGGACTGATTTGTTGGTGTCATATATCTTTGTATATCTTTTTGTGTTTAACATTGAACCTTTCACATAACTGAAGCTTAGCAAATGCATGTCAATGTAGACATACTTTCATCTTCCTCATTATTGCATCTCTGTACCTTCCTTCACTTTGGAGGAAAATCCATGTCACAACCAGACTATTTCTAAGCTTTAATGTCAGACCCATCTGGCAAGGAGTTGAGTACAGCTGACTCTTGAACAACTCAGGGGTTAGGGGCGCCAATGCCCCCTGCCTGCACCCCATGCATTTGACAATCCACATATAGGTTTTGACTCCCCAAAACCTTAACAACTAATAGCCTAGTGTTGACCAGAAGCCTTACCAATAGCATAAAGAGTTGATTAACACATATTTTGTATGTTATATGTATTACATATGGTATTCTAACAATAAAGTAAGCTAGAGAAAAGAAAATGTTATTCAGAAAACCCACAAGGAAGAGAAAATACAGCTACGGCTACTGTATTTATCAAAACACAATCCACGTATAGTAGCATAAGTGGCCCTGTGCAGTTCAAACCCATGCTGTTTAAGGGTCAACTATACTTACATGCAGCAAAGGAAATACAAAAATACCCTTGGTGTTAGGAAAAATAAAGGAAAACAGAAGCAACTCTCAATGCTACAAACCACGAAGAATAACAATACATTTAGTAACAGAGTAAGTACTATCCTCCAAGAATTCATGCTTTCCCATTACTCACCTCAAAACTAAATGAAAACTCAGCAAGCTTTTCAATGCTTTCAAGTAGATTATGTAAATAATTAGAAATTATTTTACTGTTGGGCTATGAGAAACACACTCAGATCTAACAACAACAAAATCTTTGTAAAGAAATCAAGCTTTCTAAAGGGCCAGGTGTCTGCCCACTTATATAAAACTACATTTCTGAATATGCTATTTTAATCTGAGTTCATCATCTTCACTGATATGTCTTCCTTTTAAATATCTTAGTCTTGGGGGATTCCAGGAAGATGGCGGCGTAGGAGGACGCTGGGCTCACCGCGCGTCCTGCTGATCAATTAGATTCCACCTACACCTGCCTAAATAACCCAGAAAACCGCCAGAGGATTAGCAGAACGGAGTCGCCGGAGCCAAGTGCAGACGAGAGGCCCACGGAAGAGGGTAGGAAGGGCGGCGAGGCGGTGCGCGCTCCACGGACTGGCGGGAGGGAGCCGGGGCGGAGGGGCGGCTCGCCGGCCAAGCAGAGCCCCGGAATCTGGCCTGCAAAAGCGGAGGGGCCTGACGGACTGTGTTCCGACAGCAAGCGCGACTTAGCGTCTGGGAGGTCATAAGTTAACAGCTCTGCTCAGAAAGCGGGAAGGCTGGAGGACAAAGGGAGGGAGAGCTGCTGAGCCCCCAGACGACAGAGCTCAGTTTGGTGGGGAACAAAGGCGCTCGCCAGCGCCATCTCCCCCGCCCATCCCCCAGCCAAAATCCCAAAGAGAACCAGTTCCTGCCAGGGAACTTCCTCGCTCCGCGCAAACACCCAACTCTGTGCTTCTGCGGAGCCAAACCTCCGGCAGCGGATCTGACTCCCTCCCGCTGCCACAGGGCCCCTCCTGAAGTGGATCACCTAAGGAGAAGCGACCTAAGCCTGCCCCTCCTGCCCCTGTGCACCTTGCCTACCCACCCCAGCTAATACGCCAGATCCCCAGCATCACAAGCCTGGCAGTGTGCAAGTAGCCCAAACGGGCCACGCCACCCCACAGTGAATCCCGCCCCTAGGAGAGGGGAAGAGAAGGCACACACCAGTCGGACTGTGGCCCCAGCGGTGGGCCGGGGGCAGACATCAGGTCGGAGTGCGGCCCCGCCCACCAACTCCAGTTATACACCACAGCACAGGGGAAGTGCCCTGCAGGTCCTCACCACGCCAGGGACTATCCAAAATGACCAAGCGGAAGAATTCCCCTCAGAAGAATCTCCAGGAAATAACAACAG
Source organism: Leopardus geoffroyi (assembly GCF_018350155.1). Taxonomy (NCBI): domain Eukaryota; kingdom Metazoa; phylum Chordata; class Mammalia; order Carnivora; family Felidae; genus Leopardus; species Leopardus geoffroyi. Next base: position 111,147,765 of record NC_059336.1, read on the forward strand.
CTAATGAGCTGATCAAAAAGGATTTAAATAATATAACAGAAAGTGAATTTAGAATAATAGTCATAAAATTAATCGCCGGGCTTGAAAACAGTATACAGGACAGCAGAGAATCCCTTGCTACAGAGATCAAGGGACTAAGGAACAGTCATGAGGAGCTGAAAAACGCTTTAAATGAAATGCAAAACAAAATGGAGACCACCACAGCTCGGATTGAAGAGGCAGAGGAGAGAATAGGTGAACTAGAAGATAAAGTTATGGAAAAAGAGGAAGCTGAGAGAAAGAGAGATAAAAAAATCCAGGAGTATGAGGGGAAAATTAGAGAACTAAGTGATACACTAAAAAGAAATAATATACGCATAATTGGTATCCCAGAGGAGGAAGAGAGAGGGAAAGGTGCTGAAGGGGTACTTGAAGAAATAATAGCTGAGAACTTCCCTGAACTGGGGAAGGAAAAAGCCATTGAAATCCAAGAGGCACAGAGAACTCCCTTCAGACGGAACCTGAATCGATCTTCTGCACGACATATCATAGTGAAACTGGCAAAATACAAGGATAAAGAGAAAATTCTGAAAGCAGCAAGGGGTAAACGTGCCCTCACATATAAAGGGAGACCTATAAGACTCGTGACTGATCTCTCTTTTGAAACTTGGCAGGCCAGAAAGAATTGGCACGAGATTTTCAGTGTGCTAGACAGAAAAAATATGCAGCCGAGAATCCTTTATCCAGCAAGTCTGTCATTTAGAATAGAAGGAGAGATAAAGGTCTTCCCAAACAAACAAAAACTGAAGGAATTTGTCACCACTAAACCAGCCCTACAAGAGATCCTAAGGGGGACCCTGTGAGACAAAATACCAGAGACATCACTACAAGCATAAAACATACAGACATCACAATGACTCTAAACCCATATCTTTCTATAATAACACTGAATGTAAATGGATTAAATGCGCCAACCAAAAGACATAGGGTATCAGAATGGATAAAAAAACAAGACCCATCTATTTGCTGTCTACAAGAGACTCATTTTAGACCTGAGGACACCTTTAGATTGAGAGTGAGGGGATGGAGAACTATTTATCATGCTACTGGAAGCCAAAAGAAAGCTGGAGTAGCCATACTTATATCAGACAAACTAGACTTTAAATTAAAGGCTGTAACAAGAGATGAAGAAGGACATTATATAATAGTTACAGGGTCTATCCATCAGGAAGAGCTAACAATTATAAATGTCTATGCGCCGAATACCGGAGCCCCCAAATATATAAAACAACTACTCATAAACATAAGCAACCTTATTGATAAGAATGTGGTAATTGCAGGGGACTTTAACACCCCACTTACAGAAATGGATAGATCATCTAGACACACGGTCAATAAAGAAACAAGGGCCCTGAATGAGACATTGGATCAGATGGACTTGACAGATATATTTAGAACTCTGCATCCCAAAGCAACAGAATATACTTTCTTCTCGAGTGCACATGGAACATTCTCCAAGATAGATCATATACTGGGTCACAAAACAGCCCTCCATAAGTTTACCAGAATTGAAATTATACCATGCATACTTTCAGACCACAATGCTATGAAGCTTGAAATCAACCACAGAAAAAAGTCTGGAAAACCTCCAAAAGCATGGAGGTTAAAGAACACCCTACTAACGAATGAGTGGGTCAACCAGGCAATTAGAGAAGAAATAAAAAAATATATGGAAACAAACGAAAATGAAAATACAACAATCCAAACGCTTTGGGACGCAGCGAAGGCAGTCCTGAGAGGAAAATACATTGCAATCCAGGCCTATCTCAAGAAACAAGAAAAATCCCAAATACAAAATCTAACAGCACACCTAAAGGAAATGGAAGCAGAACAGCAAAGGCAGCCTAAACCCAGCAGAAGAAGAGAAATAATAAAGATCAGAGCAGAAATAAACAATATAGAGTCTAAAAGAACTGTAGAGCAGATCAACGAAACCAAGAGTTGGTTTTTTGAAAAAATAAACAAAATTGACAAACCTCTAGCCAGGCTTCTCAAAAAGAAAAGGGAGATGACCCAAATAGATAAAATCATGAATGAAAATGGAATTATTACAACCAATCCCTCAGAGATACAAACAATTATCAGGGAATACTATGAAAAATTATATGCCAACAAATTGGACAACCTGGAAGAAATGGACAAATTCCTGAACACCCACACTCTTCCAAAACTCAACCAGGAGGAAATAGAAAGCTTGAACAGACCCATAACCAGCGAAGAAATTGAATCGGTTATCAAAAATCTCCCAACAAATAAGAGTCCAGGACCAGATGGCTTCCCAGGGGAGTTCTACCAGACGTTTAAAGCAGAGATAATACCTATCCTTCTCAAGCTATTCCAAGAAATAGAAAGGGAAGGAAAACTTCCAGACTCATTCTATGAAGCCAGTATTACTTTGATTCCTAAACCAGATAGAGACCCAGTAAAAAAAGAGAACTACCGGCCAATATCCCTGATGAATACGGATGCAAAAATTCTCAATAAGATACTAGCAAATCGAATTCAACAGCATATAAAAAGAATTATTCACCATGATCAAGTGGGATTCATTCCTGGGATGCAGGGCTGGTTCAACATTCGCAAATCAATCAACGTGATACATCACATTAACAAAAAAAAAGAGAAGAACCATATGATCCTGTCAATCGATGCAGAAAAGGCCTTTGACAAAATCCAGCACCCTTTCTTAATAAAAACCCTAGAGAAAGTCGGGATAGAAGGAACATACTTAAAGATCATAAAAGCCATTTATGAAAAGCCCACAGCTAACATCATCCTCAACGGGGAAAAACTGAGAGCTTTTTCCCTGAGATCAGGAACACGACAGGGATGCCCACTCTCACCGCTGTTGTTTAACATAGTGCTGGAAGTTCTAGCATCAGCAATCAGACAACAAAAGGAAATCAAAGGCATCAAAATTGGCAAAGATGAAGTCAAGCTTTCGCTCTTTGCAGATGACATGATATTATACATGGAAAATCCGATAGACTCCACCAAAAGTCTGCTAGAATTGATACATGAATTCAGCAAAGTTTCAGGATACAAAATCAATGTACAGAAATCAGTTGCATTCTTATACACTAACAATGAAGCAACAGAAAAACAAATAAAGAAACTGATCCCATTCACAATTGCACCAAGAAGCATAAAATATCTAGGAATAAATCTAACCAAAGATGTAAAGGATCTGTATGCTGAAAACTATAGAAAGCTTACGAAGGAAATTGAAGAAGATTTAAAGAAATGGAAAGACATTCCCTGCTCATGGATTGGAAAAATAAATATTGTCAAAATGTCAATACTACCCAAAGCTATCTACACATTCAATGCAATCCCAATCAAAATTGCACCAGCATTCTTCTCGAAACTAGAACAAGCAATCCTAAAATTCATATGGAACCACAAAAGGCCCCGAATAGCCAAAGGAATTTTGAAGAAGAAGACCAAAGCAGGAGGCATCACAATCCCAGACTTTAGCCTCTACTACAAAGCTGTCATCATCAAGACAGCATGGTATTGGCACAAAAACAGACACATAGACCAATGGAATAGAATAGAAACCCCAGAACTAGACCCACAAACGTATGGTCAACTCATCTTTGACAAAGCAGGAAAGAACATCCAATGGAAAAAAGACAGCCTCTTTAACAAATGGTGCTGGGAGAACTGGACAGCAACATGCAGAAGGTTGAAACTAGACCACTTTCTCACACCATTCACAAAAATAAACTCAAAATGGATAAAGGACCTGAATGTGAGACAGGAAACCATCAAAACCTTAGAGGAGAAAGCAGGAAAAGACCTCTCTGACCTCAGCCGTAGCAATCTCTTACTCGACACATCCCCAAAGGCAAGGGAATTAAAAGCAAAAGTGAATTACTGGGACCTTATGAAGATAAAAAGCTTCTGCACAGCAAAGGAAACAACCAACAAAACTAAAAGGCAACCAACGGAATGGGAAAAGATATTTGCAAATGACGTATCGGACAAAGGGCTAGTATCCAGAATCTATAAAGAGCTCACCAAACTCCACACCCGAAAAACAAATAACCCAGTGAAGAAATGGGCAGAAAACATGAATAGACACTTCTATAAAGAAGACATCCGGATGGCCAACAGGCACATGAAAAGATGTTCAGCGTCGCTCCTTATCAGGGAAATACAAATCAAAACCACACTCAGGTATCACCTCACGCCAGTCAGAGTGGCCAAAATGAACAAATCAGGAGACTATAGATGCTGGCGAGGATGTGGAGAAACGGGAACCCTCTTGCACTGTTGGTGGGAATGCAAATTGGTGCAGCCGCTCTGGAAAACAGTGTGGAGGTTCCTCAGAAAATTAAAAATAGACCTACCCTATGACCCAGCAATAGCACTGCTGGGAATTTATCCAAGGGATACAGGAGTACTGATGCATAGGGGCACTTGTACCCCAATGTTCATAGCAGCACTCTCAACAATAGCCAAATTATGGAAAGAGCCTAAATGTCCATCAACTGATGAATGGATAAAGAAATTGTGGTTTATATACACAATGGAATACTACGTGGCAATGAGAAAAAATGAAATATGGCCTTTTGTAGCAACGTGGATGGAACTGGAGAGTGTGATGCTAAGTGAAATAAGCCATACAGAGAAAGACAGATACCATATGGTTTCACTCTTATGTGGATCCTGAGAAACAACAGAAACCCATGGGGGAGGGGAAGGAAAAAAAAAAAAAAGAGGTTAGAGTGGGAGAGAGCCAAAGCATAAGAGACTGTTAAAAACTGAGAACAAACTGAGGGTTGATGGGGGGTGGGAGGGAGGAGAGGGTGGGTGATGGGTATTGAGGAGGGCACCTTTTGGGATGAGCACTGGGTGTTTTATGGAAACCAATTTGGACAATAAATTTCATATATTATAAAAAATAAAAAAAAAATAAATAAATATCTTAGTCTTTTCAATTTTGTTCATTATTAGAGTGATGATTTAAAAAACCATTTTTAACAGTCTTCCTTTTTTGTAAATATTTTTACTTTTAGGTTTTCTAGCCATGAAAATATATTTCCCTTCTTTGAAAGTTTTGTTTTTCTAAGTCCTAGAACTCACCTGTGACTCAACTCAAAATTTGCATTTCTTTACTATGATAAATTTCAAGATTATATGATAACGTCTTGGGTATTCTGTAGTATCAACGTTATATACATCTGGTATAAAATTGTGACGTTTTCCACTTGGCCTTTTTGTGAGTTGTTCTATCAAAATTGATGTTTTTCATCAACTCTGAAAAATTATCAGCTATTATCTCTTCAACATTGCTTATTATTATTTATATGGTCTCCTTCTGGAACTCTGACTAAACAGAGGACAGTTTCATCTGCTCTTTATGTGTTTTAATTCCTCTCTCACATTCCCATCTCTTTGTGAATAATTTCTTTAAGTTTATTTATTAATTTTGAGAGAAAGAGAGAGAGAGAGCATGGGAGGGGCAGCGAGAGAGAGGGAGAGAGAGAATTGCAAGCAGGCTCCATGCTGTCAGAGCAGAGCCCAATGTGCAGCTCGAACCCTCGAACCGTGAGATCATGACATGAGCTAAAATCAAGAGTTCGACACTTACTTGACTGAGCCACCCAGGTGCTCCTGTGGATAATTTCTTAATATGTACCTTTTAGCCAACTGATTCTTTTCTCAGCTGTGTCTAATGTGCTAATCTGTCCACATAATTTTGATTATTATATTTTATTCTTCATTTATATGTCATTTATAATTTACATTTCATCTTGTTCTGTCATTTGCCTAAACTGATTAATTTATTCAAAACTTCTGTGTATGTGGATTAAGATATGTTACTATTCATTGCCTGCTGTTAAGAACCTGGCTTTGTAAGTAAGTGTATAAAATTAAAAAAATATATATTTTAAGGAAAGGACAACAAATAAGCGTTTAGTATTGTCCCTTGCAATATTTGGGATATACTTCTACAAAAAGGCATTTGCTGCTTATCTGAAATGCAAATTAAACTGGGTATCTTGTATTTTTGCTAAATCTGGCAATCGTAGGAAACGTTGAGGCACTGGGTAATGTGACATTCTTTACTCATTAGCAATAAAATAAAAGGCACACTTTGCCAGTCTGCAGTAATCATGTATGGTAGCATCTAGACATTTTGTCAATAGTTTTGTCCAAATTCTTTGTGAGTCCCCTGATTCATGAGCATGGAAGCGTTTGCCCAGGGTCTGGTTTTCTCCCAAATCATATATGTATCACAAATCACGGGTAACCTGGATGTATTCTCACACTTCTAAAGCGCTCACTTAACAGGTAAATGACTTGCTCCCAACAGTTTCGCAATGCAAGATTCAAATGAATACCTTAGGAACATGACAAATTATTACTTGTCACAGACCTTCCCAGCGGGCTGCAAACTGTCACAATCATAAATGTGAAAAGGATGTGATCATCATGGCAATGACTTTCATACCGTGTTTCGTTGAGTTCTAAGATTCCTCGAGGTATCGCTAAGGCCACCTCGAGGGCAAAGTTCTCAGTTCCTGATTGAATCCAGGTCTCTCATTTTTTATCTGTTACACGTATTTGGTCAGAACAAAACATTTCACTTGAATAAAATCTTCTGCCGTTAAAAAATATTTGCAGGCTAATCTGGAAACATATACACTTTGGTGTAAGAAAAACTTGGGTCTGACCCTGGTTTGGGCACTTATCTTTTTTGTAAATTCAGGCTGCTTACTTGGCCTCTCCAAACCTTTTCCCCAAGTGAGAAAAAGAGATAATATTAGAACTTTCCTCATAGCTCTTTTTCTTATTTTCCTCTTTTTATTTTGATATTTTGTAAAAATACTTAAGATGAGATCTATCCTCTTGACAAATTTTTAAGTGTACGATCCATCATTGGTAACTCTAGGCACGATGCAGACCTCTAGAACTTATTCATCTTGCATACCTGAAATGTTAAACACATTGAGGAGCTACTCCTTTCTCTCTTCCCCCAGCCTCTGGCAACTACTAATCTACTCTCTGTTTCTATGAGTCTGACTACTTTAGATACCTCATACGAGTGCCGCCACGTTTGTCTTTTATGGCTTAATTCGCTTAACATAAGGTCTTCCAGATTCATCCGTGTTGTTACAAGTGGCAGGATTTCCTTCTTTTTAAAGGTGAAATAATATCCTGATATAGATATATTAATTATATGTATCCATATACGGATAGATAGATAGATAGATAGATAGCTAAATAAAATGTGATATATGTCCATTGATGGACATTTAAGTTGTTTCTGTATGTTGGCTATTGTGAAGAGTATTGTAACGAACATAGGAGTGCAGATATCTCTTTGAGATCCTGCTTTCAATTTCTTTAGATATATACCCAGAAATGAGATTGCTGGATTATATGGTAAGGAAAACTGAGACAATTAACATAAAATGTTTAGTACAACAGCTGGTATATAGTACGTAATAAACCTTAGCTGTTATTATCATTTTTATGTTGAAAGTAATCTTCGATTCAGTTAATAATTATTGCTTCTATTCTGATCTAGAAATGTATGTAGTTTTTTTTCATGTAATCTTCACCCTAAAATGTGGAGGTCATTGCATTCTTGTCCCACAGGGGAGGAAGTAGGCTTGGGGAGCTTGGTAAGCAGCACTGTTCATTCAGCCGTAAGTAGCCGACTGGAGTTTTGAACTTGAGTGTCCTGATTCCAAGTATGATTTTCTTCCTAGTACCAAACCATCTCCTCTGGAGTCAACAGGAGCATGTTGCTCCTGATTTATAATAGCATTTAAAACTTTAGATTTGTGAATTTTGGAGTTTTGCAGAAAAGTTGCATTATTAAATAATTACCAATGTTTTCTTTCCAACAATCAATATTAATATGATTGATATAAGTGATCAGAAGAATTTTTGAGGGCCATTGTTTCAGGTGCTTTCTGATTACTTACTTCCTGGACTCCAGAGGACTGTGGTTCGCTGCATTAATGGATGTAGCCTGTAGGAGTGGAGGAAAGCCCCTGTCACCTCACCCTTTGAAGAATCTTGCATTACTTTCCTATAATTATTTCTGTAGGTTAATGACATCAAAGAGCATTCTGCAGCAGATAAAGTGAACTTCTTCTGATAAATATACCATTATAGAAAATCATACCAAGCACAGCTACTTTTGTATGCTGCCAAAACACACAAATGCCTTATTTTGTTCAAGTGTTAAAAATTTTCATAATTAGCACACCAGGTGATTCCAGTCATTGGAGATGGTGACACAGAATTATTTCCCCAGAGCTTTTTTGTCTGCTTGTTGAACTGGCATCAATCTGAAATATTCTTTCTTCGCCTGAATTTCCATTTTTATATTTCTCAATAAAATATCAATGGAGCATTTGTCTCCTCTCTTTTTAGTTCCTCTTATATTGTTGCACTTTACAATATTATTTCACTTAACCTTTATTACAACCCAGCAAGGTAGGTCCCGGCAAGACAAGGGAGTTAAAACTGCCCACCTAAAGTTTCCTGTCTGCAAATGAAGATGCTAGAATTGGTTGCCAGGTTTTGTTAACACTGAAGGTGAAGGTCCTTCTGGATATAAGTTCAAATCTCAAACAATTCCATAAATATGTACATGATTATAGGCATATAGGAAGGCACCACTTAGGGTGCAGTGGAAATCAATGTAACAAATATGGTAATAGCTAACATTTACTGAGAGCTCATTATGTGCTAGGCATTGTGTAGCACTTTGCAAGTGTTAACCAACTTAATACTCATAAAAACCCTTTAGTATGTATGTTTGTAAGTATATTTTTATACCCAAATTATAGAGGAGGAAACCAAAGTGTAGGTAATTATTACTCTCACAAACTTCCACATCTAGTACGGGGGGTGGGGGGGGCTTGGGTTTTGACCTGATTCTGTGTGGGTAAAGGCCTCCTCTTTACTCCTAGATGAGGCGGTGACTTTTGTTCCTTTAGTATATTGCTGGGTTCTGAATCTGTGCCACATTTTGGGTGCTGGCAAAAATTGTATGATGATTTAGTCCAGGGGGTTGATATGATTTCTTCTTCAGAGTTTCCTTGTACTTTCTAGAAATGAGGGAGAACGTCTTCATACTAATTCTTTGTTAATCTAGTCGATTTGCTGCATGGGTTTGTAAATAATGCTTAGTTTAAGTTTTAAAAATGTATTTTTCTATCATTTAAAACAAATTCCTTCATTTTCTTTTTAGAAATAAATATTATTTACCAAAGTACTTTCCATTTTACTTATAGATATATAATTTACATATTTGTTAAACCTCTCTGTGGGAAAGCTTCTTTTATATTTTATACATTACTTACTTTTCCAATACACTAACATTTATTAAATTTGATATTAGTTCTTGATTTTTAAATTGAGGTATAATTCACATATAGCACTATATTAGTTTCAGATGTAGAACATAATGATTCAATCTTGTATATATTGCAAAATGATCACCACAGAAGTCTAGTTAACATTGTCGCTATACAGAGTTCCAAAAAGTTTTTCTCATGATAAGAACGTTTAAGATCTATTCTCTTAGCAACTTTCAATTATTCAATAGAGTATTATTAACTATAGTCAGGATGCTGTGCATTATATCCCCATCACTTATTTACATTTTAAAACCTGTTTACATTTAAAAATTTTTGTCATGGGGCACCTGGGTGGCTCAGTCAGTTCTGACTTCAGCTCAGGTAATGATCTCATGGTTCATGAGTTCGAGACCCGTGTCAGACACTGTGCTGACAGCTCGTAGCCTGGACCCTGCTTCAGATTCTGTGTGTCCCTCTCTCTCTGCCCCTCCCCTGCTCATGCAAAATAATTTCAAAAATAAATTTAAAAAGAATTTTAAAATTTTTGTCATAATTTCTTAAAAACACAAACCATTAAATCCTTATCCTCTTGCAACCTTATTTTTAATTACTTTTAAAGTTTCTCTTTTGTTTTGACCATTTAAACATTTTAAATATCTGTTTATTTAATCATTAAATACTATGCCCGGTGTTTTTTTTTTTTTTTTTTTAATTTTTTTTTCAACGTTTTTTTTAATTTATTTTTGGGACAGAGAGAGACAGAGCATGAACGGGGGAGGGGCAGAGAGAGAGGGAGACACAGAATCGGAAACAGGCTCCAGGCTCTGAGCCATCAACCCAGAGCCCGACGCGGGGCTCGAACTCCCGGACCGCGAGATCGTGACCTGGCTGAAGTCGGACGCCCAACCGACTGCGCCACCCAGGCGCCCCTGCCCGGTGTTTTTTAAATGAGCTTTTAACAACATGATCTGCACCTGACGTCTCCACTGTACTTGTGCCTGTGGAGATCGAAAAGACATCAAAAGAAAACAGATCATAGAATAACCAACTCATAAAGTCACTTCTGTTGCTAAGCCAGCCACTCTCTCCCTTATCCCTCCCCCTTGGCATAAGTTCCATTTAGAGCAAATGTGACACTGAAACGAGTCATATGTACCCTGAAGCGATGCATGATGTCCATATACTAGAAGGAGGTCATAGTGTTTCTGTGTTGGTATAATGAGTCTTGGGAGGCCCCTGCAAAGAAGGGACCAGGGTCCCTTGCTGCAGCACCAGAGTGGTGATCATATCTATAAAACATGTGGAGGCTCTGGAGGTTCCCTCTGCTCATGGTGGTTACTGAGGTAACTTTGAGATAAACACTATTGAGTCACTACTGAGATCAAAAGGAGGTGCTACTCGTAACCACGGCCCTATAGCAGGTTTAGACTGGATTCCTTTGGAACCTTTTCCCAAAATGATCTTGTTCACTCTGCTGTCCACTTTCCTGAAATTCCTTATTTTATTGAATTTTTTTAACGTTTATTCATTTTTGAGAGACAGAGAGAAACAGAGCATGAGTGGGGAAGGGGCAGAGAGAGGGAGACACAGAATCCGAAACAGGCTCCAGGCTCTGAGCTGTCAGCACAGTGCCCGACGCAGGGCTTGGACTCACGAACTGCAAAGATCATGATCTGAGCCAAAGTCGGACACTCAACCAACTGAGCCACCCAGGTGCCCCATGAAATTCCTTATTTTTTGGATGACTCTATTGCCAATAATCAATAGAGTTTGTCAGGACAAGGTTCTTGTTTAGATGAAAATATCACAAAAATAATAACTCTTACTTATATAGTATTTTTGTAAGTTGGGCAGGTACTATTTTGAGCAATTTACACATATTGACTCATTAAATCTTTAGTACAACATATGACAGATGGGCAAATACAGGTCCAGGAATGGTAGTGGCTGCCCAAAGCACACAGTGAATAAGGGGAGATGCTGGGATTTGAGACAAGTCAGCCTGTTTGCAACCATTACACCATATAGCACCACATATTTATCTACTAACACTAATTGAATGCATTAAAATCAGTTCATGATGTTTCCAGATTGTAAAAGGATAAACCTAATATGGTCTAGTTTATTATTATAGCACCAATAATTCAATGATCCACTTAGCAAATATTTATTGAACTCCTGCTGTATGTTTGTCACCATGTGAGACATAAATGGCATAAAATAGACAGGATTATTTACAATAAAATAAAATAAAATAAAATAAAATAAAATAAAATAAAATAAAATAAAATAAAATAAAATAACAGGATTCCTCATTTCATGGAACATCCAGCCTGTCTAGGAACAGAGATTTTTAAACAAGTGATTATAAGAAAGCGAGCATGGAGCCTGTTTAAGATTCTCTCCCTCTCTCCCACTCTCTCACTCTCTCTCCCCCCTCCCCTGCTCGTGTTCTCGCTCTCTCTCAAAATAAAATACATTTTTTTTCTTAAAAAAAGGTAAAATCAGTAGGACGTAGTAATTGATTGGATGCGAGGATAAGGAGTTGTCAGCTGTTTCTGGCTCTGGCAAAGGAGAAGATGATTATGCCCTTTATTGAGTTGGAAACCTTGGATACATGCATAGGCCATGGAGGAAAGGTGATGATAATGGCATTAGTTGAATGTGCTGAGTTTTAGGTGCCTCTGAGACATCTAAATGAAGTTAAGAACCTACAACAGTGCACATAGTACATAGGAGGTGCTCAAAAACTACTGCTGAGTTGAATGAACACATAGTAGACAGCGGGGTGTATGTGTTTGGAGCTCAAAGTCAGGCTTACAGAGATAGAGACAAATATCTCTAAAATATTAGCATATAGATGGCAACTGGAGCAAAGAAGTGCTGAAACATGGGAGCATGAAGAGTGAGAAAAGCAGAAGGCCGGGATGGAGCCTTGGGCAGTGCCAGCGTTCAAGCAGTAGGTGGAAGAAGTGGAGGCTGTAAAGGGCAAGTAGCCAGCAAGGTGGGAGGAATATCATAGGAGTGCTGTGTCATGGAAGCAAAGGGAATGAGCTATGTTCAGTTGTCAAACTATCAAATGCCTCAAACAGATCAAGCGGCATAAGGACTAAAAAATATCTCTTGGGTTTAGAAATGAAGAAGACATTGGTGACCTAGTGACACCAGAGAGTGCTGAAGGATGAAGCCAGATGGGAGTTCTGAGTGCTGAACCAGTGGGTTGAGGAATGACTAATGACTAAAGAGTAGAAAATGGGGACAGCAAATATGAACAACTTGTCAGAGAGCATTAGCAGTAATGGAAGCAAAATAACAAAGAAAAGGCCAATGAAAAGAACATCATGCCTCTTTTCCTTTTCCTTCTCCTTTGCTGAATAATTCAGTCCTAAAATCATGAGGTGGGGCAAAGCAAGAGAGCTGTGCACACAGATGGGTGGCTGGTGCAGGGCACAAGAGCCCAAGCAAGAGTGTGTCCATGTGGGGGAAAGACCAGTGAGATGTCACATATTTGATCAGCCTCCCTGTGTGCAAACCAGCCATTACTATGGACACCTTGTCCTCTCCCTTAGTGCTTTCTTTACAACCCCTGTTGTTCTGTGTTCCTGTACCTCATGCTGAGCCTTCCTGAGTGTGCACACTCTGCTCATCCTGCTTGGCCTCTGATATCCCTCATCAAGCAACATCTCTGCATGGACAGCATGCTCACCTTGCCATGCCGTGGTACCTATGCCAGATCGCTTCCATTCATGGATGCCATTCCCAACTCATATAGGTTCCAATAACTCCCACTGGGCCTTCCTTTGTATGGACACATTTATCACTCCACTTAGATTCTGAAATTCCAGCCAGGATATCCTCATGTATGGGCACTGTGATGGTTAAGTATAATCTTGACTGGCTCGTGAGGTGCCCAAATATTTGGATAAATATTATTTTGGGGTGTGTCTGTGAGAGTGGTTCTAGAAGAGATTGACATTTGAATTTGCAGACTGAATAAAGCAGATTGCCTTCTCTATTGTGTGCGGGCTTCATCCAACTCATTGAAGGCCTGGATAGAATAAGAGTAAGAAAGAATTCTTATGCTCTGCTTAACTGTTCTTTGAGCTGGGACATTGGTCTTCTCTTGGCTGAGACTGGCCAAGACATGGTCTCAGACAGACTACAATTTATACCATCAGCTCTCTTAGGTCTCCAGCTTGCTGACTGCTGATCCTAGACTTCTCAGCTTCAATAATCATATAGTGAATCTCTCTCTCTCTCTCTCTCTTTCTCTCCCCTATTCACCCTGTTTCTCTGAAAAATCTAGACTAATATGGCCCCCTTCCCCTTGCTTGGGCTCCAACAGCCCATGCCAGACCACTCCTTTGCACAGTTTTCCTGTTCACTCTCTTCTCCCCCACCCTCCACCTTCTGCCTTGGGCTTAGGAATCTCAAACTGGGCCTTTCATCTGTGTGGATACACTCCTCACCCTACTTGGGCTCCTCCACGCCAGCCAAGCTTCCCTGTGGACAGCTCTCTGGTTTTGCCTTACCAATGGTTTTAGGACTGAATTATTCAGGAAGAGAAAAGGGGGGAGCGGAGGAAGGAAAAACTTATATTACTTCTATTGATGTTATTTTTTGTTATCTCTTCTTCTTTTCGGTGCTAATTTTCTCTTACAAGCTGTTCATATTTGATGTAAATGTGTGTGTGTATGTGTGCATGCATGCACATGTGTGTATGTACATAGATACATATGCTCACTCTCCTCTCCAGTGAAAAGGTCTTGGAATAGCTATATCAAGGAGTATACCCAAAGCCCACATCCTGACCTCCAAATACCATTCTCCACTGAAAGGTCTAAAAGGAACCAGATCTCCATGAAGAAATGGCTGATTCCAGAGCTGTGACAAGGTAAATACACGAGCCTGGAATACCTTTTGTATTGTAAAAATTGCTAAAAGGTGAGAGGGCACATCAAAATGACATATTTTGGCTCTTTCCAGCCAAATCTTGAACTACTTGAGGCTCAAAATATATAATGAATCCTTGAATACAATAAGAAGTCATGAGGGGCGCCTGGGTGGCGCAGTCGGTTAAGCGTCCGACTTCAGCCAGGTCACGATCTCGCGGTCCGTGAGTTCGAGCCCCGCATCAGGCTCTGGGCTGATGGCTCGGAGCCTGGAGACTGTTTCTGATTCTGTGTATCCCACTCTCTCTGGCCCTCCCCCATTCATGCTCTGTCTCTCTCTGTCCCCCCGAAAATAAATAAACGTTGAAAAAAAATTTAAAAAAAAAAAAAAAAAAAAAGAAGTCATGAGTCCATACTGATACATGTAAACAAATGAATACTTTGAAACTTGGATGAGAAAAAGATACTTACATAATTTCAAAATACCTGTTCCACATAGTCCTTTCCCCACAAGATACGTATTAGTAAGGGAACAAAGTAAGTTCGGTGGTGGAAAAACATGGCATCCTAATCAAGAGATCAAGGTTAACATCCTCAGTGGAACAAAAACCACACACCACCTAAAAGGCTGTTAGAAAGAATGCACCATCACTTCTGTGATACTTCAGCCAAAGTTTCCTAACCAGAATCTAATCATGAGAAATAACAGACAAACTGAAACTGATGGACACGTCACCAAATAACTGTCCTTTAATCTTCAAATGTGTCAATGTCATACAAGTCGAAAAAAAGCTTAGGAACTCTCCTAGAGTGAAGGAGATTAAAGACACAATGACTAAATGTGATGTGTGATTCTGAACTGGATCATTTTGCTATCTGGAAATCCTTGAAAGGTTGAGGAGTAGGTGGTAGTAATGCATCAATGTCAAATTCCGGATATTGTTGTGTTGGAGAATGTCTTTGTTTACAGGAAATAGACACTAACGTATTAGGGGGAGATTGGGCATAAATCTGAATTAAATATTCCAGGGAAAAATATTCTTTGTATTGTCCTTGGAGCTCTTCTCTAAGTTTGAGATTATTTCAAAAGCACCCACTCCCCCCACACTAATACAACAACTACACCAACATGTGAATGACTCTTCAGAGTTTTCATTGTAGCTCTCTCTATATGTATTAATCCTCATAAAAATACATTAGGTATGAAGATGGGTATTATTAATTTTATATTGTAAATGTAATTTTATATTGTAAATGTATATTGTAAATGGTGAAGAGAAGTTAAGTGCCAAAGATAATGCAAGTAGTAAGTAGCCAACCATGGACTGGGTGGAAAGAGAGGAGAGACAAAGTCTTGGGGCACAGGTTAATTTTTAGGGAAAACAGGTGCAGATGAGAGTGTTATGATAGGAATGAGGTGGGGGCTCATAGACAGGATAGAAGGAAGGTATATACACTTCAGAGAGGAATAGATCAGCAACCCAGAGAAGTTAAATAACTTGCTGAAGATCCTGTAGCTAGAAAGAGTGAGCCGGGCTCAAGGGATTTTCTTTGACTTCACATTTCACAACCTTCAGTGTGTCATTAGAGTGGCCTTGGTGATTCTGAAAAGGCAGGTTTAGTAGAAAGATGATGGGAGCCTGATGAGAGGGTTAACAGAAAATTGATGTGTGGGAGGATAGAGGATTGGAGTGTTGTTTTCTTTTGGTCGCAGAGTGTGAAAAGGAGAGGTGAGGCAGGACCTGGAGAAGTAGCAGGATTAATGGAAGATCTTTTTCTTAAAATGGTGGAATCCTGAGTAGATATGCACACAGGAAGCAAAGACCATTGAAAGGGAAAGCCTGAAGATATAAGAGAGATACAAGGTGGGGTTACATTAAGAAGGGCTCTGAATGCTTTCAGGGGAAGCCTGGTTTTAAGTCTGTGAATGACTGGCAGCCACCTGAAACCAATGGAGGCCATATTTAGGTCATGGAGTGGAGTGGTTCGGAGTTTAGGCTATGAAGTCAGACCGCCTGGATCTGTACTCTGGTTCTGACATGCTTAGGGCATGGTATTGGGCAAGCAACTTAAGGTCTCTGCCTTGACTTCTTCTTATTATAATATGAAGGATTGTAAAAACACTTACCAAGAATTACATGAATTAGTACACACTGGGAAGTGCTTGACACATAGTAATACTCAAAAAAATGTTAACTATTATTTTTGGTGGGATAATCTGTGGAGGTCTGAAAATCTTTTTCAATAGTTGATGTGAAAGATAATAAGCACTTGAACCAAGGTTGTGTTAGAAGGCTTTCACAAAGGGGCTAAATTTGAGATGTATGAGTAGCTAAACAATGCAAGACTTGGTACCTGATTGAAGGCTTGGAGTAAGAGAAAGGATTTGCAGAATTGGATGGATGATGTTGCCACGGTAACATGGTAAATTAAAGATAGCAAATTCAGTTTGCAATGCATTAAGATTGAGGTGCTGTGTACATTTCAGTGGAGATACCCCACAAACAGTTGAGTATATGAACCTGAATTGCTGGAGAGAAGTGATTAGCTATAACCTGTACTTGAACCATGATACTGGATGAGGAAGTCAGGTAGAAAGCAGTGTTGAAAAGTTGAGGGATTTAAGACAGGTTTGGCACAGATTGTCAAAAACTCAGAAATAAACGAAAAAAAAAAAAACAACTCAGAAATAAACGAAGGAGAGCCAAAGAGGGGTGAGTTGTAGGTTAGGATAAGGTAGACCTCCAATGCAGGTCAAGGGAAAGACATGGTGTCCCACTGTGGATGGTAAGGTGGCCCTAAGAGTGATGAGGAAGTTCTTCAGGACATCATGGGCGTTTTAGGAAAGTCAGGTACAACTTCCATCAGGTTGTCCCAAACACTAAGCCTTTATAATTGATTATATCCACACATGATGGCCATAACGTTTTCTATTGAAACATTTTGCCCGGAGTTAAACAGAAAGTCAGACTGGGCAGAACTGTTATTGCAAGCAGCATGGTTTATGTCTGATGCTATCTTCAGTTGATTGTTTTGCCTCAAAAGTCCCGGCAAGCCACCTCTATGTGGCACTGTGCCTCCCTAGCAGATGGGAATGAGTGTAATTATTCAATGATTTGGTATGTGCATCAATTTTAATGATCAAAATAGGATTTTATGTGCAGAGTGTCTAGGCATGAGGTTAAAAGGATAAAATGCCATTATATTTCCAGTGCAGAAATGGATTAGTCCTGAAAAGTTAACAATTGCTTATGCAAGTTAAAAGTTTGTGAAATTTCACTCTGGATTTGTGTTCATCTGGGAACTTATGAAAATGAAGCCTTTCAGTCCCAGTTCGGGTCTCTAGAGGAAGAACACACACAAATTCATTTAATAACTCAGACTGACTTTGACATCTGAACAGATGAATCAGGTGCAAAAAAGTGGAAGGTAGAAGTGGAAGGTGTGATGTGTCTGCCTCACATCACATTGCCTTTGCAGAAGACAGTACAATTTTGGAGTTACAAGTGCATCTCATAATTAAGTTCTGGCAATGAAATGTACAGCATGGTGACTATACTTAGTAATACGGTCTTGTATACTCGCAATTTGCTCAGAGTAGATCTCAAGTAATCTTACCAGACACACACAAAAATGGTGTACGTGAGATGATGGGTGTGTTAACTAACTTGATTGTGATAATAATTTCACAGTGCATGCATATATCAAAACATCACATTGTATCCCTTAAGTGTATATAATTTTTATTTGCCAAGTACACCACAGTATATTTGGAAAAATGAGATAAAGGTAAGATGAAATGCAAAATTAAAGGCAAATTATCAACAACTTCAGTATATAAAATATTTTAAAGCTTAAAATACATAAATAATAAAAATTTGGCCCCCGAGTCAGAATTGTATGGTCATGTTTACACATTCATGATGAAAATGAGCATTCAAGGAAATTAGAAGACAATTATAGGAAAAAAATGTTTTCCTCAATTACACTGCTTTTTGGTTCAAATTATTTTCTGCATAAGGGTTTCAATTTCTTATTTTGCTTTCAGTATATATATATATCGTATGTAATTATAATTACGGGTAATAGTATATTTCAAGTTTTCTGTTATGCTGTAACAAACTACTCCAAAACTTAGGGCTTGACATAATTATTTATTTTGTTCATGACTTTGGGGCCAGGAATTGAAGGAGGACTCTGCTGGGTAGTTTATCTCTGCCACATGTGGTATCCACTGGGGTGGCTGGGGCTGGAAGATCCACATCCAAGGTGCCATCTTTACTCATATGTGGTGCCTTAGTGTTCCTTAGCACTTTTTTCCTGTCTCTCAATTGCCCTTTCTCACTCTCTTTCACCACATGGTGTCTGATCTTTCAGAGCCTTTCTATGATGCTTGGGCTTTTCACAGCATGGTGGTTCCAGGGTAGTCTCTTGGTTTAAAGAGGCAGGAAGCAAATGATTCCAGGCTACATAAAGATTATGCCTGCACCTTGCACATCTTCAGTTCTTATGTATTTTATTGGTCAAAGCAGACACAAAGCGTACTAGATTCAAGAGGGTAGATAAATAAATTCTACTTCTTGATGGGAATATGGCAAGAAAAAAGCATGTGTGGGTGACATTGTTGCCATCAGCATTAAAATGTACAATAGGCCACATAACAGAACCAAGGAGACACTGTGAGGATTCTAGTGTTTTCTAAAGTGTGGTCTGCAGAATGCCTGCATTGGAATCACCCGGAAGGGGGTGGTTTTTACTTTGTAGAATGCTCATTCTCAATTTCTGGATAAGAATCAGAATCTCTGTGGAACTCTGCTGCTTTAATAAGACCCATGTGATTGTCAAGTGCACTAAAACTAGAGAAGAGTATTTCTGAGCATGGTTTTGGAGACATGAAGACCTGGATGGAAATTTGACTGCCACCAACTAGCTATGTGGCCTTGGGGTTGACTCCATTCTCTCAGCAATGGTTTCCTCACTTGTAAATTGCACCCAATGATAGTCTCTGATTCATTGGGTTCTTTCTGTGATAAAAAATACACTCCACGTATGAACTTGATAGCACGGTGTCTGGAACACTGTCAATACTTTAATAATAAAGATTTGGCGAGTTAGTGAGTTTCATTCCCCAAATAGATGAGGACTCTTGAGTGTGTAGAGAGGCTGTACACACATAATGGCCTGTACCTGAATTGTGGCCACAGTTAAATTCACCAGTGAGCCAACATGCCAGTGATACACGTATATTCACTCATTAGAATCCATCAGATGAACAAGTGTGAACCTTCCTGTGTGTTTAGGTAGTCAAGTGGACTCATGTATAATAAAGACCTGACTAAACAGAAGGCAGAAAACTAGCTGAAAGTAACGTTGAATTGTTTAAAAAATGGTTCAGTGGAATGGTGGGTACCATTTGGAGAATAAGACACTCTTGGCATTCCATGATTGGGTGAATTTCAAATATGTGTTGACATGGCCCCTGTGAACTTAACTACATGGTAGTGGGAATGAGGAATTTGGTAGGAGAAAATGGAGGCCTGATCTGGCAAGTGGCTAAATAAAGAAATAAAGGCTCAATGTTGCACATTTATTAACAATTTTGTTATACTAGAACTATAATCAAAAACATTAAACACAGACAATTAGAAATAAGATGTGAGAAAGCTAAGTTGTTTATGAAAAGTTTCAGGCTTATAATGTCAACAAAACCTGCAGAAAAGACTCTTAAAGTATTTGAGTCTGTTCTAGATGTCAGCTGTAATCGGTAAAAGACTGTAGCATCTGAAAAATGGGCACCATATGTTTGTGACAGTGAAAGAAGGCGAGAGTATTCAGAAGAAGATGAAAAGCACCCAGGTTCTGTTTCTTGTCCCTGAAGAGCTACCAAAGCGAGATTCTTTTTTAAAAGTCAACATACTTGAAATCCTGTACTTAAATGTGTTTTATAAAGCTCAGAATGAAATGAGAAACAGGTCCTGGGAGAGGTCCATTTAGAATGATAGACTGAATTTTTAGACTCCCTGTGAATTTTCTGTGTGTTGTCTGTCCCTTTAGAAAAAAACAAAAAACAAACAAACAAAAAAACCCCAACTCTTATTTATGCAACATATGTTCTTCTAAAGCACTCAGGGCTTTATGGCTGACACTGATCTACATTTACTTATCGAATCAAGTTCCAAAGCATTCCTAATTATCTAATTTCTATTTATTTACATTCCCTTACTTGTATTTTATTCCTCTTTTTCCTTTTTTATTAACTTTCTAAAACCTTTCATTACATTTATTTATCTTCTCTATCCTTTTTGTTGTGATGTCCGCCCACCCAAATGATCCAATATTTACCCTTGGTAATGACGACAATCCAGTGACTATAACAATAACAACACAACCAATTAATCTTTGTTGAGCATTTGCTGTGTATCAGATGCTGCTACTTCCTTTCTTCCTCTTCTCTCACCTGAGCCTCTCCCCAAGTATGGGCACTTTTGTCTCATATTTTGAACAGTGGCTATAAATTTGTCTGTTGTTGTGATATATCATAACCTCATCAGAGCTATGAACACAAATCATGAGCATACTCTATCATTCTGTTCCAAGATTCAGGATGTGGGAAGAAGAAACCATCTTGGAGCAAAGGATAAGTACACTCACTGTGCACACACTTAATCTCAGGCCTCACAACCTAATAGATTCTACTAATTTATTCTTTTATTCCATTGTTAATGTCTTGTGACCGAGAGAGGGAGAACAGTTTTTCCTTGGCTTTCCTCCTGCCTAATCAGGGGATCAGAATACTTACCTAGATAACACAAGGCACCTTTTCCAAATTCATTTGAGGCTGAGATAAGCTCGCTTCATGTCAGTAAAAGTGTAGGTCCAAGCAGTTACAGGGTGAAGTGGCCTCAATGAACACTTGAGCAAAGACTGCCTGTCTGCCATCTCCTGGGCCCCCCCACGGGTTGAGAATTTGTGGAGCAGCTGGACAGGGAGATACCCTTCTTTTGTGCCATGTGCATGAGTGTAGTTGTTTCATTTACTAAATCCAGCCATAATACCTAGTGTTTGAGTAGTAGGAGTAGCAGTAGTATTACACTGCTGAAACGAGAAGAACTTTGTTTCTCTCTGAGAGAGTCCATCCTTGATATTTCTTTTATGCCTGGTCCTTTTATGAAATCATTGTAGAGCTCAACAGTCAAAGCATATCCTCAGGAAATACATTAGATCTCTTCTGTGCAAGGAAGAATTATGGGACTAACGAGATTTTTGTTTTATCAAATTTCTAAAAACTGATACAGAGGAGGGAATATTTTCAACAATTTTTTTGAGAGTGGTAAAATTAAGCTGATTTAAAGACTTGTATTTTCTGTGCTATTGCCTGAGCACAACCCACTTCTCCATGAAACTTTTATCTTAGCTGTCAGGACAGAGACATAAGCACGACTCTAGCAATTTGTATTCCAGACAGACACATACATTCATCACTAAAGAGTCAGAAAATGGAAGGAAGCTGCAATGAAGCTGCATTGAATGAAATGAACAAGAAACTGCATGGGATGCCTCATAACATAGCCTTGCTCAGGACTAAACCACTGCCATAATTGATCCCTTTGGAGGCTGAAAGAACCTTGACCTCAGAGGGAAAAAAGGAGGAAGGGAGATACAAATGAACATGAATTATGTCAAGTGTTTTCCACCTGTTACCTTTACTTTAGTTAATGAAACCAATAGTCTTATCCAAAATTTACCATTGAAGTCACATTACTACTAAGTGGTAAGCAGAAGGATTTGAATGTGCATCCGTCTTTTAAGCTTGCATTTATTCTGGCTCTTGCTGCTTCACTGAGAAACTACATGCTTAGAATTTCTTTCTTAAATGATTGGAGTTACTAACAATATTGAGGTGGGTCATCTCTTTTTAGCTCCAATGTGAGCCTAGAGAACTCCTCACCCATTTTTTTCTGTATGTGTGCAACCCAACGTACCAAGCTTACACATTATTAGGTAAGCATTTAAACTGTGCTATACTTTGTCTCATTTGCTAATCCATATAAATAGGAACTTTCTACCTTTCTTCATTTCTAGACCTAATGATTATTCTCCTACCCAACTTTCTTATGTTTTAAAGGCATGACTGGAGGGAGTAGTTTAAATGTAGTTATTGTTTTAGGTGTTTTATTTGTTTCATCAGAAATTCCCATCTAGACCTTGAGGGTGTGATGCTAACTGAAATAAGTCCGATTGAGAAAAGAAATACCATAGGATTTCACTCATGTGTGGAATCTAAAGAAACAAATGAATAAACACATTCAATGTAGCATCAGACTTATAAATACAAACTGATGGTTGCCAGAGGGAAGGGGGCCAGGGGAATGGGCAAAATGGGTGAAGGAGGGTGGGAGATATAGGCTTACTCTTATGGAATGAATAAGTCATGGGTATAAAAGACACAGCACAGGGCATATAGTCAATGACATTGTAATAGTGTTGTACGGTGACAGATGGTGGCTGTACTTGTGGTGAGCACAGCATAACCCATAAGAAAGTTGAATGGCTATGCTGTACACCTGACACTAATGTAACACTGCATGTCAACTCTATGCAAATACAAAAAATGAAAAAAAGAAAAGACATCCCCGTCTATTGGCAACTTGACTGTCTTATTGAATCCTGCAGAAACTGCCAGCTTGCTGGAACAGCCTCTGTTCTCACGTCAGCATGGAGATTCTACTCTTAAAACAGGGCTCTTCTTCATTTTGGTCCTCTCTGATTCATGATGTAACAGCAAAGAAAGAAGTGTGGCTGTCTCGCTGGAATCTCTGCCAGCCCCTATCCACATCATGTGGTTACTCTGTAATGATGCCCTGTCACTTAAAATGGGATTTTGCATGAATGCATCATATAACTGAATTACCCTGTTGCAAGCAAATAGCTTATTTTCTCCGGATCCATAGTCCAGAAAAATGACACAAGAAATGACATATCAGATGCCTTCATACTTTGACTTCATTTTTGGCTTTGCCACAGCTTACATATGATTACAGATGGTAGAAAACTAAAGTGCCCAGGCTTCAATTTTTTTGACGACTACCATCTTACTTGTGCAGAAAGGGGCTTACCAAGAAACCAGTACTGGCTATTCCTTCTCCTCTCCTCTGCATGTCATGAGAATGAATCCAGGGCCTGGGAATTCATCTTCAAGGCTGAGAAAACTGGGGCAGCCTAACCTGCTTACCACTTCCATGGACTTTGAACTCTTTGCAGCACCTGAGTCTGGAGCTGTGGATGAGTTAATATTAAAAACATCATGTGATTTGTCAGCCTATGTTGTGATAAACTGCCATTGGAGGAAGTGACAAGCGCTGTGAAAGCTTCTTTTCTGAATAAATTCCAGTGACACTCCTCTATTTTAGCAACTCAACATTCGGCATTTGGACTTAACTACACACTTAACCCTCGCTCCTTATATTTTCCTCCTTTGGTGTACTGATGTTGTTTCTATTAGGAAATCACCATCACCAAATTTTTCTGTCTAGAGGAGACTTTCTTTTTGCTTCACCATTTCAAACTCACAAATGGCAGATTCAGAGTCAAGGGAATGATGTGCGATGCTTACTTTCTCTCTTGGCCTTAGAAGTGAGCTCTCTGTGGTTTGCATCTACTGCTTTGCCATAGGTGGTAACAGACACACAACATGAGCAATGCTAGTAAGTGTTTGTTTTCAGAAAGATTCCTTATAAGTCAGTTTCTTACAATATCCACAGGACATCACTCTCTAGCTTCTAGCAATCAACACGCTGCTTTGCAAAAACATTTTACAATCTGACCTCTAGTCTCCCCCTTTAGCTCTTCTTCCCCAACTTCCCAGTACCCTAGTTAAATATTTGCCTGATCATTGCCATAGCTCTGTATATACCTCAGTCCTGTTTCAATACTAGTCCATCTTTTCTTTATAACCAGGTTACTTTCTGAGAGACAAATCTGATCACATTAGCCCCCTGCCTGAAATACTCAAGTAGGATCTCCTCTACCTATAAGATATATTGTAAACTTCATAGCCTGACACTTGTCTTCTGACTACAACCTGTCTTTCTCTGATTGTTTTATTTTTTATGCCATTATATTTTGGTGGCTCTTAGAAATGCATACAATCTAATAAGCTAAAAATGAAAGACGAAAGGAATCAAATCAAAGGGATTGATGATATCTAATTTTCCCTTTTGCTTTGCCAATTTGATGAAATTGTCCTGTCAAAGTGGTATGAAAATCATTGCTGTATTGATGGAGGCAGCCAAAGGAAATTTTACACAAGTGCTCTGTAATTAAGTAGATATGAGAATTTACTTGCCCATTTCCCCTTCTCAAATCCTGTGTTTTGTCTTGGAATCAGATGATAGTATAGCATAGTTTATATGCAAATGTTTACATTTTTATTAGGATAATGTCAGCATTCTTGTGTAGGCATTGCTTTTCTAGTAAATGAGGAAAGATACTTCAAAAGTTGAGAAGTTTAAAAACAATTTAGGCAGTCTATTTTCTCCCCAATCTGGGTAAGGGCAGAACCAGAAATTAGATTAGAGTAGTTGGGTCTGAAATAGAAGCAGGAGAAAGTAAGACTTAGCATTTAATGGATGGCATAATCCATATGGAGCAGAGAATTTTAAGTAGTGGGAGCAGCATAAGCAAATGCATGAAAATTGAAAAACACATTATATGTTTAAATTATGGTGAATAAAAATGTTTGGGTAAAAATGAATTACGTCTGGAAATAGAAAGCATTATGGGCAGAAATGGTCCTTAGAACAGAGGACAGAAGATCTGAAATGCTGGACTAAGAGGTCTTACCATGTGACTCAATGAGCAGTAGGGAGCTTCTGGAAGAGTTTCTACAAATTGAGTTTGAGCTGTTCCATGTAGATGCAAGCGGAGTTGTTGGCTAAGATGCTGGGTGTATGGGTTTGTTCTGAACTCAGTCTTTTCCAGGTTACATTGAAAACCTTCCATTTTTCATCTTGGGGACCTCCACTTTGGAAAGAAATGGAATCTGCAAGTTTAGACTCCTGAATGAACAAGCTTGGTAACTAAATGATACAAGTTCAAATTCCACCTGCAAGGATACACCTGTGTGACTTTGCCAGGGATCTCATCTATGTTTCCACTCATAAAATTAATGAGTAGGAATGATGTGCATGGGATGTGCGAGCAGATCCCAGTATCACAACTGAGGGGCTGTGCACCGTCTGAGAAGCAGTGTCAGAGGCTTCTCAAGAGCTTTCTTAGGTAAGCAGAAAATGGAGCCTTTAAAAGCAGGAATATTCTAGAGGAGGAGGTCAGCAGTGGAAGGCTTGGCAGCACCCGTGTTTAGTACCTTGAGAGCTTTTATACTCTTATGTGCTTATTACTTGATCGTAACAATAACCACTGTGCTGAAAATTTGGAAATTGCAGAATAAGTATTAAAAAAGTTTGCAACCCAATCATCCAGTGATAATCACTATTAATATTGTGGTGTAAATACAGACAAGCTTTTTTCCTCCATGCATTACGTATTCTAATCCTGTACATACATGTAACCCGCCTTCTTCTTAAAAATGTATGAGAGTACTCTTTGCAGGTCTAAGCACTTTTTTCCTCTCAGAAATAAGTGAAAGACAATCTGAGGTCAGCTTACTTCCAGCATAAGCAACAAAGAGTAAAATGGCATATGATTGCCATTTTGAGTATTTAGTGAAAATTTTACCTTATTATAAAACCACGGGCTGGGGCATGCCAAGTGTGCTGATAGAAATCATGCTGTGATAAACACAAATTCTTTCATATATTTATTTTCTTCCTAAGGATGAAATCACAGTAGCTGAATTTCTAGGTCAAAAAGTTGTGAATACTTTTAAAGATGTTAATGAATATTTCCAAATTGTCCCCCAGGAGTTTTTTAAAAAATAATTTATATTCCCCTGTTTTCCATGTACAGGTCAGTTTTGAAATTTAGGGGATAATGATTTAATGAATTGTTTGATTAATGAGTTCTTTGTGCAATGGCAGTGGAATGTATTAAGCATCAGGCCGGGTTGTTTGCTATAGTTTCATGTACATTGTCACTCCCCTTGATATTTTAGAAATATTTAAGCAGGTACTTAATAGATGATAAATAGCTTGCATCATATCCTTTGATTAAACATAAAACATTTATTATAACTCCCGAAGGTATTGGAAAAATCAGCAAAGCATATGAAAACACTTAATCTGGCTAGTTAGACATTTATAATGTAAGAGATACTTTTTGCGTGTTTATTAAAGTGGAATCAGATTTCAGAATTCTCAATAATTTAAATAAAATGTTCCCATGGAAGACACCATATGCTACCATCTCAATTTTGTGTGTTTTATTAATTCAGGGGGGAACCTATCTTAAGAGCTACAGGCGAAGCATAGTAAAATTTAACCAAAGCATTTATTCTGTTGAGTCATTCAAGGGATATATCCTTATGGGTGCAAAATAAATATTATTGAATTAGGACTTTAAATCCGCAAAGGATCCAAAAGGGCAAGACCCACTTTCAAAATAGGAAAGGAACACAAGCAGAACTCCCTCTGTTTAACAAAAAACGATTCTGTAGGGATGTGATAAACTCGTAGAAGTTTTTTTTCTTTACGTGGTAGTAGCTACAGACTGGTCCATCTGCTAAGAGTAGCTCCTGACCCGACTGATGAGTTCGTTCAGACAACAGGTTGTACCACTCAAGTATCACCATCACACAGGAAATCCTACAGTATCTGAGGGAGCAAAGAAATACTTCTCTTCTTTCTATTGACAACATTTGGCAACAGAGTTTCTGAGGGTTGTGGTTTAATGTAAGGAGTCTCATTTCGCTAATTACTGAATTTTAAACATCCATCACATGCCTAACCATTGTGTTAACTGGTAGACTGAATTTTAGTAAATGTTCTTTACTAGATTTTAAGGGACTTAAGAATATATATCTCATTTGGCAACCAGATTCTTATCGTTAGTTTATAATAAAAGTGGAGTAGTTATAGGCACATATAGCTTCTAGTGCTACCCCAGTGTATTGCAAACTGTCAATAAATTTTAGTTGTTTTTATTTAAAAGTTAATATTAGTTAATGTTGCTATGGCTATTTTATCATTATTACTGTTATTTTTAATGTTTTTTTTTTAATTTACTTTTGAGAGAGAGAGAGAGAGAGAGAGAGAGAGAGAACAAGTAGGGGAGGGGCAGAGGGAGAGAGAGAGACACACACACACACAGAAACGGAAGCAGACTCCAGGCTCTGAGTTGTCAGCACAGACCCCAATGCGGGGCTCGAACTCATGAACCCTGAGATCATGATCTGATGGCTTAACCCACTGAGCCACCCAGGTGCCCCTCCCATTTTTTAAATTATATAAAATAAGGAAATTCTTAGCCTTTAGCGCACATCTGTTGGGGTTCTTCTTCTTTAAAGGGTAAAAGTCATTTGTCATGTGGCACTAGCACTGAGCAGCTTTTCTGTTTTTTTTTTTTTTTTAAGGCAATTATTACTTCTATAATTTAGACAGCAAAATGCATTTCAACTTAAATTTGAAACCCATGGGCAAGAGACTGATGTTTGTACATATCTAAAATAAGTCTGCTGGAGATGTTGTGATTATTTTGGGTTTGGAATGCTTTAACATTACGAACATTAATTATATATTTTTCATAGTTAGTTCTAAGGCATCGGTGCTCCACCTCTGCTTTGCTAATATAATCATTATGCAGGAAAGGGTCAGG
Organism: Leopardus geoffroyi; assembly: GCF_018350155.1. Taxonomy (NCBI): domain Eukaryota; kingdom Metazoa; phylum Chordata; class Mammalia; order Carnivora; family Felidae; genus Leopardus; species Leopardus geoffroyi. The sequence continues at coordinate 111,175,798 of NC_059336.1, forward strand.
AATTCCGTTAGAGATTCATTTGAGATGTGTCTATTTTTTGGCTCATTATCTGAATAATAGGCTCCCTAATTCTCTTATAAATAAATCAGGCACCATGGTCAAATGGTTAGATTTGTCAAATGGAGGGCTAGGTCTAACGTGAGGTAAGTGGGCTGGAGGCTAAAAAATAAAAGGAGATACTCTCAGGGTTCTGCAAGTTGCCTGTGTCTCCTCACCTCATCCTGGCTATGTTGAAATGTCACAAGCTAGATTAGGAGATGTTCATGTGGACCAGGTGAGAAAATGAGACCGCATATGTACCAACTATGCAATTGAGAATATGTGCCAAAATTACATAGTATATGTACCAACTGTGGGATTAAGAAAAAGCCAGAACAACAACAACAAAAAGAACTGATTGTTTAGCAGATCTGCCAGATTCACCTTCTTTCTTTCCTTACTGCATCCAGAAAGGTATCACCTGCATCTTTCAGCACAGGTCTATCCAGGAGGCATCCTAGAACATTAAGCAGAGCACCTAGGACTCAAGGTCATGTCCTTGAGTGGGTTACTCTTGATTGCAGAAAATCAACATATCATCATCCCCAAGTTCCTTTTCTGCTAGGTGGTCCTGGGTCTAAGCCATTTCCTCACTGGTGGTTACTCAGTAGGTTCTTGATTACTTTCAGCAGGTGACTGCCAGGGCAACTATGACAAGAGTGAGGTTTATTTTCAGCCACCCTATCCTATTTTGTTCCCCTTTTTCACATTGATGGTTTCTTTTTTCAGTTCTTTCAAGCTCCAATTGCCCTCATGGGCTCCCTGATTCCATTACTCATAGGGTGGGATCTGAATGCTGTTTATGCCAGCATGGAAATGACAAATGAACGTTTGAAATAGTATTCCTCTACAGGGAATGTGCAAGTAGGCAGGCACAGGTAAGACTTGGGTTGTGAGCGAATGGGCGGAAAGGTGGGCAGATTGGACATGGATTTAGAACAGGTGAGCAAGAACAGGTAAGCTTCAAGTTCAGCTCAAAAGGGTGACAACCTTTGATCCAAGGACAAAGACTGGATCTCCTCTGACCCTATCCCAAGAGTTCGCAAAAGGGCTGATAATGAGAGTGGCAAGGTTTACCTCAAATCTTCACAAGGACTTGTAGCAACTGATTGGGCTAGAGCCACTAAGATTACCCCTCATTGCATATTTTGGAAATATACTATTCAACTTTAGCTCTGTTCTGTGCATTTAAAACTTGTTTCCTCTAAGATTATAAGTGAATTGAGGTCATGTATCTCCCATTTCACCTGGCACAATGCTAGGAAGGTAGCAGGTGGTCAATATTTATTCACTTTAATTGAATTTTATCACATACAGGGTCTATTTGTCTCACATACATATGTGGCCTTTATACTATTAATATTGTTCCTGCTTATAAAGATCATATTATTTCAACACTTGGTTTCTTTGAAGGAAATTATGTCTGAATATCTCCCTCCTGTTTCTGCAATAATTATATTACGATAACTCTCCCAGCTCTTAAATCCTATGTGGTTTAACTGAATTATCAAGAAACTTCACTCTCCATCCTGAGATAATCCAATGTATCTTTTCCAACCCATTCTACTGAATTAGTTCATAGAGGGTTATCTGTTTAAACAGCAATCTGAGTTCTTTAGAACTCTGCTTGGGCCAGACTTCAGACATCACTACCAACTGGCAGTTCAGTTATCAGCAGGGTGATTCTTAGTAGCTCCTTCAGCTACACTGCTCCCTTGACAAAGCAAACAGACAAAAAGAACACCAACAAAAGCATCTTGCAACCCAGGGCTTTGGTTACTCTTAAAGTACCATGTGCAGGTAATATAACCACATGACCAAATGTTCCTTCCAGTAAAGTGCTTGCAGCAGAATGGAGTTCGGCGTGTTTGTTTCAACCATGCAGTGCATATGCCATCTGGCACATTTCGCATAAAAATGAAACTGCTTTCATGGCTGAGTAGATGCCAAAATGGAATTGTATAACAGTGATAAGGCCTTGTCTGGTTCATGAATATACCTTAGGTGCTGTTTCAAGCATGAAACTATAGATGATGTGAAAATAGTCACTTTTTTTTCTCTTCAGAGGTGAAGGATATACTAAGAGTGAAGTCACTCACTTCTGTGAGCTTAGATCCCCGCTATGATTTTTAATGTGGAGAAAAATAGTTGCAAATTCTTTGTCTATGATTTTTGAAACATAATTCAAGGCTTTAATTTAACTCTGGGTTTATGTCTCTGTGGAATAGCTAGGTGGTGGGGGAATATAAAACATACAGACTAGAGATTGGATGAAAAAAATGTCTAGAGTTTTAGGGTTTCTAGAATATATCAAATATGTAGATGATTGACAGAATTTCCTCCTTCTTTTCCATTACTTTCATGTCATGTTGTCAAATCCCAGGCCAGATCCCCTTTTCCACCTTCCCTGAGCCCTCTATACACCTTAAGAAAATGAATCTCAATCCATCTAACCTCCAGGGTGCTGGTGTAGGTTTAAGGAATTTTAGAAGACTGTACCAATTCTAGTGGGACATATCACATTGGTGACAAGGTGCCAGAGATTCATGGTTAAAGGTATTTGTAGAAAATTTGTGCATCTCTACTATGTTGTGCAACCTAATAGTATATTCTCCTCTGTCTATAATAACTTATTTTCTGGCAAACTTGGGACTCAACATTTCTCATGGTTGATATTCAGATTTACACAAAAGTGTTCTCTTAATGCACCTTCATGCATCTCATACATATTTGTATTTCTTTCCTTCATAATTTTAGGCCCAGTAGAGTGTCATAACAAACCTTTCCCTATGTTATCAGGACCAATATCTGTAGCATCTAAGCAATTTTCAAATCCTTCAAGTCATTTACCTCCAGAACTTACTTCAGTACAAGCATAAGTGTGATCAGAAATTGGGCATGCATCTATTTTTCTGGTCAACTTAACTCCAATGTACACTCGCCTTGGCACGCAGCTATGAAGTCATTAATATCTCAAACAGTATGTTCTCATAACATATGATGGACCTTATGTCATACAGCTATAAGAGATGCTTAGACATTTATGCCTGCAAACTAGGTTTCTTACTTGCTTTGTAATGTAACACCAGGAACCTTGTTAAGCTATTGCCCCACAATGATTATTTGTCTCTTTCAGGAGGGGTATTTCACCCCATGCCTGCAGGCATTTTCTGATATTTGTTGCTCAAGAAACTTCCACATGTTGATTCTCTCCAGTACTTGTCTACACAAGGTTTAGGACTATAATTGTTGTTAAAAATGTCTCTGAACCAGACACCAGTGTACTGAGGCTTCCCTTCACTTGCAATCAAATTTCAAATGATATGAAACTGTAGATCTGTGAGGGAGTGGAATTTAGTCAATGTTCTGCAGGAATTGATTTCAATCTCAGAGGTCTTTGGAGAACTATCATTTGAACTTTAGAATACCCTCTCTTTCTTCTAAAACTTTCTGTGTTGGAAACAGTTTACTTCTACCTGCACTGCCTAGAAAAGAGTGAAACATTATATAGGCTTCTTGCATAGGCCCTTATAGCTGGGGATGAAAGCTTATAGCAATATTAATCTCTTAGTAATTTAGTTACAAGCTTGTCATTCACATGTAACTTGTGGTTATTACTCTGAGTTTTATAGTTCAATTAGGCTTTCAGGGTATAAAGATTATAGCAGATTGGCAGAGCCTAGTCATTACCCTGCTTTGCTAAGCCTCCATCCATTTTAGAAAATCTATTCCATCCCTACGAACAAAAACGACTCTGCTTTGGAAAAGCAGCATTGAGATCCCAGTGAGCATATGCACAGAGGCGCCATTTTGTCCCTGTTCAGGACTTGTAGATGACCTTGTAGATGAAGTGCCCAGTTTGAAGCTGATCTTGAAGGAATGGCCTCATATATGTAGATTTGTAGATTGTCTTGGAGATGAAATGGTTAGGTTTCCAGTTGATTTGGTATTGATGGATTCACATCTAGCTGAGAGCCAGAAAAAGTGTCGTTGTGGCCAGAGGAGAATACACTTGTGATCTGCAACGTGGCACAGATTGGAAGAGATTTAGCAGTGAAAATTATTTGCTTATGTTTTTCACCTGTAACTTGCTCAACTGATATGCTGTATTAAAGATAAGTGTAAAATAATCTGCAAGAATTGATAAAGAGGTTTGAAATCCTGAAGACTACATCAGTTCCCCCTTTGGCTGGCATTTAGAAGTTTTAATTTCAGTATCTCAAAATGTACAGGGGTGCAGGGAGTGTGGAACAAAGACTGCTGGAGTATTGGTCAGGTTTTGTCAACATGACCAAATAAGAGGATAAGAGAGACTGTTATAACCCCCCAATAATGTACAGAAACCCCAATCTCTCTTTAGATGGTAACAAATGCACACTTGGCATTGGCACAAAAGTATTTTCTGATGGTGTGGAAATTTTCAGTTTTTTCCTCTGTGTATTTTATTTATTTTTTAAAGTTTATTTATTTCTGAGAGATAGAGAGCACGCAAGTGGGAGAGGAGCAGAGAGAGAGAGAGAGAGAGAGAGAGAGAGAGAGAGAGGCATAGAATCTGAAGCAGGCTCCAGACTCTGAGCTGTCAGCACAGAGCCTGATGTGGGGCTTGAATCCATGGATTGCGAGATCATGACCTGAGCCAAAGTCAGACGCCTAACTGATTGAGCCAGTGAGGTGCCCCTCCTCTGTATATTTCAGAAATGTGTAGTCCAAGAGTTAGACTGAAATCTCCAAATAACATTGCAGGATTTCTATCAACTACTACTAAATACACTATCATTCTTTCATTCTTTCATTCATTCAACAGATGTGTATTGAGCACTGACTAACAGCTATTTCAAACACTGCTGGTCCACTGGTGAATAAGTTACACCGGGCCCTTCTCCGTGGAGCTCACATTCCTCTCTGCATAGGGGGAGGAGGCAGGGAAAATTTCTGCCCTGAGATGGCGCTCGATATGCACACCTCTCTCTTCTTTAACATCCCATTGTCAGTAATCAGGGAAGCCAGCTTTGTATTCACAAATATACCAACACTTAACTTTATTAAGTACTTTGTACTAGTCCAACAAGTGTTTTTCCAATTGTGCCTCATCTGCTGTTTAATCCACTGGTTGACTTTCTAATGTCATTTTTAAAAATTATTTTAATTTTTTTTCTATAAGCTCTATTTAATTCTTTCCTGAGTATGTCTCATTATTTTCATAGGCTCCTCTTTGTTATCCTTTAAATAGATAATTTTATTTCTGTAACTGTATTAAGCATAATTTTTTAGAACATGTATTTGATAATTCTAATATTTGCAGTCTTCCTGGGTCTGTTTCTGCTTTTTTTGAAATTGTAAGTATATGTTTTATGGAATATAATTTGTGGGAATTTTTTTGTTTGAGGACCAGCTTTAAGATGGTTTCCATTTGTCTATGGTAAGTAAATTCTCATTCTAAACTAATTTTTAAGCTCCATATCCCCCCTTCCACATGTGAACATTATAATTCTGGCTGTAACCCATGTGAATCAGCTCATAAGTATAAATTCTCAGGGAATTTATCTGTCCCTTCTCTCCACCCAGAGCCAAGATGAGACACCATGTGTCCTTCAATGTCTCCTTCAACAGAAAAATTTCCCCTAGCTTATCTCCTTTCATGGTTGGTATTGCATTCTGGGAGCCCTGGCTTTATGTGAGATCATCCTCTGAAGATACAGCATCCTTTCAGGTCTTTGCTGGTTTTAGGATCTTTATACCTCAGCTCAGATCTTGCCTCTTCAAGGAATCCTTTCTAGGGTGCCTGGATGGCTTAGAAGGTTGAGTGTTGGACTCTTGATTTCAGCTCAGGTCACAATCCCAGTGTTGTGGGATTGAGCCCCATGTCAGGCTCTGCGCTGAGAGTGGGGCCTTCTTAAGATTCTTTCTCTCCCCTCTATCCCTCTTCCTCACTCACATTCTCTCTAAAACAAAACAAAATCAACCCCCCCCCCTTTCCTGACTGTCTGAAGTAGACTTTCTGGTCATATCATCCTATTATTGTCTTCATACCCTTACTAATACCTGAAACTGTCTAGTTAACTAGTTTGTGAATTATTTCTATTAAAAATCAGCTTTCCCAATCAAGACTACAAACTGCACAAGTGTGAGAACTTTCCCTTTTATTCACTGTACCATTCTCAGTGCCTGAGATGGTACGTGGCCCAAAGGAGGTCCTCAGAGAATTTACATTGAATTAGAAATTGATGGAATGAGCTAATAGGTTAACATTATGTTTCACCATGCCTCTCAATACATGGAAGTTAACTTCTTTCTAATCTTCATACCCATGTTGTTTTAAAAAAAAGTCCAAGGGGGGCGCCTGGGTGGCGCAGTCGGTTAAGCGTCCGACTTCAGCCAGGTCACGATCTCACGGTCCGTGAGTTCGAGCCCCGCGTCGGGCTCTGGGCTGATGGCTCAGAGCCTGGAGCCTGTTTCCGATTCTGTGTCTCCCTCTCTCTCTGCCCCTCCCCCATTCATGCTCTGTCTCTCTCTGTCCCAAAAATAAATAAACGTTGAAAAAAAAAATTAAAAAAAGAAAAAGTCCAAGGGCTTCTATGGTCAAAACAACTGCTGTGCTTTCTAATTGTTTACCCGGGTTCCTCTGCCCTTTGCCCTCTTCCTTCTACTTTGGTCTGGAGGTTTCCTGACACCTCAGTTGGGTTGAGTGGAAAGGTAGGCTGAGTGGGGACTACGAACAGTCAAGCTTTCCACTGCATAATGTGTGAGTAGGATGAGATTCAAGTGTGACTGTACTATGGCTTGAATCCCTTAGTATTTGTAGCAAGACCCTGCCGACAGATGTGTGTACTTGAGTTGGTGATGGCAGGATATAGTGCTAACTCTCCATATTTGATGGAGCTGACTCTCATTGACTATGAAATGGTGCACTGTCATCCTTCTCAGGTGGTAGGGGCTGCTTCCTGCCTGTCCCAGATGGTTCTAGGCCAAGAAAAATGGAGCTTAAAGCAGTGGTTTTACCCTAGATATGCTGAGAATGAAGTATTAGAAGTCATGTAACATGTGGCCAAAGATGTAGTGCAACTAAATGAAAACGTAACCTAATTCACTGCCATCAAGAATAAGTATGCAAGTATAAAACTCCTGAATATCAGCATGATTTCTCAGCTGAACACAAAAGACATCCAAGACTTTGCCTCATTTCTGATGAGATGATCCTAGGCTGCCATGACCCCTGAGGAAGAGTAGTTCTGTGCACTGTATTGCTGACTAAGCATCCCTTTGCCCATAAGTCTTGGCTGGTAGCTTAGTTCTCTCCAAAGAGGCAGAGAGTATGGAGACTATATTAGTTATATGAGATAACCCATGATATGCCAGTGTATTGCCCCTTTCTTTCTTTTCTTTTCTTCTTTCTTTCTTTCTTCTTTTCTTTTTGGCTGTAAATCTGGGCTTCTGTCCCTCTTTCCATTTCTAGATGGACTAATCCCAGTTTGTAACTTTGACTGTATAACAATAAAACTGCAGCCATACCTGGTTGATTTCAGACCTCTTTATGGCAGCTTCCATGTCTCATCCCAGGTCCCCAACTCAATTGCCTGTTTCCTGTTTCTTTTATCACTGCTACAATTTGCCTTGGTCCTCTCTTATTTGACAGTAAAAGATAAATTGAGGAGGAAAACAAAACCAAAACAGGTCCTCTGGTTAAATATTTTAAAATACCAGCATACTATTGAAAAAGCATATCCTCATAAAGTAAATGTTGAAAACAAATAGAAAAATGGAAGGAAAACAATCACTTATAATGTAGCCACCTAGTCACAGTAATGGCATTAATTTCTTTTGGTTCTTTTATAATTCTTAATTTTATTTTCCTCCATAGTATATATAATTATACTAATTATACTGTATATACAAGTTTGAATCCTGATTTTTTTCAGTTATATCTTTATAAACACTTGAATATAGTGTGCAATTGGTTGCGTAGTATTCCAGTTAATGGGTATACTTTAATTTCTTCAGGCTTTTACTATGAACATTTGCATTGTTTAACAGGACATATGTCAATGTAAATGTTTATAGACCTATTATATAATGCATATCATGTATTATATCAGATGCCACTCCTGGGAAATCAATCAATTCAGCAAAACCTGTCATTAATTGAGGTGAGAGTTGGTGGTAAGGTGCTCTTAGAAAGTGTGCTTTGTAATGGATCACAGCCTGAGAAGCAGACTGAGGACGGAGAAGCTCACATACACTGGACTGGGTGTGTACAGACATAGGCATGTGCACTGAGCCTGGAAGGGATCCATCTGGGGGATGTAACATAAGGAGCATGGTAGGGATTCATTCTTTGGTACGAGGGAAACACATATCTATGCTTTTCTAAGCAAAATTTTGAAGTTCAAGGAAATCCCCAAATTTAAGTTTACTGGGATATTCACATAGAAATAAAAATAAAAACAATTGTAAATGCCTTTTGTGTTTCTAATAAGATCCAAAGTGTCATGTTCATTCAAATTTGCAAATTTATGAAGGAAAGCGACATTTTAAAGTGAAATTGCTTCTATGTCAGGGATGTCATTGTTGCTTGGATGATCATAAAAAAAGAAAGATTTATGATTCTTAAAAAGTGTGAGATCAGGTTTGGCAGTGATTCCCCTTTATATGATACATGTACTTCAGAGATTTAATATAAATTCAGAATTAAATAGCTTCATGAGATACACAATGTGAAAGTAAGATTATCTTGATTTTTAGAAAGTTCTTAAGAGTATCCTAAGTAATTTTTTTGAAAGCAAATCATTTTAGTATTTCTCTGTAAAACTTAAGCTAAAAAATAGAAAAAGTAAGTCTGTAGGGGACAATAATCTGGTCCTGATGGAAAAAAGAAATACAGCTAGGCTTTATGAAATATCTTTGTTATACTGACATGGAAGTGACATCATGTTTTAAAATATCCTTCCGGAGTAGCATAAATGAAAACATATTTTTCTCTGACTTCCTTCCTTCTAACTGCTCTTCACCCTGTCTTTGGTCTTTCTGTTCTTATCTGCCATTTCTTTTGTCCCTTCTTCGCCCCTCAGCCCTATCACTTTGATCTGCATTTCCTTATAATTTCCACTCCATTCTTCTTTAATTTGAAACTTCCTTCTTTACTTTTCAAGCATCTTTTCTCTCCTGTACTGAATCTTTCTTTTAAATGAAATAGTCACATTGATTGTGAAAGATGAAAACGGTGTCAGATGTTGCCCTCTGCCCATAAATAACAAACAAAACAAAACAAAAACACAGATGCAAGTATTAAAATGTTTTTCCCATTTTAAGAAAAGAATTTTGCTGGATGTCTTCGATCTGTGTGGCTTTACCACAGGCTATCTACTTTCAATTCTTATAGCACTTATCCTTTGAAAAATGCTACTTGCACTTATCATTGATATTTTTACTCAAATAACTCCTCACTGACTGAGTAAACTTACAGAACTGACCAGTCCATCAAATTAAGGGTATAGACTGGTTAGGTTCAATCAATCAAGGCTTCATGGAGGAAGGAGAGGACACTCAAAATGGTTAAATAATACCACCCCGTATCAGGGATGTAATTTATATGTCCCACTCCTTTACTTGACTCTCATCACAGACATCACTAATCAACCATAGTACTCTTTCCTGCTCAACATGGATATGGTTCCACACTCCTAAGCATTACATCTATCATGGTAACTTAACTAGATGTGTTACTTAATTTGAAATCAATTTGTCCTCTTTGCTTTAGACCAGGTCATTATATATCCCAAATGACCTATCTCATAGATGCTCCAATACATATGACTTATAAGGTAGGTATTATATTAAGGGTTTTGCAGGAGGAAATTTTGCAACTGAGAAGAATTTAGGTAACTCACTAATGTCACACAACTACTGATAGGAATACTTCAGTTCTTTTTATGGCAAGATCAGTATTCTTTTTTCTATAGTTGCTTAAAGAGCTATTTGTGGACATTTGCCTGAGAACTCCTAAAGAGAAAGCTAGCAAATGGTAAAAGAAAATTCTAATTGTGTTGGGAAAATTTTTGTTCCAGGGTTATAGCAGTGTCATTGAGGGTTGCTGCTGAGTGTAAGTGAAATATGTGACATCTATTTGCAGTGAATAGTAAATACCAAAAATGGAGCCTAATATTTCCCTGAAACTCTATCCTCTCATCATTGAGTCCATGCAGACCCATCTCATCTCCAGTGCTTGGAATCTCAGTGATATTTCTTTAGATTTGGGGAGTCCCTGTTTTTTAAAGCTAGTCACCATTGATGAACCAAGAAAGCAATTCATTTTGTAGCACTTAATGGAAAAAGGTACATGTGATCATTTATTTTTACATTGGAAGTCTCCAACAGTACTTAAAGGAATGGAAGAATCAGAGAAATAATATTGTTTTAAAGCTTGTTGGAGTTTACTCTGGAGGACAGGCTTAGATGTGGGTGATTCCAAAAAGGCCACTGAATGCATCTAGAAGAAACATGAACTTTTCAATTTTAAAGGAGACTGGCCCTTCAGCAACCCAGGGAAGATAAGCTCTCCCTGCCCCTGATCCTTTCTCTTCCAGGACTCAATCTCCCTGTGCCCTTTTCACATAGTGACAGAAGGACACTACTTTTTCCAAACAATATGGGCAGAGATCTTCCCCTTCCCGCCCACCCCTCCACCCCCAGCATTTAGAAGATTAGATATACACCCTTTAAAATATTTTAACCAAGTCTTCCATAGTTTTGCATATTTGCATAATGATAAAGTTCACTCCTTAGTTATTTTCCTTAACAAGCTGAAAAATACCATGCAAACATAAAGTGGAATCGGCGAGGGGCTCACTCATATTGCCAATGTGATCTTTTCTATACTTCATCAAGTTACTTCATCTGAATCCTACTCCAAGTTACTTTTCTTCTCCATTGTCACAAATCAAAAAAAAAAAAACACACCTTAGAATAAATATGACATTTCAAGAGGCATCCTATTGTTTTTCATACTAGACCATGGTTCCTTACTCATGCTATTTTCTTAATACGAACTCTGGCTAGGAAGGAAGCACCTCATGCTCTGATAGCAGCAACCATGATCTATAGCCCTCTGAAAAAAGCTCTGGGTATATGTTTACTGGATCAAGTAGCTATTTGACTTTACAATTTTGTAAACAACTTACAGTTTAAAATTTTTAAAAACATATTTATCTATTTTCAGAGAGAAAGAGGGAGAGAAAGGGGAACAGGAAGAGAGAGAGAGAAAGAGAGAGAGAGAGAGAGAGAGAGGGCACACACAACCGACTGAGCCACCCAGGTGCCCCCCAAATTTTGAAGAGAATAATGCTTGTATAAGAGTGTAAAATGTTTCTTATGCCATATTTTTATGCTGTCTGTCAGTATTATTTCCATATAATTTTAGTGAATATTTTCTCAAAGAATTATTTGTAGCAGTGGGTTGTTTAAAAATCATTTATGTGAAAATTAAGATCCTCTCTGCATTTCATTCTGTTGAAAATCAACAAATTTGAGAATTAATGTCTATATTGTTCATAATCTTCTCTTAAAGAGACGGAACAGAATTTAATTTTGGAAGATGAGATTTGCTAATTGATCTCTCTAGAGTGAACTACCGAGGAAATGAGAATATAAATAAGAAAAAGGACTTATGTCGTAATACACATTTATAAAAAATGCATATTATCCATGACTCTATTATGTATTCTAAGAACTTCTATTATTTACTCCTGTGGCTTATAAGCCCTCTTTCAAGGTAAAAATCCTATTTGTTCATGTCAACATTGTTTACTATTTGTTTATTTCTTATTTGTTATGTGAACACTGGAATTAAATATTCTTTTGAAAATAAATAATTGCCAATTTTTCCCAGATCCAGAAATCCTAATACAAGGCAATAAAATTCAAGGCTTTGTATGCTCATGAGTGCATATAAGTCTTTAATTTCTGAGAGACTGAATAATAGCGAGTGATAAGCTGTAAGCAAGCAAATGGTTAGTGTGTTCTCTCAGGGTCCCTCCCTGGGGAGTTGGCATATATTCATCAGAATTGAAAACAGCTTCCTCTTTCCCTTAGAGGGGCTTCCGGTTCTTAAAGAACAGATGGGATAGAAGTAAACACACAACATTCGCAGGTAACTAGAGAACTACAAAAATATGTTTGGGGCAACATGTAAATCAGTACACGTTTCTTTGGCCAAAAAACAGATTAGCTTTCATAGTTACTTTCTAGATCCACTGGAAAAGAAAAAAACACACAACAACTAAAAACCACAAACAGCCACCCATACCAAACTATAGCTGCTTGGGTCTTATCATCTTTTTGATCAAACTGAGAGTGTGTATCCTTCCTTTCAAGATTCTAGCTTTCTATTCCTATGTGCCACTCTGAGGATCTGTAAAGCAGATGTTCTTCTGGTATAAATCCATGTGCCTTGAATTATTTTAGCCCCTCTCAGTAAATCATCCCTCTCCAATCCCTTTCCAGGAAGCATTCTTTTGGTAAATGTGAACACAGTTGACTAGTATGTCAACTGGGTTGGGGGCAGCCAACAGTAGGGCATTGTCCTCCAATCTCCAGTGTCCCCACCGGCACCAAACCATCTCTGATTTTGAAATGAACTAATCAAAATATATTCTTTCACACTGGGGCGGGGGGGGGGGGAGGGGGGAAGACAAGAGGCTGTTAGACTCTAAAGGACTTATCCGAGTTACTTTAGGACAGAGTCCACAATTGGTCTCTTTTGATGTAGAGGCTGCTATGACCTGTCTGTCCCCTTTTTCCCTCCAAGGCACTTCCAGTAGAAGGGACGTGTGCTAATAGCTGCCACCACTGCCCCTTACCTACGGGGACTGATGGAGAAAGAATGTCTTGCCTATAACTTGTCTTGTACTACAAGCAGATGTGTGCTATCTCCTCACACTCACATCCCAGTCCAATATAACCCCAATTTTTAGGGAATTTCCCTTCAGGGAATAAAACGGAGATTGTATGCTAAGAAAATCTTAGAACTTGTGGGAACAAAGGTACTCTTTAGGTTGGCCAGATATACTTCTCACTTGCTAGAAAATGATCTGACTCTTAATGTCACTTTCACAGTGTGACTATTGCCACTGTCTGCGGGTGCTCTGGAAAACCTAATTAGACACAGGGGTGAACATTTTACTTTCAGTCAAGGGAATATTCCTCCTGGAAAAATCACTGTGGGACCCTAAAAAATAATGGTGTTTGACTGGCTTGCTTTTAAAAGAACTGAATGAGCCCTCAGATTGTTTGGCTTTATTTGATACTTTAACACAGGACACAATCTGTAAGATGTATGGTTGGGAAATCTCTTACTTTCTTAAGGGCAATTCTTATTTGAAACAAGCATTCTCTACAACAAGCCTCTGTTTGACCAAAATTAGAGTACACCTATGTACCCTGTTCTAATTTTCTGTAGTTCTTTTTATATGATGAGAGAAATCAATTTTCTCTCTTCTTTCCTTGTAACACTGAATGTTTTGAAGATGATACTTTGCTTTAGCAAAAGAGACTCAGGATAGTTATTTGGAAAGCTGACTTGTATCTTTATTTGCCTGGATCTTGCTTATTCTTACTTAGTCTTATTCATTTTATGTAGGTCTCTTCCCTATGAGTGGGTACTTAGGTAGAGTTATAGTTGTGAGGTGGCCGCAGAAACTCTCCAGTCTAACTCTTTGTGTCTGCTTGGGATTCACCCTTCCTTGGTGTGGCTAATGACCCTGTTTGCCAGGCCCTGGCCTTTCAGGCCTTGCCCAACCATGGACAGAGACAGCTCCTTTGCTTAGGCTCGGCCCTACTCAGCATCTATTCTGGTGCTGAGCAGATCAAAGAACACATGGGGAGTCTCTTCTCCAGCAATGAGTGAGGTCCAAGTTAGACATATTTATGAAATCTGACGTACAGTGTGACCGAAGTAAGCTCACAGATGCATCTTTACAGGGTTTCAGCCTTCCTCTAAGCACTGCCTTATTGGTCTGGTCTCAGGCTCTGATTTACTATTTCAGTTCTCTTGCAGGGATTGGAAATTGAACTCCAGCTTGCTTGGATGGAGCTCTTCCCTTCTCTGGTCCTTGCTGATGGCCTCCAGGAGGAGCCTAGACTCTGTCCTCAGCATCACTTAGTCCAGATTTCAATGAATTTACCTCTACTTCCTATATATCCTGCACTTAATGACAATGTTTTCATCCCAACTGCCTTCAAAACTTGCTTGGAACTCATGTTATGCCTTCAAGTTTTGTGCATCAAATTGAATTGATTTAGATTTTGATGCCAAACTGTATCAAGTCCCAGATCACCCATTCTCAGACAAGTGTGTTGGGCCGGTGGATAATGTGCATAACACTCTTCTCACCTCTTCAGGCTGATCATACGTAGTCTGCTCTTTCTCTTCCCAAACTCGGACATTGTAGAGTGCTTACACTTAAAGGGTAGGGAGATAATGATTTACTTCCTTGTAGATAAAGGTAAGTAGGTCAGAATTTGGAATTGGAATTCTTTCACAGTAAAGAGTTATGTGTTCTCCCCCTTTATTTATTTATTCATTCAATCATTTATTTAAATAATATGGATTTATGGGTGTTCTCCACTTTGTATAATAGTCCAGTATATTTTAGTCACAAGTAGATCAGATGCTTCTAGGGAATTAGAACTGATTCCTGCTTCTATAGGTCCCTCTGCCGGACACAGAACAGATGCAAAAAGACACTTCTTAGTTAATAGAACTAAAATAAGAATTAAGCTCACAATATCTGTAATGATTTGTCAAAGCAGCCCAACTGGTCTTCTGACATTTACTACATTTTACTGCCTTTCTGATAAAGATGTCAGAAATGGGACGCTCTAATCCAACCCCTTCATTTACACATGATGAAATTTAGGACTGGAGAAGTATATGGAGCCATATGTGGAATGAAAGCCCACTTTTCCTAACTTCCAATGTGATACTCTTTAGACATAATGCATGTAGTAGCACCAACTACAGTGCCTAATGCATCCATGCACTCGACCCAGGTTGGTTGATTTTATATCTGTAGGCAAAAGAGAGCCATCACAGAAATTTTCTCTGTTCTGTTTGTTTTGCAAAGTGAATTTTCACTTTCCACTGATCTCTAAGGCAGAAATGAGCGTGGATGTGTGTAAGAATGACACTGGGGTGATCAGATGAAAGCAGACTAAGTGACAGCCACTAAAGGCTGTGCCAAGCTGGTGGCAGTGAAAAAGAAGAGCAGATATACTGAGAGGTATTTTAGAAGCAGAATTGGCATAATCTGTTACCAGTTAATGAGGAGGGTAAGGAAGTAGGAGATGTTTAAGGTGACTCTGAGATCCCTGGCTTGGGCAGCTCGATGGAAGAAGAAGTCACTAATCAAGACATAGCAGGTTTGGAGAGGAAGATGAACTTGTTAGGTATGAGATAGTTGTTAGACTCTTTGTACTTCCAGGAGGCAGCATATGTGTGGAGCTTAGAAGAGAAATTTAAATCCAAGGTATAGATCGAAGAGTTAATGTCAATTGACTGATGAAGTCTTCAGAGGTGGTGGTATCACCTGAGAAAGGCAGAGTAAAGACAAAGGACCCTGCCCAAGTTCATGAGGGAGAGAAGACAGAGGAGGCAACAGGAAGTAAGGAGATACTATCACAGAACCAAATATGCAGTAGTGGGAGGAAGTGAGGTGAGGAGGGATGGTGAGCTGGTTAAGTAGTCTGCCCTTCTTTGTCTCATTCTGCAATGAGATCAAATTAGATGAGGCTTTAAAGAGGCTGTGGGGATGATGGTACTCAGGTCATGGAAAACTTTGCTAGAGTCCTTCCAGTGTAACGGTGCAGGGCTCAATATAAAAGAATCAGACACTGCAGAAATAGAGACCTAGATCAATACACACCTTTTCATTATGATTCTCCCTCACTCACACTCCTTTCATTTCCAAAGATTACAGACAATTACATAAGAAAGAATTTAAGTTAAATAAGAATGTCTTAATAGTTTTTATGAGACAGGAATAGATTAGTGGGGTTTTTGAATCTCTCATTTGTGAGTGTTTCAAGAGTAAAGGTGTGGAGAGGTGTGTGGGTGGCTCAGTCAGTTAAGCATCTAACTCTTTTAAAAAAAATAAATTTTTTACTGTTTATTTTTGTGTGAGAGAGAGGCAGAATGTGAGTGGGGGAGGGGCAGAGAGAGAGAGGGAGACACAGAATCTGAAGCATGCTCCAGGCTCTGAACTGTCAGCACAGAGCCTCAGGTGGGTCTCGAACTCAAGACTGTGAGATCATGACCTGAGCTGAAGTTGGACACTTAACCGACTAAACCACCCAGATGCCCAAGCATCTGACTCTTGATTTCATTTCAGGTCATGATCTCACGGTTGGAGCCCCGTGTAGGACTCTACGCCAACAGGTGACAGTGCAGAGCCTGCTTGGGGTTTTTCTCTCTCTCTCTACCTCTCTCCTGCTGGCACATGCTATCACTCTCTAAATAAGTAAATAAATGAACATTTTAAGAAAGAGTAAAGACATGGATATTTTATTTTTTAAACATTTTAAAAATGTTTATTTTGAGAAAGAGAGAAAAAGCAAGTGTGCATGTGGGGGACGGACAAAGAGAGAGAGAGACAACATCCCAAGCAGGTTTCCTAATGCAGAGCCCAATGTAGGGCTTGATCTCATGTCTGTGAGATCATGACCTGAGCTGAAATCAAGAGTTTGATGCTTAACCCACTGAGCCACCTAGGTGCCCCAAGATGTGGATATTTTAAACTGGAGTGAAATTATTTTGAAGAATGCCTCTGAATTCCCCTTGAAGTTTTTGGCTCTTATTCCAGAAGGGTGAACATATAAGGTTACAAGGAGGGCATTTTTATTTTTGCTGTGTACTTATGGGATAAATTCTCCCTGTCTGAAAATACTGAATTTGCTAACTAGTTGATCTATTCAGAGGTCTCTGATTATTTCACTGTGCAATCAATTGTACTTTTAATAAACCATAAACCATGTTTACTGCCTTATTTATTGAATTGAATCAAAGTGACTTGATGGTTAACTAGTACAGTGCTCTTGACAGGCCCCAGAAACAGGGTCTGCGTACTGGAGGAAATAATACAGCAAGGTGATGGGATGATCTTATTCTTGAAAAATGCAACAAAGCAGAGCAAAAGTAAAAGATTTCTTGTTTGTTTGTTTGTTTGTTTGAGGGCAGAGTTTTTCTGGAAGATAGAAGGCCAACCCTGTGAAAACCTTCCTGTGGCTCTTCCTGTCTTTCAAGCAGGTGCAAGCGACACAAGATTCCTATTAAAGAATAGCCTTCACAGCTCCTCACAGCCTCACTGCTGTGTTTGCCCAGAGGTGTAAATAGATTCAAAGGTCATCCGCTTCCTAATATCCCATTTCTTTTCTTTTGGAGTAGTTTCAGTTAGAGTGTGAAGCATTGAGATGAGGCAGCTCCCCAGTCAATCTGAGAGAATCAAAAGAGCCCTTATACCCCCTACAGAGCCTTTTGCAATCTTCTGGGTCTTAACACTCCAAATGATTTGATTATGTTTGGTTATAATTGCAATATTGATTGAAGTTAGAGGTGGCCAGGAAGGGTCGAACTATGCTTTATGTCTCCTTGTAGTCACATAGATCAGAGCCTGTTACTTTCACATTACCTGCAGGAAGGAATCACCATCATCTCTCTAAAAACAAAATGCACTGCAAAAGAAATTTCATAGGCCTAAAGAGAGCTTTGAAAAAACTAGTTGGCACAGTAATAATTTGATTTTCGTGAAGCAGTTTCCTTTACTGAATAAATAGCACTGTGTTTACACACAGAATGAAGATCACTGAAAATCTCTTTATCTGGTTTTGACAAGTTCATTGAAAAATTGACAAGAGAAACATCTATTTTAGACAGTGCCGGCCAATCCAGTAAAGAGCTTACTGAACAAAATTTTTAGATTTTTAAAAAAAATACAAATACACATACAGACTGGGGAGAGGCAGTTGTTTTCAGTATTTTTTTTTTATGTTTACACATCAAACACTCATAGAGGAATTGCCTTCTAAAATATATAAACCTTGGGTAGAAGCTTCTAACATGAAGGATTGATTTGGCATTTTGAGGGTTCTACCTTTTGCACCTGCCTCAAGTCCATCAACAGCAGGGGAAATCTACCCTACTGAACAGCTCTCTTCTACTCCCATGTTGCAAACATTCAACACAGTGTTCTAGAAAGACATTCAATGAAAAGAAGCCGTGTAATACAGTGTGAGGATTAAGTGACCCACAGCTTTTCCATATCTAGGGACTTCATAATGTGTAACATCTTCAAGATCACTCAGTATCTCTGGAGAGGGAGCAGAAGACATGCATGGCCCTGAACCTTGAGGATTCCTGCCAAAGTGTCTATGACTGGATTACCTCTGATTCCAGCCAGGGTCTCAGTGGCTGTCTTTGGCATGTATCTGTGCTTGTGTATGGGGAAGGGAGACACAGAAAAATTAAGGAGTTAAAAAAAAATCCATACTTTCTTAGGGAAAATAGGAAAATAAAATGAGTTTTATATCATTTTATTTTGAAAATGCATTTTATTAATATTTACTAACTTCCATAATAATACAGTAACTTTGACATGACCGTTATACTGTAAAGAGGCAAATATGACTTAACTAAAATAGTATTGTACTAGCTTTGAACAAAGCAAATGATTGACAAGAGACAGAAGAAAGATAAAACACTCCTGTTGCCTCATATAAATCATAGCACATTGGAAATGGAAAATGTCTTTAGTGAGAGAGTAATGAATTAATAGATGAATAAAAAATCCCCATTAAACTGCTGGATATTTTAGGAATACAAGTATTCTGAGGATGGGAACTTTGTCTAAGCTCTCACTTTCTACAAGGTCTAGCTTTGGTGTGTATTCAATCAATACTTTTGAATGAAAAAACTGCATTCCAAAGTCTTAATGACCCTTTACTTGTTTAGAGGGACTTTTTCAAAACAAATTCCTTTCACATACCAAAAAGGAGATTGGAAAGCAGATTACAGGGTGAAATGGAACTGAGGTCAAACAAGGAGAGAAGGGCAAGAGCAGGGCATGCACAGGAAGCTAGGCATTCTTGTTTATTTGGTGAGGTGGCACAGGTCCAAGAACCTCATGTCTATGAAACTAGATGACCCTTGGGGACTTGATGCCAGAACCCCAGCAGCTCCAGTGCATAGACGGTCCTTTGGCCCCATTTCATCCTGACGAGCCCTCTCCAAGCTCTGAGCTTTCTGATGATGAAGACTCATTCTGGGATCCTGCCTAATCCAAAACAATCGAACTTCAGCACTGGCTTGGGAAAAGTAAGATTTCAGGGTCAAGGGGGAATTTTCCAATATCATCCCCAAACCCATATACAATTTTTAAAAAACCTTTTTTGGAATTTAAATTTTATTCTACGGAACCTCATGGAAGTTAAATGTCTGGCAAAAATGAACTTGCATGGGTGGAGTGAAGGCTGTGTTGTTTCATTGTGGCCATGTGAACTCATGTTGTTTATGAGATGCTTTGCAGGTTTTGTAAGGGAAAGTGTAGAAGAACCTGGGGAGCCTGGCATTACTAGAAACATAATGGAAGAACTTTGAGGGTTGAGCAAATCTGAAGCCTTCAAAATTTTGTCTAGATCTTACCATAAGCACCAAGGGTGATAACAAGACAAATGATGAGGCGGCATTTATGTCTAGTAGAGGCAACTAACTTCCATGCTAGGCCATGCTAATGTGCTCCAGATGTCTTAACATCTCAGCTGATCTAATCAAGATATGCAAGTTTGGTTTATTCTCCAGGTGGGTGCTTGTAAAAGAGAGAAAACCCTCTCCATGTCTGTCTTCTAGCTACAACTCTTCCTTTGCTTTTCTTCCCTCCTTCTCTCCCTGCTTCATTTCCTGCCTTCATCCATCCATTGCTAAACATTTTCCAAGACTACTGGTGTAGATGTCAGATGAGATGATGTATGTAGGACATGACTCTTGTCTTCATGGAAATAAAGATGCAAATAAATATTCAAAATATGCCTGAATATGTTATTCCATTCCCAGCATACTTGTTAGACGGGGTGGTTCCCTAACCCTAACCCGGAAAAGGGGCTCTAACCTGAAGGATGGGTACATGGACAGTGTGAACAATGGAGCAGCTAAACATCTGTGTGCACAAAGAAACAAAAAAACACTAAGTTCATGATTCTGGAATCCTATATAAAATATGTAAGCTTATGTTGAATATGTTTCAAGGAAATAAAATCAACAAAGGAGGGGAAGCTAACATTGTCAGGAGATTATACAATTTTCACCTTCGTTATTTCAATTAGGTCTCACAATAACCTTAAGAGGCATGTGTTTTCCTTATTTCTTTTCAGGCTCAGAGAGAGATTCACTCATTATCTAAGTTAAACTATGACTATAAAACACAAGTCTGTCTGATTCTTACATTTCTTTGGGATTAGGGATGTTAGACAAAATGATAAGGGAATCTGAAAAAAATATATAAAGAGGATTAGACATGGATCTCTTTTGGGTATTTTCTCACAATGTTAGGAATATGATAGATAGAGTTTCTTGTTTTTCTAGTGTTCTGTTGAACACAACAAATCCCATAAAATTAGATGTTTCTTTAATATCTTTAGAGTAGCCAAAGAGTTAATTTTCCAGGATATCCTGAAACTTATCTAAATTCCAGCCACCCCAGAGCAGATTCAGATATAACTAGATACCCTCACATTGAAAATAGATCATCACCAGTCTAAGAAACAGTTATGAATCCAATCTAAATCACATTTCATATATGGCCTTTGCCAATAAATAAGGTCAATCATTTACTACTTTCCCAAATAGTTAATTGAATATTTTAGAAGAATTTCTAATTGCAATGTCATTGTCTTGCCATTCCTTAGTGCTTAGCCCTCTAATTTGAGATCTACTGGAGGGCAACATTTGCAAATTAGAAACATAATTGAAATCTACTGCTGAATAAATTGATGTTTACCGCTACATAAAATTAGTGCAATGGTTTTAAATGGTACGGAATCTATTTCTTTTCACCTCACTGGCTTCTTGCTTTCCTTTGATGGAATTATATTTGGAGATGACCCTCGGAAGCAAGCAAGCTTTCTCCTTTGATATAGTCCCAAATTAGCAGTAGGAGGCAAGAAACAGTGACATTGCTGAGGACCCACAGGTTGCTGTGATTTTCCACAATGGCGGGCTCTCCCTAGTTCCCTGATTTTTTGAAGCAATCTGAGTTAAGGATATTGTCAGGAAACTAATTCCATCTGAACAGACTTTCAAAACTTGAATAATTGAAAGATTCAAACAAAAAGTAAATTTACATCTAGACCAGGACATAAGCAAGACTGAATTTTGTCAGTGTTGAATTTTTAATTAAGTCAAAGTGTTAAAAACAAGTGAACTCTGCAGAAAATACTGTTAAGAGAATGAGTAGACAAGTCATAGACTGAGAGAAAATATTTGCAAATCACATATCTGATAAATATCCAGAACATGCAGACATACACATGGAGAATGTTAAAGAAACCCAAAACCTTTTTAAAACTAAACAAAAAGAAAACAAATTACCCAATGAAAAATGGGCAAAGGTTTGAATAGGCACTTCACCAAAGATATGCAGATAAAAAATAAGCATATGAGAAGATACCCAATATCAACTGTCATTAAGGAATTGTAAATTACAACAAGGAGATACCACTGAGTAACCTATTAGAATAGCTACAATCCTAGAACCTGACAATAACAATTGCTGATGAAGATGTGGATCAATAATAATCTCATTCATTGCTGGTGGGAATGCAAAATAGTACAGCCACTTTGGAAGGCAGTTTGTCAGTTTCTGACAAAGCGAAGCATAGTTTTACCATCTGTGTTTCTAGATATTTTCCCAGCTGACTTAAAAAGTTACGTTCATACAAAAACCTGTACAATAATGATTATATCAGCATTATTTCATAATCACCAAAAACTGGAAGCAACTAAAATGCTCTTTAATAGGTGAATGGATGAACTGGGGTAAACCCATAAAAGGGAATATTACTTAGTGATAAAAATAAATGAGCTATCAAGCCACAAAAGACATGGATGTACCTTAAATGCATATTAAGTGAAAAAAAAACCCCTCCAGTTGAAGAGCCTACATGATCTATGATTGTTTTTTATAATATTCTGGAAAAGGCAAAACTATAGAGACATTAGATCATTTAGTGGTTGTCAGGTGTTCGGGGAGGGAGTAGAGTTGAACAGATGAAGCCTAGGGGACTTTTTAAAAAGGGTTATACAGTTATCTTTATGATACTGTAATGGCAGATACATGACACGGTACATTTATCAAAATCCATACAACTTTGGAACACAAAGAGTGAACCTTATGTATGCAAATATAAAGATCAATTAGGAGGTTTAGGGATCCCAGGCTGGAAAGCAGATTGTTATGAAGGAATCTAAACAGATCACTGGAAATGTGTGACATAACCTCACCAAAGGGGGAAAAGGGGGAGGAATCATTGTTTAATGGGTACAGAGTTTTTGTTGGAGATGATGAAAAGGTTTTCAGTACAGACAGTGGTGATGGTCACACAACATTGTGAATGTATTTGATGCCAATGAATTATACAATCACAAATGCTTAAAATGATGAATTTTATATGTTTTGCCACAATTTAAAATGCATGGGAAGAGGGGCGCCTGGGTGGCTCAGTCGGTTAAGTGTCCGACTTTGGCTCAGGTCATGATCTCATGGTTTGTGGGTTCAAGCCTTGCGTACGGCTCTGTGCTGACAGCTCAGAGCCTGTGGCCTGCCTCAGATTCTGTGTCTCCCTCTCTCTGTGCCCCTCCCCCAGTTATGCTCTGTTTCTCTCTGCCTCAAAGATTAACATAAAAAAATAAAATAAAATGTATGAGAAGAAATTATACACTTAAATGATTAGAATGATAAAACATATTATGTATATTTTACCACAGTTTAAAAACAATTATAAGAAAAGGCAAAACAATGAAAGTAGGGACAATAAAAAGATCAGCGGCTTACAGGAGCACAGTAGACCTTTTTAGAAGCAGTGGAACTATTCTATATGATACTGTAATGGTGGACATGATATACATTTGTTAAAGCCTAAAAACTGTATAACATAAGCAGCAAACCCTCATGAAAACTGTGGACACTATATGTGATAATAACATAACATTTGTTCATCAAACATTGTGTCACACTAATGGAAATGTTAACAACTGAGAAATAATAGGGAAACTGTGTAAAGGGATACAGGGAAGAGGTACCTGGGGGTTTTCTACTTTTTGCTCACTTTTTCTATAAACCTAGAACTGCAATAAAAATCAATTAAAAAATTAAAAAACAGGTGCTGACCTAATAACTATGGGCATGAGTGGAGACGTTAAGACTAAAGACAAAAGGAACTGTACATAAGTACCACAGTCTTGTTAACAAACTTGTGTCTCATAGGGGAACAGCCTAACAATTCTGAAATTGCTCTGCATGTATTCTAGGATTGAAAAGCATGTAAATAAATGCCTGGATGGTGGGAACTACTGATGGAAGAGAAGGTTACAGATACATAAAAGGAGGAAGGCTAGCAAAAATCATTCAGTACTGGATTATGGTGAGATACATTGATATGAACTCATGTTTAGTTTTCTACAGATACAGATAGCTAAATATAGAAACAATTACAGATATGTGTTTATGCATGGGTTAGTATACAGACATATACTTCCAACTTCTGTTTGCTGAGAAGGCCTACAAGCAATGAGCACACCCAAGATCCATATCTTGGTTTCTAATATCATTCTCCAATAAAAGGAACCAGAAGCAGGAGCAGGGAATACACAAGATGAGTTTGGACCATACTGTAGTACTAAAATATAAGAAAGTGATGAAGAAAAAATAGCCAACGGAGCATTCCAAAGGGATATAAGAACCAACCGAAAGAGCTCCCAAAAGCTAAAGTTGGAACAATTGAGCGACAAAATAAATAACATAGTATTGGATTAGAATCCAAGGTACAAAATAAATATTCGAAAGTCCATTCTAACATAAATATTTGATTGAATAAGTTAATTAATGAGGGGGAATAGACAAATCTCCTGTATGGAATTCCAAACAATTCATGTAGATATTTTTCTTCACTCTCAAGAAGGTGGAACGTAACTCTGATCCCTCCCCTATTCCTTAAGTGCGGGCTAAATAGTGATTTCCTTCTAAAGAGTTCAATATGTAAAGGAGGGAAGATGGAGATGAGTAACTTTATAGTATGGAAACCTGAGAAACAGTACCTCAGTCATGTGATCAAGCTTAACATCAATAGTGGGTAGCATGAGCCCTTTTGATATGATGTGATAAATATGACATCATATTTACTTCTGTGGTCTTCCTCCCTGAAACTCATATACTGTCTAACCATAAGAAAAATATCAGACAAACCTATGAATAGGTAAAGAAGATGTGATACACACACACACACACACACACACACACACACACACACACACACAATGGAGTACTACTTGGCAACCAAAAGGAATGAAAGCTTGCCATTTGCAACTATGTGGATGGAACTGGAGGGTATTACCCTAAGTGAAATTAGTCCATCAGAGAAAGACAAGTATCATATGACTTCACACTTATGTGGATGTTAAGAGACAGAACAGATGAACATAAGGGAAGGGAAACAAAAATAATATATAAACAGGGAGGGGGACAAAACATAAGAGACTCTTAAATACAGAGAAAAAACAGAGGGTTGCTGGAGGGGTTGTGGGAGGAGGGATGGGCTAAATGGGTAAGGGGAATTAAGGAATCTACTCCTGAAATCATTGCTGAACTGTATGTTAACTTGGATGTAAATTAAAAGCAAAAATAATTAAAAAAATAAAATTAAATTAAAATTAAAAAAAAGAAAAAATATCAGACAAACCTAAATTGAGGGACATTCAACACAATACCTGACCACTACTCCTCAAACACATAAAAAATAAGGAAAGTCTGAGAAACTGTCACAGGGGTAGGGGAGCCTGAGGAGAGGTGGCACTCTGGATGACATTCTGGAACAGGAAAATGATACTAGGTAAAAAATAAATCTGAAAAAAGTATGGACTTTAGTTAGTAATAATGTATCAGTATTAGTTGTGACATTCATTGTGACAAAAGTACCATAGTAATATAAAATCTTAACAACAGAGGAAACTGGGTTCTGGGTACATGGGAACTTTTTGTACTATCTTTACAACTTTTTTGCAAATCTAAAACTATTCTAAAATAAAGAGATTTTAAAAACAAACAAAGAAGGGTATGAATGTAAGTACAACCTGAATTTAGCCCATAAAATATTTCAGAAGTGATTGTGATAGTAACATCACAAAGGCAAATAAAGACAGAAAAACATCAGGATAGAAGTATCTACAGAATTGTGGAATAAATATGAACACTGGTATTATAACCGCTTGGGGACATATTACAAGTTTGGGAATTACCTTTCATACATGTGAAAATAAAGCTTCCTCTCTTGACTTTTACCACCATTGCCCTATTTCTAGTCTTTTATTTTTTTTTACTTTATATATTCCAAAATTACCTTTCCCTTCTCATCTCCCACTCATTTAAACAAATCTGTCTTCCAGGCAAACTGATGTACTTACCACTTGATAAATACCACAAGGGTCATATGCTCAAAGTTGTTCCCCTCACATAAATGCACTTTCCTCTTGCAGGTCTAACTATCCATCCCCAAATTCTAACCATCACAACAAGAGTTCTTTGGTTCTCCTTGATTTCCCTAGATGAAAGAGATCCCATTCTCTCCTAATCCACAAAGTTGCTCTGTACTTCTCATGTCAATCATATACTACTTTGTATTATGGTATTTTATATACAGCTTCCCTAATGGTTATTAAATACTTTGAGAGTGGGGCCTTGATTTGTGCATCTTTGCATTTTCCATGGCTCTCTCCATAGATATTTACAGAAGGTTGAGCTAATGAATTTTATCAATGTGGGACAGTCATTTTCAATTAAGGGAAAAACTTGAAACCAAGATCAATTGGATTAAATTAAAAATAAAATTTTAATTATTCACAACAAAAGTCATTTGATGGAAAGGGACTGCTACATTTTCCCTACATCTGTTATTTTTGTGGTTTCTCCATTTGTAGTCGATAATGCACTGAGTCAATGCATGTCGGGTAATACCTCTTGTGTGTGAGCGATTATTACAATAATTAATAACAATGGCAGCTCAGTTGATAGGAACTTGGCAATGTGTGTATCCTTATCTTCAAAGTTCCAAATGGTTTGGAATTTGGCTTTTTGTAAAACCATTTAATAGGAAAGTATGTGTTTAGAATCTGTTCCTAGCTGAAAGACTGACCCTTATCTCTAAAGTCCTTAATGAGAAAGCACCTGACAAATTGACTGGCACACTCCACTCCTCCAAGTAATTTCCCTTCCTGCCAAATGAATCTCTTGCAGTCCCCACTTTTAACTTAGAAAGTGTTGAATGATGAACAGTCTGAAGCCAATGTCTGAAGCTACGGAAAGCTCTCTTCAAAAGGTTATTTCACAAAGTAAAATTAACTTATTGAAAAGGTAGAAAATCAATCCATCTTTTTACCCCCATTGTGTCAACTAACTACTTGACGAGTTTTACTTGGCTAAATTGACTGATGGGGTTAGTACTCCATAGCTGCCCCAAAAGGAACCTTCACGATTGTCCCAGACTTCTTTTATTTAATGGGGTTCAGTCCCACAGAGCAGCACTGCAAATAAACAAAAATATATTATCAATCTTTACAAATATTACTTGAGTCTACTCATAAATTTTCCTAACTAGAATTTTCTTACTAATTTGTTTAGTAAACATTCCATAAATACCTAAAGACAGTAGGATTTACATTGTGACCAAAATGCAAAAGAAAATATCTGGCCTTATTTCATTGAAAGTAAACTTGAAAGTAAAAGCAAAAATTTTTAAGTGAAAAGAATTAATCAAAATGAGGCTAGAAAGACTATAGTCACTGACTTCACTATTCTTATCGAGAAATAATTACTAGTTTATTACACTACAAAAACATTTCTGTTGTGTGAGATTGCAATCTTAATGTGGAAATTTGGAAGGTATTACACAGCCTTTAGATTATGTGTTCAAGAATAACAGTTATGGAAAATGCTAAAAATATGAGTTAAGAATTCAGTTGGAAATCAACAATGGATATTGTAAGATGGCACTGCTCTTCCCAAAAGCATGGCTGAAAAGAATATGAGATCATGAAGACAGTATAAATGAGATCACAGAGTAAAATGAACTTAACAAAAAAAAAAAAAAAAAAGAAAAAAGAAGATGTGTAGGGTCAGCATGATTATTTTAATAAGCTGAGGAATAAGGCCAGGAGTGAAGAAGAGACTGAGTATCAGGAGTGAGAAGTAATTGACCAGAGTGGAAGGTATCAAGAGAAACATATACAAGTTGTCCTGGAATAAAATGATGATTCTTCAGCCTTGAGACTGGAAGGAAGAGGAAAATAGGTGTGGATACATAGATACTCTTAGACCTTAAGTGCTTAATGGGAGGCTGAAGATTTGCAAAAGGGGTCAGCAAAAGGAGAGGGGCAGATAACAAAGATCAAAAAAATACGTTGTTGAGCAGTACTGGAGGACCTACTCATTGTAGGGGCATTAATATGGATGGCGGTTTTAGGATACTCTTTTGCTGTGCTCAGTAGTTTGGGTGTGATAATGGTAATGGTAACTTACTGTGATAAGTACTTTACTTAGATTAGCTCATTTGGTCTTCACAGGTAGCCTCTGAACGAAGTACGGTTATTATTTCAGTAAGAAAATAAAGGATTTGAGGCTAAGAAATTTGCCCATATCCATTTATCACTATTTATTTCAACCCAGGCAGTCTGACTCAGAGACTGAGCTTCGGGACAGCTGTTTAGGTTTGGAAGTACATTGTTTTAAATAAGGGACTTGGGCTGTTAAAGACCAAACATGATGAGAAGTTTTAATAATGCATGGAGACTAAACTGTTCAGGGACACGGTCATGCAGCCCAGGCCAAATCAGGAAGTAATGCCAGGAAGAAGACCACTGGCTACCTGTGGAAGACCAAAGAACTGAAGGTCCCTGAGTCTGGGGAGAAGTTGTAAAGGAGATGGAATAAGGATAACTCTATAGAAAAAGATTATAGACAGAAAACAGGATGCTGGAGGTTTCTGAGGTGGTACATTTCTGACTGATGCAGAAATGTAGTTCTGCAGTTCAAGTTGTGGCCATTGGTATGAAGAGCTGGAGGCGAAGCTATAAAGAGAAGATGAAGGATTCAAAAGGATATGAAGTGTTAAAGAAATTATGGTGGATTCCTATTTATATAGAAGTGTGTTAAGGGATATTTATTTCTAAATGATAGTTTTCACTGAGGAGACATTCATGTCCCTGCTATAAGACAAAGAGAGCTCCAGGCTTTCAGGATGGGGTAGCAGGAAAAACAGAAGAAGCTGCTTCCCTCATGGAGTTTACATTCTGGTGTTCATATACCGGGTAGTGATAGATACCTAAGAAAAAAAAAATAAGCAGGTAAGGAGAATAGATATTGTCAGGGCAAGGGGTATGGCTGCCTTAAAGGGTGATTAGGAACCAGGGAAGGGCCACTATGGCCAAAAGGATTGAATAGTTATTTTCAGAGATGGGGAGGAGTGTGTGTGGGAGGTGTACAGTTTTGTTGGGTCTGAGAATTAGGAGTTTATTTTTGACCAACTAATTTGGAGATATTCATCAGATATACAAGAGAACTATTGAGTATCAGGTAAGTATTGGATATCAAATTGTGGATTTCATAGGGACATTCAGAAATCTGGGCTAGGGATATAAATTGGGGAGTTGTATAGATGGTACACAGAGCTACAAAAATGAAGGTGATCATTAAGGAAGAGAGGATAGAGACATGAAATACTCAGATGACTATAGGCAGGGGCATTACTAAAAGGTGGGGATATGCAAAGAATCCAGCAGAGACAGAGGAAAAGAGACCAGAGAAAAAAAGAAAGCCAGAAGTATGATATCATGGAAGCCATGTGAAGAATGTGCTTCAAGATGGAGGGACAGTCACTTGAATCAAATATTGCTGAGAAGAAAAAAAAAAATAAAAAATGAAGATTGAGAGTTGACCACTGGATGGGGAGGCAATTAGTGGCCATGACAGAGCTGCCTAGTTGGCGATGGTTGAATAGAAGGAGGAAAGGAAAAAGAGAAGGTGAGCATCAACACGTTTTCCTAGTGTTTCTATTGAGTAGAGCAGAGGAATATTGTGATAGTTGGGGAAAGAGGTAGGATCAGAGGAATTTTTTAATGTTTAAGATGGAAAAAGCTGTAGTGTGTTTGTAGGCTGATGAAAGCTGCAGCATTGCTGAGGCATAAATGAGAGGCTATGAGACCCCGGCACAGGTGGAGGGTTGCTCATGAGAGCACAAACAATCCATCCATAGTTACAACTATAAAGTTGTTAAGAGGCTGGGAGGCCAGCTGACTGGTGGCAGAGACAGTATTTATTCTGGATCTGCGTATATGAGTACTGCTAAGCACAGGGTAAATTCCAGTGAGTGATGGTTAATGACATTGAACATGGAGGCTATCCAGAGAATTACCCTTCTGCTATCAAGGAGAACATGACTGAATCACTGAAATGAGCAATGTTAATAAACTGTGACAATTAAAAATCTGTGTGGTAACCTAGGAAATGGATATTTAGTGTGACTTTCACTTTCAGAAGTGAGAGTCTTTTTATTGAAAACTATAGTCTGTGTAATGGGAGTTATTACCTACTCCTGATCCCCCATCTTTTCCAACCAAAGAAAAAAACCTGCTTTTCACCTATATTGGTGTTCTAATAATGTTTCATGGTTGTTTAAAGCTTCTCCCTTATAGCTTACCTCTGTAATTTTTTTCAAACAGAGGCAAACTGTATATTCTTTTACCTTTTTATTTTCAGAAAATAAGGGATGTTAGAATGGAAAGAAATCTGAAGTGGGAATCAGGACGCTGTGTTTCTTGCCCTGGTTCTGCCACTAACTCACTGAGAATTGGTTTCTTTTCTGGAAAATAAAGTAGTTGGTGTGGAGGATCCATAAAGTCCCTTTTGAATCCAAGTAATGAAATCATAATAACAATCTAAATAATTCAGAAATTCACAGCTAATGCCCTTTATTTTTATATGCCCATAATATTCTATGTCAAGATAAGTAACATTTACATTGTTGAGAGGTTAACAATCACCCATGCATTAATATCTTACAGGGTTATTGTGAAGATTAAAAGAGAAAATGTGCAAGAAATTCACCAACTGTAAAGTGAAATACTGTCAGTCATTAATTACACATAGACAGTGAAATATTACATCCAGATTCTACTTTTACTATGTGGCTTTTTGGGACATCAAATAAAGTCAGTATGCCTGGAATGTAAATTGGAAAGAAGGAGATTTTACTTGAAGAAGGTGTGCAATTGCTTTTTTAACTTTTTTGTTGTTATTGAAAAATGACCATACGCTATTATGGGAATAACAAGACTTTAAGACCTAGGGCAAGGCATTGAGATAAGCACAAGGGATGGATGTATTGGTATTAATTTACCATCAAACAATATGTCTGCATCAGAGTGGCATGGAAAGAAATATAGTCAGGTTTCATAAAATGCTCAGCTTTATTTTAAAAACAAGGCAAAAACTAAATTGAAAATTATAATTAACCAATGTGACAGTTTTCAGTTTCAAGGTTAAGTCAACAATCTAAAAATTCTAATCTGTTATAATTATATATTTACTTCATTCCAAAATTATTCCTTTTTGCATAATTCTCATTTTTTTCTTTTGTATACATTCCTCCATTCATAGGAAGAAATTTAATAACAAGCATATTATCTGGCAATTTGCATTTTTCTTCATATAACAATAACTGTGCCTTCTTTGCTGGAGAAATTGTTGAATGGATATGCTACAACACCAATAGTAACACTGAGAATACATTTCAGATTTGCATAGCATTTAATTTATTTTAGGGCAGCAATGATCTCACTTTATTCCAGCAATGCTACTTAGTCAGATGAGCAGGTAAGCCATTCAAAACCTCCCTGTACCACAGCCTCCTTATCGGTAAAATGGGGGTTATACAAAGATTCAATGAGTTAATTTATGTAAAACATTTGGTAATCACATTGCCCTAGTAAACATATTGCCATTTAGCATAATTACTGTTCTCATTGGTTTGGAGATTACAAGTGTATCAGGTCCTAGAGCCATTTTGCAGTAGTCCCAAGGATTCATCAGGTGTTACAAACTCAAATGTCTAAAGGTGTCAACAAATGAATACAACATGCTGGGGGCAATTGTGGCACACTGAATAACCCACACTTCTAAAACCAGCAAATCCTACTCAGCCCCAGGCAATGTTGCCATACAGGAATACAGTCCTGGTATTGTCACACTGTCTAACTTCTTAAGAAGGTAGAGATTTAGATTTTTATTTAATTCCCTGACTGAAAAAAAAAGGGTTGGTAAATTATTTGATTTTTGGTAAAACACAATATGCACCAAACACACACAAGTTTGTGGATGGGCGTGGACCATGGTCAGCAGCTTCCTCATGGGCTCTCATTACCGTAGTGTGCATTGATATAATCTTGATATATTCCTAAGGGACTATACAATTAGGGAATCCCGGTTAATTCAAGGATTGAAGCACTATCAAAAACAGATATGTCAGCTTCTCGATGGGTGTTAGTAATGAATGGATTGGAAGATCTAACATAATAGATGAAGATCAAAGAGGCACTGTATACCATGGACATGATCCCTACAGGGTACCTGGATCTACAAAGATGCGGACTGTAGCATCCTTGGTCTTTGGAGAGAAAGAATGAATGGCAGGAAGGTA